>NC_135888.1:49887427-50374174 GCF_964194155.1 Cetorhinus maximus | reverse complement strand
GCTTGCCAGTCACACGCATTTATGAAGGGAATTGGCACATTTATGTTAGGTAATTTGTGCAGTTTAGATGGTTGAAGACATAATACCTTTGGGTTTCTCGTTTAATAGTTTTGCAAAAAACTCTACAGGTACCAGTGCTGCATTTGTTATGCAGAGGCTGCTGAATAAGAAGCTCCCTTTCCCAGTGCAGTGGAATGTGTTGCTGTCAGTAGGTCAGTACTTTTCTTAATGTTTTACTGCATTGTACAAGTTTGGAAATTAATTAGTACCTCTTGCTCTGTTGTGCAACACTGTAAAGTCCTGATCTTCCTCTAGTTGTTCCCATGTGAATGTTGTTAACACAAATTTAAAGGGAGAATGGTCATTTGTGACTAGCCCTATATATTCATGCCAAATGAATCTAAAGGTTTCTGGAAAGAACTAGAGTGTTTCTCTTCACCAATGGAAGTTGAAGTTTAGTGCAATACTGAGGCAGTGCTATGCTGTTGGAAGCATCATCTTTTAGTTGAAAATTTAAACCCCATCTGCCTTCTCGTATGGACATTGTTATCCCTTGGCACTATTTGAAGAAGAGAAAGGGAGTTCTTCCTGGTGTCCTGGCCAATATTTGTCCTTCAACCAACATCATTAAACTGATTATCTGGTTGTTATCACATTCATATTTGGGATCTTGCTGTGCACAAATCGGCTGCTGTGACTAGGTTTCAAACATATTGGCTGTAAAGCGCTTTGGGGCATCACAAGTTTGTGAAAGTCACTATAAAAATGCAAGGTTTTTTTCTATTATAAGAAATGAACAAAAGAAACACTGGTTAGGTGGTACAGATAGACTGAAGATTGTCTGCCTGAAACTGTTACTGCGTTTCTGAAGCCAGATAGGGTCAAATAGTCTGTCAATTTGCGTCTTTGAAGATTGGCCAATTGGGTGGGTAACAAGCTAATGACACCATACCCCAGCAATGGTTGGTGCGTTGAAGACAAGAGGGGGAGCAGGAAATTTTGTCTGGGATTTTCCCCAAAACATAGTTCCTTTCCCTGGTGCTTCGCAAGGAGCTACGATTTTCAAAGTTTGTTACAGCCTTCAGTCCCTATAGTAACAGCCAAAGAATTTAAATTTAAATAACAGAATTCACAAACACAATTTCCCAAACCACTTCAGAGCCCATGGATTATTTGACATCTACTCACTTATTCTGTGGGAAAATTCAACAACTAGTTTGAAAGGTCCCACAAACAAGCAATTTGATAAACAGCCAAACATTCTGTTTTAGAAATTTTGGTTAAGGATAGATGCTGACCAAGAACTCTCCATGATCTTCAGGGCATCAGTTTTGGGTTTTGGACTGGGCTGGCTGTTTGAGACTGGGGGCCTGGGACAGGGGGCCGTTTAGGGCCTTGGACAGGGGTGGAGGTTTAGGGCCTGGGACAGGGGGCGGAGGTTTAGGGCCTGAGACAGGGGGCAGAGGTTTAGGGTCTGGAGGCCTGGGACCAGGGGTGGAGGTTTAGGGCCTTGGACAGGGGTGGAGGTTTAGGGCCTGGGACAGGGGGTGGAGGTTTAGGGCCTGGGACAGGGGGCGGAGCTTTAGGGTCTGGGGGCCTGGGACCGGGGGCAGAGCTTTAGTGTCTGGGGGCCTGGGACCGGGGGCGGAGATTTAGGGTCTGGGGGCCTGGGACTAGGGCAATGGTTTAGGGTCAGGGACTGGGGCAGTGGTTTGGGGTCTGGGGGCCTGAGACTGGGTTGTGGTTTTCGGCCTAGGGGGCCTGGGACTGAGTTGTGTTTTGCGGCCTGGGGGCCTGTGACTGAGTTGTGGTTTGCGGCCTTGGGGGCTTGCTACCACATGGAGTAGTTGAAGGAAGCAGAAGATGCATTTAAGGGAAGCTAGATAAGAGAAAGAGAATAGAAAAGTATACTGATAGGTTGGATGAAGAGTGATGGAGGAGGCTCACATGGAGCATAAAGGCTGACACTTGAATCTAATGGCCTATTCCAGTGCTGTATATTCAATGAGTGAATTCACATTGCCTTTTACATTCACTAGTGAGGGCAGATGAGATGAGACCTAATTTTAAAATTTCACCTGAAAGACTGGATCTCCCTCTACTGCACTGGAACTTTAGCTTCGATATCTGCTGCAGTGTCTGGATCACACAGAATCTCTCGGTGCAGAAGAGGCCCCTCGGCCCATTGAGTCTGCACTGACACGTGAGAAACACCTGACCTACCTACCTAATCCCATTTACCAGCACTTGGCCCATAGCCTTGAATGTTATGATGTGCCAAGTGCTCATCCAGGTACTTTTTAAAGGATGTGAGGCAACCCGCCTCCACTACCCTCCCAGGCAGTGCATTCCAGACCGTCACCTCCCTCTGAGTAAAAAAAACTTTTCCTCACATCCCCCCTAAACCTCCTGCCCCTCACCTTGAACTTGTGTACCCTCGTGACTGACCCTTCAACTAAGGGGAACAGCTGCTCCCTATCCACCCTGTCCATGCCCCTCATAATCTTGTACACCTGGAGAGAGGTGTTGGGCAAAATCATTGAACCGTGACTGACATTTAGGTTGTGTACAGTAAGAGTACAAAGCTCACGACAGTTATGTATCAACCATTTAGCTAATCAGAACAAAAATCACCAAACCTAATACTTTGCAGCATTCAGACCCAGGGGGTGATTTAACAGTTAGCTGATGGGAAAGGTTGTGGCGTGTACCATGAGTTTGATTAGCAGGGATCCACTTTAACCTGGAGATTGTTGAGCAAAGTTTAAAGTGGTAGCTGCATCTTAGAATCCCAGTTACCCTGCTGATTTGGCTACACTCAGTCCTTCATCTTCAGGCTGGGCTTTATTCATAATTGAGATATTATTTAGCACTTAACAAATGACTGTTCCCTCTGATACAGTGACAGGGTCATTGTTGAGTTATTCAGTGACGTGTGTGGAGACACAGAAGTGCTCAAACCTGTGGGTTTACCTTGAGACTGGAGCAATGCCACATAACCCTGAGAAAGGTGAGACTACCAGGAAGTAAAGCATGTAAATGAAAATGTGCCCAGTCTTTGAAACTGAAATTGTGGCAAGGTGCAGGGAGGAGGAGCAGAGCAATTCTATTGGTCCAGATTGGTCACTGAATTTAAAAAAAGTTTCAAACAAAAGTGAACCTGAACAAGACTTGGGTGATACAGTGAGCTAAACACTGGCTTTTCACCTCTATGATGTGTGTTTGAAACAAGGGAGGGAGAAACCAAGAAACTATAGATTTACCAGTTTAATGTGTTAGTTTTTGCAAAGTTTCTGGAATCTAAGAGCATTTGGACAAGTATAAGCTAATCAGAGAGTCAGCATTGATGTATGAAGGGCAGGTAGGTCTGACTAATCTCATGGAATTTTTTAAATTTCACATTCGGTAGATAAGGAATGTTATTTATGTGAACTTGATAAGGATCCACACAAGAAATTATCAAAAATGAAAGCTTTGGGAATTCTCTGTGTTGAGTTTGATTAATATCAACTCAGTTCCCAGGCATTGACAACGCCCCCATATCAAAAGACTGAGTTACCATAAACTGACCCTCTGTTTTTTTGTAACTCGCCCTTGGGATGTCAATAACATTTCTCTTTGAGTGGTTGGGTCTTGGACACCATTAAGAATCGATTGCATTGTCTTGGATCAGTATTAACCTTGGGGTAGCGGGTTATGGCAGTTTTTATAGTCAGTCTTCTGATTTGCTGCCTTCAATTTCACACTCCTTTGGGGTTGGGATGATTGACCACCGGGCTGATGGCTTAGGAGGATAACCACTAACATTTCATACCTGGTTACAGGATGGAAGTTGTCAGAAATAGAAAAGAAATAGGTGAGCAGATGATACAAAGATAGGTGGAGGGACAGGCTGTATTGAGGAGGCGGGGAGGCTGCAGAAGGATTTGGACAGGTTAGGAGAATGGGCACAGAAGTGGTAGATGGAATACAACGTGGGGAAGTGTGAAGCACTTTGGTAGGAAGAATAGAGGCATAGACTATTTTCTTAATGGGGAGAGAATTCAGAAATCTGGAGTGCAAAGGGACTTAGGAGTCCTAGTCCAGGATTCTCTTAAGGTTAACTTGCAGGTTGAATCGGTAGTTAGGAAGGCAAATGCAATGTTGGCATTTATTTCAAGAGGACTAGAATATAAAAGCAGGGATGTGCTGCTGAGGCTTTATAAGGCTCTGGTCAGACCACATTTAGAATATTGTGAGCAATTTTGGGCCCCGTATCTCAGGAAGGATGTGCTGGCCCTGGAGTTGGTCCAGAGGAGGTTCACGAGAATGATCCCAGGAATGAAAGGCTTAACATATGAGGAATGTTTGAGGACTCTGGGTCTATACTCAATGGAGTTTAGAAGGATGAGGGGGGACCTGATTGAAACTTACAGAATACTGAAAGGCCTGGATAGAGTGGACGTGGGGAAGATGTTTCCATTAGTAGGAGAGACTAGGACCCGAGGGCACAGCCTCAGAGTAAAGGGAAGACCTTTTAGAACAGAGATGAGGAGAAACTTCTTTAGCCAGAGCGTGGTGAATCTATGGAATTCATTGCCACAGAAGGCTGTGGAGGCCAGGTCATTGAGTATATTTAAGACCGAGATAGATAGGTTCTTGATTGGTATGGGGATCAAAGGTTACGGGGAGAAGGCGGGAAAATGGGGTTGAGAAACTTATCAGCCATGATTGAATGGCGGAGCAGACTCGATGGGCCGAATGGCCTAATTTCTGCTCCTATGTTTTATGGTCTTATGGTGTCACTGTTGCAGTAAAGAATGCTGTTTTGAGATTCTATTTAAGACACATTATTGAAACAGAGTAGAGAGAGCTTTACTCTGTATCTAACCCCATGCTGTACCTGTCCTGGGAATGATTGATGGGGACAGTGTAGAGGGAGCTTTAGTCTGTATCTAACCCCATGCTGTACCTGTCCTGGGAATGATTAATGAGGACAGTGTAGAGGGAGCTTTCATCTGAATCTAACCATGTGCTGTACCTGTCCTGGGAATGTTTGATGGGGACGGTGTCGAGGGAACGTAAGACATGTTATGCTGTGCGTAAGACATGCTATGCTGCCCTAGGATTGTTTGATGCTCACAGTGGGTTTTAAAAATTATTCAATTCCTAGGGGTTACATCATTCAACATGAATAGCAGAAAAAGCAGCTCAGCAAAAAGAATAAAACTGCCTGAAAAGTTATCGTGGACAGGGCTGGGCCTCATCCCTCATTGGAAAGCATTTTGGATTAAGTTTTTTGGCTTGAAGGTCCAATTAGGCATAATTCCGTTCTTGTCGGCAATTTCACAAAACATGTGGAAGTTTAGTTAAGCAGGTTCAATTAACAAAACCAGGCTTCTGTTAATGTCTTCAGACCACAAAATTTGTTCACCCAGAGCTGAATCATGCTGACTGAATTTCAGTGGGCTGTTTGATCGAGGGCGGAATGGGAGGTGGTGAGTTTGTTTTAGCTGATAGTTTGTCCTTTCCAGGAGGGATCACTATGCAGCAATTAGGAGTGGAATTTCTTTTGCATTTCCCTAACCCAGGAGCGCTGAGGTCAGTTGCACCGCCCTTACCTACAACAGTTAACTCAACATAAACCAAGAATATGACAGTGGTGAGCGGTGAACTGATTGACCGGGTGAAAGATCACTGACTGAGTGATCGGTGGGGAGAACTCGCCTGCCAACTGCCCGGGGTCTGGGGGGAATATGCTGGTGAGAAAGAAGCTCACCATCAGTACGAGTTAGTGCTTCTGGGACATTACAAGGAGGGGGAAAAATTAATACAGTCAAGGAAATAATGGTGTTTTTGCTTCGGGATGTGACGAATGACAGATTCCCTATCAGCTACAGCTATGCATTTACTATTTGTAGTAACTACTCCCTTTTGGCTGGTGCCACAGGCAAGGAGCAGCATTGTAACCAAATAGATCACCAGATCCCTAACACTTTCCTGTCTCAGACACTCCCAGATCTGCAGTTTGCTGTAAGGGCAATGCAAATTCATTCCTGTAAAACAACTCCTGTTCTGTAGAAGATCATTAGCCATCAATATCCATCTAAGGGCCCATGAACAGGATGTCATTTTATTTCAGTTCATATTTAAGGCAATTGACAAAAGAACAGAGGGGAGATTGGGAGAATTTTTTTATGCAGCAGGTTATGATGATCTAGAATGCACTGCCAGAAAATTATTTTCAAAAGGTAATTGAATAAATACTTAAAAAGGAAATGTTTACTGAAATATGGGGAACATAAAAACATAAGAATTAGGAACAGGAGTAGGCCTGTTCCACCATTCAATAAGACCATGGCTGATTTGTTTGTGGCCTTAACCCCACTTTCCTGCCTATTTCCCATAGCCCTTGACTCGCTTGTCAGTCAAAAATCTGTCTAACTCAATGTTGAATATATTCAGTGACCCAACCTCCACTGCTCCCTTGTGAAGAGAATTCCAAAGACTAATGATCCTCTGGGGAAGAATTTTCTCCTCATCTCCATCTTAAATGAGAGACCTCTTATTTTTAAACTGTGCCCCCTAGTTCTAGATTCCCCCATGAGAGGAAGCATCCTCTCAGCATCTGTCCTGTCAAGCCGCCTCAGAATCTTATATGCTTCAATAAAATCACCTCTCATTCTTCTAAACTCCAATAAGTATAGGCTCAACCTTTCCTCATAAGTCAACCCCTTCATCCCAGGACTCAGCTGAGTGAACCTTCCTGGAGTACTTTAATGCGAGTATATCCCTCCTTAAGTAAGGAGACCAAAACTGTGCATAATACTCCAGGTGTAGTCTCACCAAAACCCTGTACAGTTTTAGTAAGACTTTCCTGCTTTTATACTCCACCCCCTTTGCAATGAAGGCCAACATTCCCTTTGTCTTCCTAATTTCTTGCTGTACCTGCATGTGAATTTTTCGTGATTCATGTACAAGGACACCCAGATTCCTCTGTACTGCAGCATTCTGCAGTCTATCCCTATTTAAATAACACTGTTCTATTCTTCCTGCCTTAATGGGCAACCTCACATTTTCCCAAATTATACTCCATCTTCCAATTTTATTCCCATTCGCTTAACCTACCTATATCCCTTTGCAGACTCTTTGTATCCTCCTCACAACTTACTTTCCTACCTATCTCTGTATCGTCAGTCAATTTGGCTACAATACACTTGCTCCCTTCATCCAACTCATTAATATTGATTGTAAATAGTTGGGGCTCCAGCAATGGCACTCCTCATATTGGTTTAGCTCATTTAAAGAGCTGGCACAGGCAGGATAGGCCAAATAATCTTATGTGCTGTATGGTTCTATAATTCTATTCTTTTTGCAGGTACAAAGAATCAGAAGACTGACTCTGTGGAAAACATTGACACTGGAGGAAAGAAAACTCAGTATGGGGATATCATGGATTAAACGCTGCGTGGAGTCATGTATTTCACTTTATTGAAGCACTGTTCAGGAGTAAAAAATGTTCCCTGCACTACAGCAGCTCAGACTCTGCATCGTTTTTATTTCACTTTAGTGCCTGTCCCTCTAGTTATCCCTTCCTGAAGGTGTTGACTCATATGTTGATACATTATCTAGTCAGGGTTCAAAATACATGAGTGTGAATTCACCCTGGAAAACCCCCAGAAAACCCTGGAAAGTTCTATCATGGAAATCAGAGGGGGAGGCCCAGGCTGATGCTTTGGGGACAGTGGTTCAAATCCCACCACAGCAGCTGGTGGAATTTGAATTCAATTAATAAATCTGGATATGAAGCTAGCCTCAGTAATGGTGACCATGAAACTAACATTGATTGTTGCAAAAATCCATCTGGTTCACTAATGACCTTTAGGGAAGGAAATCTGCCATCCTTACCTGGTCTGGCCTACATGTGACACCAGATTCTCAGCAATGTGGTTGACTCTTAAATGCCCTCTGAAATACCCTAGCAAACCACTCAGTTCAAGGGCAGTTAGGGATAGGCAACAAATGCTGGTCTTGCCAACGATGCCCATGTCCCAGGAAAAATGATGAAAAAAATAAGGGGTGCAAGAGCAGAGAGACCTGGCAGTATGTGTGCATAAATCATTCAATGTGGCAGGCCAGGTTGAGAGTGCAATTACCAATAATACATACGGGATTCTCTGCTTTATATATAAGGGCATAGAGTACAAAAGCAAGGAAATTATGATAAAACAAAAACAGAAATACCTGGAAAATCTCAGCAGGTCTGGCAGCATCGGCGGAGTATTGACTGACAAAGTTGACGTTTCGAGTCCTCATGACCCTTCAACAGAACTAAGTAAAAATAGGAGAGGGGTGAAATATAAGCTGGTTTAAGGTGGGGGGTGGGGGGGGTGGTTGTAGGGACAAGCAAGCAGTGATAGGAGCAGATAACCAAAAGATGTCACAGACAAAAGAACAAAGAGGTGTTGAAGGTGGTGATATTATCTAAAAGAATGTGCTAATTAAGAATGGATAGCAGGACAGGCAAGGTACAGATAGATCTAGTGGGGGTGGGGTGAAATAAGACTAAAAGGGCATAAAAGGTATAGATTTAAAAATAATGGAAATAGGTGGGAAAAGAAAAATCTATATAAATTATTGGAAAAAACAAAAGGGAGGGGGAAGAAACGGAAAGGGGGTGGGGATGGAGGAGGGAGTTCACGATCTAAAGTTGTTGAACTCAATATTCAGTCCGGAAGGCTGTAAAGTGCCTAGTCGGAAGATGAGGCGCTGTTCCTCCAGTTACGATAAACCTGTATAAAACACTTGTTCAGCCTCCAACGGAGCATTGTGTCCAGTTCTGGGCACTACACTTTAGGAAGGGATCTGAGATGGTGCAGATTGACAAGAGTGGTTCCAGGAATGTGAAACTTTAGTTACGTAAATAGATTGTTAGGGTTGTTCTCCCTGGAGAAAGGAGTATTGAGAAGAGATTTGATAGAGGTGTTCAAAATCACGAGGGCTCTGGAAAGAGTAGATAGGGAGAAACTGTTCCCATTGGTAGAAGGTTTGATAATCAGAAGACACAGATTTAAGGTCATTGGCAACAGAAACAACAGTGACATGAGGAAAAACTTTTTTATGCAGCGAGTGGTTAGGATCTGGGACATGCTGCCTGAGAGTGTGGTGGAAACATTCAATTGTGGCTTTCAAAAGAGAATTGGATCATTTGAAGAGAAACAATTTATAGGGCTACAGGGAAAAGATGGAAAAGTGGGACTAAGTAAATTGCTCTTGTAGAAAGCCAGCATGGACATGATGGGCCAAATAGCCTCTTTCTGTGCTGTAACTATTCTATGATTCTAAACAGCCTAGCTCTAATTTTAAGATCATATCCCTGCATTATTGATTTCCCCCACTGGAGAAGGTACTTTCTCATCATCTACCCTACTAAATACTTTAATCAGTTGAAGACTGTCAATTAGATTACCCTCAACTTCAAACTTAAGGGAGACAGCCCAAGTTTATGCAACCTGTCCATAAGCCCTGATATCATTTTGGTGAACCTGCACTGTACCTTTTCCAAGACCTTCATGAGGCGTGAAGTCCGAAACAATACGATGTTCAGTACAATACTTCAGATGAGCTATGATCTCCCTACGCTGCGACTGTAGGTTTAGGGGATATGACCTCCCTACACTGTGACTGTAGGCTTAGGGGGTATGACCTCCCTACACTGTGACTATAGAGTTAGGGGGTATAACATCCCTACGCTGCAACTGTAGGCTTAGTGGATATGACCTTCCTACACTGTGACTGTAGGCTTAGTGGGTATGACCTCCCTACACTGTGTAGGGTTAGGGGATATTACCTCCCTACCACTGTGACTGTAGGGCTAGGGGATATGGTGGTAAAGTATTAAAAGTTGACATGAGCAAAACATGTCATGGTAAGTAATATAGATGGTACAGCACTTGTCAAGAATATTTATTTGCAGAATAAACAGCCAGAGCAATTTAAGACTGCTAATGTAGGAATTAATTATTTCCTGTGGACAGTAGATCTTTAAATGACAATTGTATCAAATTACTTTAGGAGTGTACACACTTTTAAGTGAAATGACTATGGATACAGAAGTATTATGGCAAAGTGCTGACCAGAGCAACCATGAAGAGAAAAAGGATGAAATTTAAGTCAAAAGTACAGTGCCAGTCAAATTCCCTGTGGACCCTCATTCAAACAATGGAAATAGCAAACGGTGCTGCAGTTACATCATATCCTGTAACGAAAAGTAGGTGTGTTACAGACCGGGGATATAAAAAGTGAGTGTATACTAGTTTAAGGATGGTACAGCTTGGATTTAAGACTTTGGAGATTAATCTTAGGACACCCTTCACTCTGTTGGGCTAACCTAATGTAAGTTAATTTGAACACGGGACTTGCACATTTGCTATGATTGATGTAAGATAGAACAGAAGGTAAATCTTCTATTTCCCAATAAAGTTGTTAATATTAGACTTCTGGACTCATTATTGATAAGATTAATTCGAGTTTCTAAAATCTTTGACAGTGACTTTCAGCGAAACTGACCGCTATACTCATGTGTGGAGTCCTGACTTAAGTTTCTGTCAAACTTCCAAACTAGAATATTTATTGAATAAATGCATTACAATCCTGCAGGAAGCTTCTCTACTATTCAACTTTCATGTAACAAGAGATGTGCTGCTCATTTATTCTTCCCCTTTATTTTTGTCCTAATGTTGGGCAGACACTTTTCACCTCATTCAGATAGGACATGGGCTAGGTTTCAGAATATACCTGAGAGACTGCTCCTGCCATCAAAGCAACATAAGGGGATGAGAACCAGAGGACACAGATTTAAGGTGATGGGCAAAAGAAGCTATAGTGACATGAGAAAACCATTTTATGCAGTGAGTGGTTAGATGACATAAGAAATGGGAGCAGGAGAAGACCATATGGTCTGTAAGCCTGCTGCACTATTCA
The DNA here is from genome assembly GCF_964194155.1 of Cetorhinus maximus. Taxonomy (NCBI): domain Eukaryota; kingdom Metazoa; phylum Chordata; class Chondrichthyes; order Lamniformes; family Cetorhinidae; genus Cetorhinus; species Cetorhinus maximus. Next base: position 50,363,212 of record NC_135888.1, on the reverse strand, counting down.
ATATGGGGGAGGTGAGAGTGACTGCCCTTGACATCGAGGCAGCAATTGACGAGTGTGGCATCAAGGAGCCCTAGCAAAATGAGCCAATGGGAATCAGGGAATAACTGCTGGTTGGAGTCATACCTGGCACAAAGGATTGTGGTGCTATGATCCCAGTTGATGGTACTACTGGACAAGTCAGATCCCTAGGTGGAACCTGGCTCGATAGATCCTAACTTTCCTTTTTTGTTTAGAAACATGGAGGGAGGCTACTGAACAGTTACAGGAGCCTGCTGATGAACTTTTAACAAACAAATAAAACATTTATTAAAGAAGAAAAAATAACTATATTACACTACTCCTTCAATCACAACTATACCTTTACAGATATAGACAGATTTGTGAAGATAACACAAGTTACAAAATCTACCTTATGCTCTTAACGCTCACAGTAAGTATGCAGTCCATATAACCAATAGTCGACCTGTGGTTGGACAAACCACACTCCAAGATCAAGTGACAGATGCCACCCAAAGCAGATCCTATGAATCTCTCATCAACTCCCCCCAGGCACTCATCAGATTGTGAACCAACTGGTCTCACAGAAACTCCATCTTTCACACAAGGGTTTCCAATCTCCACTCTTCAAGAGCTCACCTTGGAATCTTCTCCCAAACAACACTTTCTCTTGGACATCTCCAACAAGGATCCATCTCCCAAGTTTCGATCTCTCCCTCCGAAGTTCCTCCCCTGGATTGCCATGTGTATTTAAACTTCTCCACACTCTGAAACTCAGCTGTGCCAACAGAAGACCACTACTTCACAGCCCCATAGTAAGCAGCCATCAACCTTTGGCTGTCTCCTCGGGTCTTCTGGCTTCTCGCAAGCCCAATTTGCCTTAATTCTGCTCCCAGCAGCTTTCTCTCTTTAATTCAGAGACTTTTCCTCTGCTCCTTACTTTAACTTCACTGAACAGGGTCTGTTTTGGACTCCTGTTCTTGTTCCTTTGCTTAACTGTCTTCTTGGGACTTCTGTCCCACTTCCTGGTTTCTGGGAAATCTGCTCCCTGCAGCTCCCACTCTCGTGTCTAGTTTCTGTCCTCTTGGTGTAATGGCATTCTTTTCTGGTTGACCTGACCCACTTTCTGCACTGTTTCACTTTAGGGGTTTTGTTTTCCTTCTGCGCAGGTTCAGGGCTAGCTTTATGAACAAACGAAAGAGGAACAGAAGTAGGCCATTCAGCCCCTCGAGCCTGCTCCGCCATTCAATAAGATCATGACTGAACAGTTTATGTTTCGAATTCCACATTCCCATCTATTCCTGATAACCTTTGATTCCTGTATCTAACAAGAATCTATCTACCTCTGCCTTAAAAATATTCAGTGACCCAGCCTCCACTGCCTTCAGAGGCAGAGAGTTCTAAAAGTTGCACAACCCTCTGAGAGAAAAGATTTTTCCTCATCTCTGTCCTATACAGGCAACCCCCAATTTTAAAACTGTGCCCTCTTGTTCTGGACTCACCCAGAACAGGAAACATACATTCCATATCCACCTTGTCAAGACTATTCAGGGTCTTATATACTTCAATCAAGTCACCCCTCACTCTTCTAAACTCCAGTGGAAACAAGCCCAGCCTGTCCAACCTATCCTCATAAGACAACCCACTCATTCCAGGTGTCAAACTGCTAAGCCTCTTCTGAACCGCCTCCAACATATTTACATCCTTCCTTAAATAAGGAGACCAAAACTGCACACACTATTCGAGATGCAGTCTTAACAACGCCCTGTATAACAGAAGCATAACACCCTTACTTTTATAAAAACAAAAAGCTAAAAGCTACTGCGGATGCTGGAAATCCAAAACAAAAACAGAATTACCTGGAAAAACTCAGCAGGTCTGGCAGCATCGGTGGAGAAGAAAACAGTTGACGTTTCGAGTCCTCATGACCCTTCGGCAGAACTGAAGTATAGTTAGGAGAGAGGTGAAATATAAGCTGGTCTAGGGTGGGGGGTGGGGGGAGAGAGAAGTTGACGGTGGGGTGGTTGTAGGGATAAGCAAGCAGTGATAGGAGCAGATAATCAAAAGATGTCACAGACAAAATGATCAAAGTGGTGTTGAAGGTGGTGATATTATCTAAGAAAAGTGCTAATTAAGAATGGATGGCAGGATACTCAAGGTACAGCTCTAGTGGGGGTGGGGTGGAAAGACTAACAAAGTATTAGTTGTAGATTTAAAAATAATGGAAATAGGTGGGAAAAGAAGAATCTATATAAATTATTGAAAAAAAAGGGAGGGGGAAGAAACGGGGTGGGGATGGGGGGAGGGGGAGTTTAAGATCTAAAGTTGTTGAATTCAATATTCAGCCCGGAAGGCTGTAAAGTGCCTAGTCGGAAGATGAGGTGCTGTTCCTCCAGTTTGCGTTGGGCTTCACTGGAACAATGCAGCAAGCCAAGGACAGACATGTGGGCAAGAGAACAGGGTGGAGTGTTAAAATGGCATGCGACAGGGAGGTTTGGGTCTTTCTTGCGGACAGACCGCAGGTGTTCTGCAAAGCGGTCGCCCAGTTTGCGTTTGGTCTCTCCAATGTAGAGGAGACCGCATTGGGAGCAACGAATGCAGTAGACTAAGTTAGGGGAAATGCAAGTGAAATGCTGCTTCACTTGAAAGGAGTGTTTGGGCCCTTGGACGGTGAGGAGAGAGGAAGTGAAGGGGCAGGTGTTGCATCTTCTGCGTGGGCATGGGGAGGTGCCATAGGTGGGGGTTGAGGAGTAGGAGGTGATGGAGGAGTGGACCAGGGTGTCCAGGAGGGAACGATCCCTACGGAATGCCGCCAGGGGGGGTGAAGGGAAGATGTGTTTGGTGGTGGCATCATGCTGCAGTTGACGGAAATGGCGGAGGATGATCCTTTGAATGCGGAGGCTGGTGGGGTGATAAGTGAGGACAAGGGGGACCCTATCATGTTTCTGGGAGGGAGGAGAAGGCATGAGGGCGGATGCGCGGGAGATGGGCCGGACATGGCTGAGGGCCCTGTCAACGACCGTGGGTGGAAAACCTCGGTTAAGGAAGAAGGAGGACATTTCAGAGGAGCTGTTTTTGAAGGTAGCGTCATCAGAACAGATGCGACGGAGGCGAAGGAACTGAGAGAATGGGATGGAGTCCTTACAGGAAGCGGGGTGTGAGGAGCTGTAGTCGAGGTAGCTGTGGGAGTTGGTAGGCTTGTAATGGATATTGGTGGACAGTCTATCATCAGAAATTGAGACTGAGAGGTCAAGGAAGGGAAGAGAAGTGTCAGAGATAGACCATGTGAAAATGATGGAGGGGTGGAATTGGAAGCAAAATTAATAAATTTTTCCAGGTCCCGACGAGAGCATGAAGCAGCACCGAAGTAATTATCGATGTGAGAACAAGTTCAGCCAGAAGGAGGAGAGTAGTGGTGGATGGGGATTGTTCGGGCCTCTGTTCAAGGAAGAAGCTAAAGGCCCTCAGACCATCCTGGTGGGGGATGGAGGTGTAGAGGGATTGGACATCCATTGTGAAGAGGAAGCGGTTGGGGCCAGGGAACTGGAAATTATTGATGTGACGTAAGGTGTCAGAGGAATCACGGATGTAGGTGGGAAGGGACTGGACAAGGGGAGAGAGAAGGGAGTCAAGATAACGAGAAATGAGTTCCGTGGGGCAGGAACAGGCTGACACGATCGGTGTGCCAGGACAGTTCTGTTTGTGGATTTTGGGTAGGAGGTAGAAGCGGGCCGTCCGAGGTTGGGCGACTATCAGGTTGGAAGCTGTGGGAGGAAGATCTCCAGAGGAGATGAGGTCAGTGACAGTCCTGGAAACAATGGCTTGATGTTCTGTGGTGGGGTCATGGTCCAGGGAGAGGTAGGAGGAAGTGTCTGCGAGTTGACGCTCAGCCTCCGCGAGGTAGAGGTCAGTGCGCCAGACAACAACAGCACCACCCTTGTCAGCGGGTTTGATGACAATGTTGGGGTTGGACCTGAGAGAACGGAGTGCAGTAAGTTCAGAGAGAGACAGATTAGAATGGGTGAGAGGAGCAGAGAAATTGAGATGGCTAATGTCACGCCGACAGTTCTCAATGAAAAGATCAAGAGAAGGTAAGAATCCAGAGGGAGGGGTCCAGGTGGAGGGAGAATATTGGAGGTGGGTAAAAGGATCCGTTGAACGGGGAGAGGACTCCTGCCCAAAGAAGTGAGCACGGAGACGAAGACGGCGGAAGAAGAGTTCAGCATCATGCCTTACTTTTATGTTCAATTCCTGTCGTAATAAAAGATAGCATCCCATTAGCCTTCTTAATTACTTGCTGTACCTGCATACTAACTTTTTGTGATTCATGCACGAGAACACCTAGATCCCTCTGTACCTCGGAATTCTGCAGTTGTTCTCCATTTAAGTAATACTCTACTTTTTTATTCTTCCTGCGAAACTGAACAACTTCACATTTTCCCACATTATACTGCATCTGACAGATTTTTGCAAACTCACAACTTATCTATATCCATCTGCAAAATGTTTATGCCTTCTTCACAACAAACTTTCCTACCTATCTTTTGCCATCTGCAAATTTAGCTATCATGCCTTTGCTCCCCTAATCTAAGTAATTGATGTAAATTGTAAAAGGTTGAGGCCCCAGCACAGACCTCTGCAGGACTCCACTTGTCAGATCCTACCAGTCAGACAAAGACTCATTTATGCATACTCTGTTTTCTGCCAGCCAGCCAGTCAATCTTCTATTCAGTCTAATATGTTACCACTACATCATGAGCTTTTATTTTCCACAATAACCTTTGATGTGACATCTCATCAACTCCTTTCTGGAAATTTAAGTACAGTACGTCTACAGGCTTCCCTTTATCCACAGCACATGTTACTCCTTCAAAGAACTCTAATAAATTGGTTAAACATGATTTCCCTTTCATAAAACTAGACTTCCCAATTATCTTGAACTTTTCTAAGTGCCCATCTATGACCTCTTTAAAACTTCCCCACGGCAGACGTCAAGCTAATTGGCCTACAGTTTCCTGTTTTCTGCCTCCCTCCTTTCTTGAATACAAGGGTTTTATTTGCGACTTTCCAGCCTGATGGAATCTTTCCAGAGTCTAGTGAATTTTGGAAAATTAACACCAACGCATCTACTACCTCATTAGTCACCTCCTTTAAGGCCCTAGGATGAAGTCCATCAGGACCCAGAGACTTGTCAGCTGCTGCTCCATCAGTTTGCTCAGTACCACTTCCTTAGTGATTGTAATTTCACCACTTCCTCTCTCTTCTCCACCTCCTGATTTACAACTATTACCGGAATGTTTTTTGTATCTTCTATAGTGAGGACAGAAGCAAAGTATTTGTTCATTTCATCCGCCATTTCCTTAATGTCTACTATTAACTTCCCATTCTCACTCTCTAGAGGACCAACACTCACTTTATTCACTCTTTTCCTGCAGAAGCCAAAGATTGCAAAAAGGAATGATCTGCGCACGTGCAGCCATTCCAGGGCCGGCATATGCGCAGAAACCACAGAGGCCCATCAGGAACCATAGTTCCCAACTACAAGGGCCCAACCTTTGCTTTTTAAAAGGTAACTGTTCCTCTTCTTCTTCTGGGGTATGTAACAGTGATTGTTGGGGGTTGAGTTCCTCAGGGTAGTGTCCTCGACCCAACATCTTCAGCTGCTTCATAAATGACCTTGCTCCATCATAGTCAGAAGTGGGGATGTTCGCTGATGATTGTACAATGTTCAGCACCATTTGGGACTCAGATACTGAAGCAGTCCATGTCCAAATGCAGCAAGACCTGGACAATGTCCAGGGCTGACAAGTGGCAAGTAACATTTGCGCCACACAAGTGTCAGGCAATGACCATCTCCAACAAGAGAGAATCTAGCCATCTCCTCTTGACATTCTATGACATTACCATCACTGAATCCCCCACTATCAACATCCTGGGGATTACTATTGACCAGAAACTGAACTGGACTAGCCATATAAATACCATGGCTACAAGAGCAGGTGAGAGACTAGGAATCCTGTGGTGAGTAACTCACCTCCTGACTCCCCAAAGCCTGTCCACCATCTACAAGGCACAAGTCAGGAGTGTGATGGAATACTCCCCACTTGCCTGGATGAGTGTAGTTCCCACAACACTCAATAAGCTCAATACCAATGAGTTCAGAGCAGTCTGTTTGATTAGCAGCATATCCAACACCTAAAACATCAAATCCCAGTAGCAGCAGTGTGTACCATCTACAAGATGCACTGCAGAAACTCACTAAGGCTCCTTAGACAACGCCTTCCAAACCCACGACCACTACCATCTAGAAGGACAAGGGCAGCAGACACATGCAAACACCACCACCTGGAAGTTCCCCTCCAAGTCACTCACCATCCTGACTTGGAAATATATCACCTTTCCTTCACTGTTGCTGGGACAAAATCCTGGAACTCCCTCCCTAACAGCACTGAGGGTGTACCTACACCACATGGGCTGCAGCGGCTCAAGAAGGCAGCGCCCTGGCTGGATAACTGCCCCCTTGCAAGCTCTGGCAAGTGCCCTGCCCCCTGGCGTTCCCTGGCTGGAGCCCCGCCCCGTTGCCCCCTCTGGAAGCAGCTCCGCCCCCTAGCGCGCTCTGGCAGGTGCCCCGCCCCCTAGCGCGCTCTGGCAGGTGCCCCGGCCCTAGCGCGCCCCTAGTCGCCGGCTATTGTCCGGTCACAAAGCGGGTGTGTGAGGCGAGCCGGGTTTAAAAGGCAGAGGAAGGCGGCTGTCGGTCAGTCGAGCAGCGGGAGGGGAGCGGTGTGTGTTTTAGCCGCTTGTTTGTGTTGTGGGGATGGAGTGTTTTAAACAATGGAACAGCCGCGACCAGATACTGCAATTGCGGAACAAAATCTATCTGGAAGGTAACCGACTCCCTGAGCTCCGAGAGCGGCTGGCGGTGGGGGCACCTCAGATAACACTGGCGAGGGGGCATTACTGCTGTTAGATCGCCGACTACCCCCCCAACCTCCCCCTAATCCCCAGCCCCCAAATCACCCCAACCCCTGACTCACCCCCCACCCCCTGACTCACCCCACCCCCTGACTCACCCCACCCCCTGACTCACCCCCCACCCCCTGACTCACCCCCCACCCCCTGACTCACCCCCCACCCCCTGACTCACCCCCCACCCCCTGACTCACCCCCCACCCCCTGACTCACCCCCCCACCCCCTGACTCACCCCCCCACCCCCTGACTCACCCCACCCCCTGACTCGCCCCCCCACCCCCTGACTCGCCCCCCCACCCCCTGACTCACCCCCCACCCCCTGACTCACCCCCCCCACCCCCTGACTCACCGCCCCCACCCCCGACTCACCCCCCACCGCCTGACTCACCCCACCCCCTGACTCACCCCCCAACCCCTGACTCACCCCAACCCCTGACTCTCACCCCACCCCCTGACTCACCCTCCACCCCCTGACTCACCCCCCCACCCCCTGACTCACCCCCCCACCCCCTGACTCACCCCCCCACCCCCTGACTCACCCCACCCCCTGACTCGCCCCCCCACCCCCTGACTCGCCCCCCCACCCCCTGACTCACCCCCCACCCCCTGACTCACCCCCCCCACCCCCTGACTCACCGCCCCCACCCCCGACTCACCCCCCACCGCCTGACTCACCCCACCCCCTGACTCACCCCCCAACCCCTGACTCACCCCAACCCCTGACTCTCACCCCACCCCCTGACTCACCCTCCACCCCCTGACTCACCCCCCACCCCCTGACTCACCCCCCACCCCCTGACTCACCCCCCACCCCCTGACTTGCCCCCCCACCCCCTGACTCACCCCCCAACCCCTGACGCTCACCCCACCCCCTGACTCACCCCCCACCCCCTGACTCACCCCCCACCCCCTGACTCGCCCCCCCACCCCCTGACTCGCCCCCCCACCCCCTGACTCGCCCCCCCACCCCCTGACTCGCCCCCCCACCCCCTGACTCGCCCCCCCACCCCCTGACTCTCCCCCCCACCCCCTGACTCGCCCCCCCACCCCCTGACTCACCCCCCCCACCCCCTGACTCACCCCCCCCACCCCCTGACTCACCCCCCCCACCCCCTGACTCACCCCCCCCACCCCCTGACTCACCCCCCCCACCACCTGACTCACCCCCCAACCCCTGACTCACCCCCCAACCCCTGACTCACCCCACCCCCTGACTCACCCCCCACCCCCTGACTCGCCCCCCCACCCCCTGACTCGCCCCCCCACCCCCTGACTCGCCCCCCCACCCCCTGACTCGCCCCCCCACCCCCTGACTCGCCCCCCCACCCCCTGACTCACCCCCCCCACCCCCTGACTCACCCCCCCCACCCCCTGACTCACCCCCCCCACCCCCTGACTCACCCCCCCCACCCCCTGACTCACCCCCCCCACCCCCTGACTCACCCCCCCCACCCCCTGACTCACCCCCCCCACCCCCTGACTCACCCCCCCCACCCCCTGACTCACCCCCCCCACCCCCTGACTCACCCCCCCCACCCCCTGACTCACCCCCCCCACCCCCTGACTCACCCCCCCCACCCCCTGACTCACCCCCCCCACCCCCTGACTCACGGCCCCCCCGAACGCCCTGACTCACGGCCCCCCCCGAACCCCCTGACTCACGGCCCCCCCGAACGCCCTGACTCACGGCCCCCCCCGAACGCCCTGACTCACGGCCCCCCCCGACCCCCCTGACTCACGGCCCCCCCCGAACGCCCTGACTCACGGCCCCCCCCGAACGCCCTGACTCACGGCCCCCCCCGAACGCCCTGACTCACGGCCCCCCCCGAACGCCCTGACTCACGGCCCCCCCCGAGCGCCCTGACTCACGGCCCCCCCCGAGCGCCCTGACTCACGGCCCCCCCCGAACGCCCTGACTCACGGCCCCCCCCGAACGCCCTGACTCACGGCCCCCCCCGAACGCCCTGACTCACGGCCCCCCCCGAACGCCCTGACTCACGGCCCCCCCCGAACGCCCTGACTCACGGCCCCCCCCGAACGCCCTGACTCACGGCCCCCCCCGAACGCCCTGACTCACGGCCCCCCCCGAACGCCCTGACTCACGGCCCCCCCCGAACGCCCTGACTCACGGCCCCCCCCGAACGCCCTGACTCACGGCCCCCCCCGAACGCCCTGACTCACGGCCCCCCCCGAACGCCCTGACTCACGGCCCCCCCCGAACGCCCTGACTCACGGCCCCCCCCGAACGCCCTGACTCACGGCCCCCCCCGAACGCCCTGACTCACGGCCCCCCCCGAACGCCCTGACTCACGGCCCCCCCCGAACGCCCTGACTCACGGCCCCCCCCGAACGCCCTGACTCACGGCCCCCCCCGAACGCCCTGACTCACGGCCCCCCCCGAACGCCCTGACTCACGGCCCCCCCCGAACGCCCTGACTCACGGCCCCCCCCGAACGCCCTGACTCACGGCCCCCCCCGAACGCTCTGACTCACGGCCCCCCCCGAACGCCCTGACTCACGGCCCCCCCCGAACGCCCTGACTCACGGCCCCCCCCGAACGCCCTGACTCACGGCTCCCCCAACGCTGCTATTTACACTATTACTATCCCAGTCCATTTTAAGATAATGAAAGTCTCCCATTCTCACTGCTCTGTAGCTTTTTACTCATTTATGTAATGTGGGTGTCGCTGGTTTAGCTAGCATTTATAGCCCATCACTAATTGCCCTTGTTAAGGCTGGTGGTGAGCTGCCTTCTTGAACCACTGCAGTCCGTGTGGTGTCGGTACACCCACAGTGCTGTTAGGAAGGGAGTTCCAGGATTTTGACCAAGCAACAGTGAAGGAATGGTGATATATTTCCAAGTCGGTATGGTGCATAGCTTGGAGGGGAACCTCCAGGTGGTGGTGTTCCCATCTATCTTGCCCTTGTCCTCCTAGATGGTGGTGGCTGGGATTTGGAAGGTGCTGTCTAAGGAACCTTGGTGAGTTCCTGCAGTGCACCCTGCTGTAACTTCCCTGAAAATCTATTTCTCTATATCTTTCCCACTAGTTGATGGCCTATACAATACATCCAGTAGCGTAATGGTACCTCTGTTGTTTCTTGGCTCTAACAAAATAGATTCTGTCCTTGACTGCTCCAGGACATCCTGTCCCCGGCATTGTAATATTCTCCTTAATACTGACACCCCTCCTCCTTTCTTTCCTTCAGCCAGCCCACGCCACCCCATTCCCCCTCTGTTCCCCCTCCATGTATTCTTCATATCCCCCAGTATCCTATATGTACAGTACTCATGAACCATGCAAAAGCAATGGGAATTATTTTTAAATCATTGGGAAAAAATTAAACCTTTAACAATCTGATTTTAAATACTTGACACTGGAAAGAAAAAAAAATCTCCAATGTAAAAATAAATTGTATTCATAGGAGCAGGAGTAGGTCCTTTGGCCTTTCGAGCCTGCTCTGCCACTCAATGTGATCATGGCTGATCCTCTATCTCAACGCCATACTCCAGCTCTCTCCCCATACCCCTTAACAGCTTTAGAGTCTAGAAATCTTTCTATTTCCTCCTTAAATATATTCAGTGACTTGACCTCCATAGCCTTCTGAGTGAAGAAGTTTCTCCTCAGCTCAGTCCTAAATGCCCTGTATCCTGAGACTGTGACCCCTTGTTCTAAACCCACCCAGCCAGAGGAAACATCATCCCTGCATCCAGTCTGCCCAGGCCTGTCAGAATTTTGTACGTTTCAATGAGATCCCCTCTCATTGGCTTTGCTGCTCTCCATCTCATAAGTTGATGGTTTGCACTGTGTTGGCCAACTCTGTGTTAAAGATCACCTGGTGCGGCTCAGAGACCCCACAGTGATATGGCAGTCTCTGCCACATTTGCTGCAGAGGAGGACAGTGTGCTGAGAAGAGGTGTGATTTACAGGTCTTTGTTTTTTCTGGGCCCTCTATTGAGCCAATTGAGGTTTCTCTTTCTGCATGCCTCTTCAATGCCCTTCCAAACAGTCAGCCTCCAGAGGTCACGGCTGTCAGCAACTGTCTCCCAGTTGTCAGTGTCAATGTCCGCCATCTTCATATCTTGCTTGTAAGTGTCCTTGTAACGGAGGTCTGGATACCCTTGATGTTGTAACCCAGTGGCCAGTTCATTGTACAGAAAGTCTTTGGGTATACAGCCTTCATCAATCCGATGAATGTGGTTCAGTCAACGCAGACATCTTTGGTTTAGTAATGAGTGTATGCTGCTGGAATTAGCACAGTCCAGGACCTCTGAGAAGCTGACCTTGCTCTGCCAAGAGATGTCAGGGATACGTCTGAGACAGTGAAGGTGGAAACTGTTCAGCCTTTTCTCATGCCGAGCATATGTCGTCCAGGTCTCACCACTGTAGAGGAGTGCGCTGAGGGTGCAGGCTTGGTAGACTCAGAGTTTGGTGTTCTCAGTCAGATTGCTGTTGTTTCACACTCTCTTACTCAGCTTGGACATAGCTGCTGCAGCTTTTGCGATGTGTGAGTTAATTTCAGCATCAAGTGACAGATTGCTGGTGCTTGTGGTGCCAAGATATGTGAAGCTATCAACAACCTCCAGCATCACATTGTCAATGTTGATAGCTGGCAGTATGGCAACATCCTGGACCATGACATTTAGCTTCCTAATGCTGATGGTCAAATCAAATTCTTTAAAGGTATGAGAGTGTCTGTCCATTTGCTGCTGAAGATGTTCCTCAGTATAGAATGTAAGTGCAGCATTATCAGCATAGACCATCTTTCTGATGAGGGCTTGGCTCACCTTTGTATTGGATGATTGAGGAGAGTCAGTCGGGAGATTGAAAACAGTGCGAGAGGAGAGTCGGTCGGGAGATTGAAAACAGCGCGACAGGAGAGTCGGTCGGGAGATTGAAAACAGCGCGACAGGAGAGTCGGTCGGGAGATTGAAAACAGCGCGACAGGAGAGTCGGTCGGGAGATTGAAAACAGCGCGACAGGAGAGTCGGTCGGGAGATTGAAAACAGCGCGACAGGAGAGTCGGTCGGGAGATTGAAAACAGCGCGACAGGAGAGTCGGTCGGGAGATTGAAAACAGCGCGACAGGAGAGTCGGTCGGGAGATTGAAAACAGCGCGACAGGAGAGTCGGTCGGGAGATTGAAAACAGCGCGACAGGAGAGTCGGTCGGGAGATTGAAAACAGCGCGACAGGAGAGTCGGTCGGGAGATTGAAAACAGCGCGACAGGAGAGTCGGTCGGGAGATTGAAAACAGCGCGACAGGAGAGTCGGTCGGGAGATTGAAAACAGCGCGACAGGAGAGTCGGTCGGGAGATTGAAAACAGCGCGACAGGAGAGTCGGTCGGGAGATTGAAAACAGCGCGACAGGAGAGTCGGTCGGGAGATTGAAAACAGCGCGACAGGAGAGTCGGTCGGGAGATTGAAAACAGCGCGACAGGAGAGTCGGTCGGGAGATTGAAAACAGCGCGACAGGAGAGTCGGTCGGGAGATTGAAAACAGCGCGACAGGAGAGTCGGTCGGGAGATTGAAAACAGCGCGACAGGAGAGTCGGTCGGGAGATTGAAAACAGCGCGACAGGAGAGTCGGTCGGGAGATTGAAAACAAAAGGAGGGGAAGCTGAAGCGGAGCGGCCAGTGTGTGAGTGGCCCAGTGAAGGAGTGGAGCTTTGAGGCTTTGGCCTGAGAGGCTTCAGGGAGCAGAGGCTGAGGACGAGCTTGCTCCCAGTGAGGTAAGGCCGGGTAAGTTCCTTTAATTATATTAGGAGTAGGTAATGGAGGCAGCAGTTAGGGCAGTCGAGTGCTCCGAATGCAGCATGTGGGAAGTCTGGGACAACACAATTGTCCCTGATGACTACACCTGCAAAAGATGCATCCAGCTGCAGCTCCTGACAAACCGAGTTAGGGAACTGGAGCTGGAGCTGGATGAACTTCGGATCATACGGGAGGCAGAGGCAGTAATAGACAGAAGTTTCAGGGAGACAGTCACCCCTAAAAGTCAGGAGGCAGGTAGCTGGGTGACTGTCAGGAGAGGGAAGGGGAATAGACAGAGCAGAGCACCCCTGTGGCCGTTCCCATCAACAATAGGTATACCGTTTTGGATACTGTTGGTGGGGACGACCTACCAGGGACAAGTTGTAGTGGTCGCATCTCTGGACCCGAGACTGGACCCTCAGCTCAGAAAGGAAGGAGGGAAAAGAGGAGAGCAGTAGTGATAGGGGATTCGATAGTTAGGGGGACAGATAAGAGGTTTTGTGGGAGAGATCGAGAATCCCAGATGGTCTGTTGCCTCCCTGGTGCCAGGGTCCGCGATATCTCGGATCAAGTTCTCAGTATTCTCAGGAGGGAGGGTGAGCAGCCAGATGTCGTGGTCCATGTAGGGACCAATGACGTGGATAGGAAGGAGGAGGAGGTCCTGCAAAGAGAGTTTAGGGAGTTGGGTGCAAAGTTGAAGGACAGGACCTCCAGGGTTGCGATCTCAGGAGTGCTACCCGTGCCACGTGCTAGTGAGGCTAGAAATAGGAAGATAATGCAACTAAATATGTGGCTAAGGAGATGGTGCAGGAGGGAGGGCTTCATGTTTCTGGACAATTGGGCTCTGTTCCAGGGAAGGTGGGACCTGTTCCGACGGGACGGTTTGCACCTGAACTGGAGAGGGACTAACATCCTTGCGGGTAGGTTTGCTAGTGCTGCTCCGGGGGAGTTTAAACTAGATTTGCAGAGGGAGGGGAACCAGAGTGTTAGAGCAGATAGTGAGGTGGAGGAGGATAAAGGTCAAGCGAGGAATGCATGTACAGACAGAAATCAAAGGTTTGTACGTGATAGAAATGTTCTCAGGTGCATCTATTTCAATGCAAGGAGTATTGGCGGAAAGGCAGATGAGTTTAGGGCGTGGATTGGCACGTGTGATTACAACATTATTGCTATTAGTAAGACTTGGTTGCAGGAGGGGCAGGACTGGCAGCTCAATGTTCCGGGGTTCCGTTGTTTCAGACATGATAGAGGGGGAGGGATGAAAGGGGGAGGAGTGGCATTACTAGTCAGGAAAAATATCACAGCTGTGCGTAGACAGGACAGCCCAGAGGGCTCGTCTACAGAGGCCATATGGGTGGAGCTGAGGAACAGGAAAGGTGTGACTACACTAATAGGGTTGTATTATAGACCGCCCAATATTCAAAGAGAATTGGAGGAGCAAATCTGTAGAGAGATAGCAGACCGATGTAAGAAACAGAAAGTTGTGATAGTAGGAGATTTTAACTTTCCACATATTGACTGGGAGTCCCATACTGTAAAAGGGCTGGATGGCTTGGAGTTTGTCAAATGTGTTCAGGAAAGTTTTCTAAATCAATATATAGAGGTACCAACGAGAGAGGGTGCAATACTTGATCTCCTATTAGGGAACCAGACAGGTCAGGTGACAGAAGTATGTGTAGGCGAACATTTTGGGTCCAGTGACCACAATGTCATTAGTTTTAAGTTAATTATGGATAAGGATAGGTCTGGTCCTCGAGTTGAGATTCTAAATTGGAGAAAGGCCAATTTTGTGGAAATGAGAAAGGATCTAGGAAGAGTGGATTGGGAAAAGTTGTTTTCTGGCGAGGATGTGTTCAGTAAGTGGAAGGCATTCGAAGGTGAAATTTTGAGAGTGCAGAGTTTGCATGTTCCTGTCAGGATTAAAGGCAAAGTTAACAGGCATAGGGAACCTTGGTTTTCAAGGGATATTGGCGATCTGGTTAAGAAAAAGAGAGAGGTGTATAGCAGGTATAGGCAACAAGGAGCAAATGAGGTACTTGTAGAGTATAGAAAATGTAAGAAAATACTAAAGAAGGAAATCAGGAAGGCAAAAAGAAGACATGAGGTTGCTTTGGCAGATAATGTGAAGGTAAACCCGAAGGATTTCTACAAGTATATTAAGAGTAAAAGGATAGTAAGGGACACAATTGGTCCCCTTGAAGATCAGAGTGGTCGTCTATGTGTGGAGCCTCACGAGATGGGGGAGATCTTAAACAGTTTTTTTGCATCAGTATTTACTCAGGAAACTGGCATAGTGTATAAGGAAGGAAGGGAAACAAGCAGTAGTGTCATGGAACATAATAGAGATTAAAGAGGAAGAGGTGCTTGCTGCCTTACAGCAAATAAAGGTAGATAAATCCCCCGGGCCTGACATGATATTCCCTCGGACCTTGAGGGAGACTAGTGTAGAAATTGCAGGGGCTCTGGCAGAAATATTTAAAATGTCCTTAGCCACGGGTGAGGTGCCGGAGGATTGGAGGGTAGCTCATGTTGTTCCGTTGTTTAAAAAAGGCTCCAAAAGTAAACCAGGTAATTACAGGCCAGTGAGCCTGACGTCAGTAGTAGGTAAATTATTGGAAGGTGTTCTGAGAGATCGGATATACAATTATTTGGACAGCCAAGGGCTGATTAAGGATAGTTAGCATAGCTTTGTGCGTGGTAGGTCATGTTTAACGAACCTTGTAGAGTTTTTCGAGGAGGTTACCAAGAAAGTAGATGAAGGAAAGGCTGTGGATGTTGTCTACATGGACTTTAGTAAGGCCTTTGACAAGATCCCACATGGGAGGTTAGTTCAGAAGGTTCAGACACTTGGTATCCATGGAGAGGTTGTAAACTGGATTCGAAATTGGCTGTGTGGTAGAAGACAGAGTGGTAGTGGATGATTGCTTCTCAGACTGGAGGCCTGTGACTAGTGGTGTGCCTCAGGGATCTGTGCTGGGACCATTGTTGTTTGTTGTCTATATCAATGATCTGGATGATAATGTGGTAAAGTGGATCAGCAAGTTTGCTGATGACACTAAGATTGGAGGCGTTGTGGACAGCGAGGAAGGCTTTCAAAGCCTGCAGAGAGATCTGGACCAACTGGAAAAATGGGCCAGAAAATGGCAGATGGAACTTAATGCAGAAAAGTGTGAGGTGTTGCATTTTGGAAGGACAAACCAAGGTAGGACATACACAGTAAATGGAAGGGCACTGAGGAGTGCGGAGGTACAAAGGGATCTGGGAGTTCAGATACATAATTCCCTGAAAGTGGCGTCACAGGTAGACAGGGTTGTAAAGAAAGCTTTTGGCATACTGGCCTTTATAAATCAAAGTATTGAGTATAGGAGTTGGGATGTTATGGTGAGGTTGTATAAGACATTGGTGAGGCCAACTTTGGAGTATTGTATGCAGTTCTGGTTGCCTAACTACAGGAAGGATATCAGTAAGATTGAGAGAGTGCAGAGAAGATTTACTAGGATGTTGCCGGGTCTTAAGGAGTTGAGTTACAGGGAAAGATTAAACAGGTTAGGACTTTATTCCTCGGAGCGTAGAAGAATGAGGGGAGATTTGATATAAGTTTACAAAATTATGAGGGGTATAGACAGAGTAAATGCGAGTAGGCTCTTTCCACTTAGATTAGGAGAGATAAACACAAGAGGACATGGCTTTAAGGTGAAAGGGGAAAGGTTTAGGGGGAACATTAGGGGGAACTTCTTCACTCAGAGAGTGGTGGAAGTGTGGAACGAGCTGCCATCTGACGTGGTAAATGCGGGCTCACTCTTAAGTTTTAAGAATAAATTGGATAGATACATGGATGGGAGAGGTCTGGAGGGTTATGGACTAGGTGCAGGTCAATGGGACTAGCGGAATAATATTTCGGCACAGACTAGAAGGGCCGAATGGCCTGTTTTTCTGTGCTGTAGTGTTCTATGGTTCTATGGTTCTATCTCAGGTGAGGCTGAACAGCTTTCCGTCAGTCCTGATATGTAAGTAGGCCCCCTCTGTAGATGACCTGAAGACATATGACAGAAGCAAAGAGAAGAATATGCCAAAGGCTGTTGGTGCCAGAACTCAACCCTGTTTGACCCCACTGCAGATCTCAAAGGGTTCTGATGTTTTCCCATCATAGCTGACCTTACCCATCATGTTGTCATGGAAAGAGGAGATCACATTAAGCAACTTTGTTGGGCAGTCTATTTTCCCCAACAGCTTAAATAAACAACTTCTGCTCACATGGTCGAATGCCTTGGTGAGATCGATGAAGGCAATATTCAATGGTCTCCTTTGTTCACAGCATTTCTCTTGCAGCTGCAGAATTGAGAAGATCATGTCAATTGTCAGATCTGAAACCACACTGGGATTCGGGATAGATGTCTTCAGCCAGGATCTGCAGCCTGACAAGAGCAACGCAGGCAAATACTTTTCCCATGATGCTCAGTAGGATGATACCCAATTGTTGTAATTGCTGTGGTCACCCTTGTCCTTGTACAGGGTCACAATCTTTACATCACACATATCATAGAACACAGTCTCTGCTCGAGGGAGGATACAGAGAAGTTTGTGCAAATGTTGCAGGAGTGCTGGTTTCTCTTGATAGATTCAAGGTGCTTGATGGACTCAGATGATACAGCGTCAGCAACCTGGAGTTTTGCCCATGGCTTAACTTTGCTGAGCTCCTCCACTGAGTTCGATATCTAGTCCTGCCGTGACAGGCAGGCTTTCTATTGTGTCTAGTGCTTCCTCAGTGACAGTGTTCTCCCTAGAGTACAACTCAAGGTAGTGTTCCACCTGTCCCTCCAACCGTTTGTTGCAGTTGGTGATGACCTCCCCTACCTTAGTTTTCATTGGAGCCATTTTCTTTGCTGACAGACTGTTGCCTTTTTGATCCCTTCATACACACCCCTAGCATTCCCTATGTTGAAGGACATCTGGATATTCTGGCAAAGTTGTAACCAGTAGTCATTGGTGCACCACCTAGCAGTCTGCTAGACTTTACCTCAAGCAGTTCTTAGTGTGTTCAGAATCTTCTCACTCGGATCTCTCTTGTAGATAATAAAAGCGGACCTTTGGTTTCAATGACAAGTTCCATCACAGTAATGTTAGCCTCCAACCAGTCAGCATTTTTCTGCTCTTGCTTCCCATATGTTGAGAGTGCGGTATTGTAGATGGTGTCTTGAATTATGTTCCATTTTGCTTCTTCAATGTGTGTGAATGCCGCAGAGCGCCTGTTCAATTAAGTTGAGAAGTGTTGGATTTTTATCTGGATAGGCGGAATGGCTGATGTTGATACGAGGACGACGTTTCTTCTTTGCATGAAGAAACTTCAAGGGCTGCATCCTAACTCAGGAGCACAGTATGGAAAGACCTGCATCACAGTCAGTGCTGTGGTTGCTATGTATGCTGATAATACTGTTCAGAGAGTCACCTCTGGTAATGATCAGATCCAGCTGGTGCCAATGTCCTGATTTTGGATGCCTCCAGGACACCTTGTGGCATGGTTTGTTCTGAAAGGTGTTAGTTACACAAAGCTCAAGTAGTCCATTCTCATTTATCTTTCCCAGGCCCTGATGTTCAAGGCAGAAGGGCCATGCTTCATGGTCCATGCCCACTGTTGCATTGAAAGCCCCCAGTGGGTAAAGAAGTTCTAACTAAGGGATTCTGCTGATAATAGTGTCAAGTTCCTCATAGAACTAGTCTTTTGCCTCTGTAGTAGAGCACAGCGTTGGAGCATATATACTCATTATATTAACTGGTCCTGTTTGAGTTGAGAGGCAGATGGAGAGAACAGGAGCTGAACCATTCTTCGGGGGTGGGGGGGTGGTTTTATCATCGACAGTAGATAATTCCTTAGGGTGAAGCCTACTCGCTCACACGTTTCCTCTGGACTCTTCCCCTGGTAGATGTATGGGTAATATTTTTCTTTCAGTGATCTCCTCTTGGTGAGTTGGTCTCTTGTAGGTTAGCTATGTCAATGTTCAGCCTATCAAGTTCCATGTTGATTGTAGCTGTGTTGTGTACATTATTGACAAGCTGCAAGTCGTCTGTCGACCCCATGCACATGGTCCTGACGTTCCAGTTGCCAATCAAAGAGTTGCATCTTCTTTCTTTTCATTGATGCGATGTTCAGCAGAGACTAAGCTCCATTGATGCAGATAGACCGTAGTGGGTCAGCACCTTACTAGTGGGGGGCTGCCTGACTGAGGTGGTTGCTGGCTGACCAGTGAGACACTATAGTCCCTCCCATGATTAGACACAGCTCATAGGATCTGTTCTCTAAGCCAGTCAAGTTGAGTGCATCACTCATAACTGCAGTCTCCCATGTTGTGTTAATGCTCTGCAGAGAAACTGGAGTGTCCTATCTGGGCTGTAAAGCTGGGAAATATTTATGGAGACCTGGGCTACGTGTGGTTGGATGACAGACGTTACAGAGCAATTGCAGATGAGCTACAGAGGATGTGTGAGGATGGTGCAACGCAGATGAATGTAACGCACCATGACAGCAGATCTCCAGTAGGAGTAGCTACAAGCAGCAGCAGCATTAGGCTGCCCAAATGTCAGGGTCCCCCTCTCAAAGGAATGTACAACACCATGTTTGACACTGGCTTGTTTGCAGGGGTTTCCAGAAATATGACATTTAAATATCAGTTTGCCTTTGGACCCCACTCCAAAGTTTTTGTCAAGGTTTACTCCCTTAACCTTCAACTCTCCTGAGATATCCACAAGGCAAGTGGAACTATTCATCCATAGCTGAAAGTTTGGAGAGTGCCAACCCATGTCCACGTGCTGGTGAGCCTGCACACTGCATGTCTAGGGGCCAAATCTCCACTGAAGCTTTAGCCTGGGACGACGAGGGACCCGGTTTCCATGTGTTGCCACAAGGAGGCACAGCTGAGGACTTGCCGATGGCGAGGCTGTGTACTTAGAGGGAGAGACTTGCACATTTGGCTCTCTTTTGTGCGTTGCTGCTAGCTAGTGGTGTAGGCTGAAAATGAGAAGCAAAGTAACACACACCAGCAGAAAGCATACTAACTCTCTTCACCCAGAGTGTCGATAAATTGCATTGACTTATCGGACACACCTGAGCTGAAGCCTTTAACAGCTTTGGGAACCCAGCTAAATATTCATAATGGATACAGCTGTCATTACAAAACTTCCAGTTTGAAATTGACAAAATAAAATGGTGTCTATTTCCATTTCAAAGCAGAGCCAATTAATAGAAGGGAGCAGGTGCAGAGATTGTTTTCAACTTTCAAAAACAGGTTTTTTAGCAGCCACATTTGTCGGTTGATTTAAATTACAGCACAAAACCGGAGGCTGACGGGATCTTTTTTTTTACAAATTTAATTATTTTATTGCATTTTTTGACATTGAAAGGATGACAATTACACAATGCTGGTCAATGTAAGGGTTATCTTTGTAGGACAGCTTCCAATGATGAATCAGTGCATTAAAAATACATTACATTACAATACAGCATCTAATAGTGACATTTAAAGGTGCCAAAACATTTTATACTTACCTTTCGGAATGCTCCTGAATCCTCAGCAGCCTTCCCTGAGTGGCCACTGTAGTATAAGGGTATCTGGCAGAACAAGGATTAATGTGGTACTGGGAAACAGTACCGCCCATATTGTAATGTAAAGAGACACATGACCTAAGACTAGGGTCAGGTCTGTCCAGAGACCTTTGTAAAATCAAGCATTGATTTTCTAGTTAGCTCATAGCTTGGGCTATACCCTGAACATATGTACATATTTGTATGTTATCAATAAACAGTTAATGTTCAACCATACAAGACTCAGAACCTCTTTGTGAGACTGACTGAACATACAATATACAACATGGTGGCAGCTAATGGAAAAACCCAGAACCTCAGAGAAGCTGGAGCAGAAATTCAAAAGCTGGAAAATTAAAGGAGCAGCATTCTGACCTGACTGAAAGCACCTGAAGTAAAGATACAGAGGGACATTGCCTAAAAGCAGCTCCATTGCAGAATTGGAAACAGGAAGGCAGAAAAAAAAGCTCCGCTGTGCAGCTGAGGATTCCACAAGATCTTGTGGAGTCCATTGTGAATGCCCGCAGAGTCAAAGGACCTAGCAGGGGTGAGCAAAAAAAAACTCCGTTCTAAGCCAGGACTAGTTTAAAAAGCTTCGGTGCTGTTTTTAAGAAAAAGTCCAGAGCAGCCCGTTTCCGAAAGCACCGCGGCCAGCCCAGGTTCAGAATCGGCACCATACCATGTAGCGGTCGAGCTCTTCGTAAGACAAAAAAAGAAGCGGTAAGTTTAAAGACCTCAGCCCAAGCTGGGAATCTATTGTAAAATGTTCGATGATCCTCCGGTATTACAGGGAAGACCCATCGCTTCAGGAACCTGCCAAACCATGACAAGCACGGGAAGACTCTAAACAAAAGAACAGTTACTGTGGCACCATCTTTAAAACTTGCACAGATTCAAAGTTGCACTCACCTGAACTTTAAAGCATCCATGGACAACAAATCAATATTACCAGACCAATTTGCATTGATCCAAGGGCCAGCCCAAACACAAAATTGGGGACTTCAGGATTAGATAAAGACTGAAGCTGAACAAGTGAATGCACTGCTTTATTCAGTAGATCCGATAGCCAATGATATTATTGCAAGGCAAGGAATAAATGAATCCTCGGGTAAATTTGAAGCTCTAAAATCATTCAATACATATTTTAATATAAGAAGCAGCAAAGTTTTAGAGCAAAATTAAATAAACATGTCCAACAGCCTGGAGAACTGGGTTGACTCTTTTATAGAGGAATTATACAGATTGGCTGAAGGCTGTGACTATGATGACCTTAAGTCAACTCATAAGGGACAGAATTATTGTTGGAGTGGCTGATGATGCCCTTTCAGACAAACTACAGGCCAAGGAAGATCTGACTTTAGAAAAGGCCATCCATTTAGATAGTCTGAAATCCGCCAACATCATCAATTCATTTTACATGGTGAAAGTAAGCCAAGATACAGAGCAACACCAACTGTCCAACTATAAAGCAGAAAACGGACAGAGACTCCAGGCCAAGGAAGGCAATACCCAAATAGACTGTGGGGTGGACGACCATGTCAGTGCTGTGGAGCCAATGACCTCACAGCCGATTTCAGTGCAGTGTTTCAACTGCAACCACCTGGGATACTTCAGAAAACTTAGCAAAGGTAAGACACCCAGACGGGAAGAGGATCGCAAGACAATCATGAGAGTGAGATACCTCACCAGGGAGAGAGCCAACAGCGCTTCTGAGGTGATGTCAAAGATCCTGGATTCTCTGTTCAGAATGCAGGCATATCAGTAAACGGTCACCTCACCAACTTTAAATTGGACGTGAGAGCCAATGTTACAGTCCTCTCTGATAAGGAACTGTGGCTGAGACCTCTGGTTCCAAAGGACAGACACACCACTCTACGGGCCTGGAGGAAAATGACTTCTGGTCATAGGCATGATCCTAGAACCACTAAGGTAAGGTAACAAGCAGATATTCAAAAGTCATGTACATCATCCAAAGCCAATCTTTTTCTCTCTTGAGCAGAGATGCCTGTGTTGCCTTTAACTTTCTTAAAATGGCAGAAGACGTCAAGACAACCCCTGTCATCAACTACACAGAACTGCAAGTACTTGAGAGGCCCAGCAATAAAGAGAGTCTTGACTGAGATTTCAGCTCTGAATTGTCTTCACGGAGCCAGTTTGTCCAATTTCTTTGCAGACGGTAGAAGCTCCTCTTTGGTCAGTCCAGCCAAACTTTCAGATAATTACCACTGTACCTCAAGTGGAAGACACAGAGGAAAATGACCAGCAACAGAAGAATGAGCCCCAAACCCAGGTTCCAATGGTTACTGTCACACTTCCTGTAAACACCACTGCACAGACACCACAACCTCCAGCCAAAACACAAAGCTGCAAGACGATGCTGGAGCAAGGAACTAGTGACCATCAACTCTGAGATTTCTGAGGCATTGGGACTGGTTCTGGGGCAGGTGTGACCTGCACAAGATGGACAGGTTACACCTTAAAAAGACTGGGACTATTGTCCACTCGGAGTTTTGCTACTGCTGTTGTGGAGGGTATGAACCAGATTGGCAGAGGGATGGGAATCTGAGGGGAAATTCAGAGTAAAGAGGAGAAAATCCAGCAGTGGGAAGCAGAGAAGTAAGGAGGATGTATCAGAGAGTAGTATCAAGGTTAATGGAATTCTTGGAGGGTTTGATAGCATTACAGAAGGCAATAGTAAGCCATTAGATGGGGTCAGAATAAGGGGGAATGTTTAAAGAAAGCCTAAATCAGGCTTAATTGCATGTGTATGAATGCACAGTGTGTGGTTAATAAGATTGGTGGACTACAGGTACAGGTTGACAAATGGAGTTATGATATTATTGCTATAACAAAGATCTGCCTCCAAGAAGGGTAGGACTGGGAGTTAAATATTCCTGGGTACAAGGAGAGACAAGAAAGGAAGAAAAGGTGGGTTGGGGGTTGTGGTGGGGAGAGTGGCAGTATTGATGAAAGATGGCATTACAGTACTAAAGGGAGAGAGGGTGTTCCAGAGGAGTCAAGGATGGAATCTCTCTGGCTAGAGATAAGGAATGGAAAAGGTGCAATGACATTGATTGGTGTAGTATGTAAACCACTAACTAGTGGAAGGGATGTAGAGACAAATTTGTGAAGAAACTACAGAGAAATGCAAGAATTATAGATTAATCCTAATGGGGGACTTCAATTATCCAAATATAGGCTGGGATAGGAATAGTATAAAGAGATAAGAGGAGCGAGAGTTCCTGGAATGTGTTAAAGATATTTTTCTGCAGCAGTATGCTTCCAGTCCAATGAGAGGGCAGGCACTGTTGGGCCTGGTTCTGGGGAATGAGTTGGCCCAAGTGGATCAAATATCAGTGGGAGAGCATTTAGGGCACAGTGACCATTGTTTCATAAGGTTTAGGTTGGCCATGGAGAAGGACAAGGAGCATTCCAGAGCAGGGATAATTAAGTGAGGAAAAGCCAACTTCGATGGGATGAGAACCCATCTGAGCCGAGTGAGTTGGAATCAAATGTTGGCAGAAAAGATAGTGGCTGAATAATGGGCCACCTTCAAAGCCAAAAGTATTGCAGGAAATGTCAAGGCATATTCCCTTGAAGGGGAAAGGTAGGACAAATACGTCCAGAGCGCCCGGCATGATGACAGAAATAGATGTAAAGATGAAAAGGAAGGATGGCAGAAATAGATGTAAAGATGAAAAGGAAGAAGTGCAATGGATGTCAAGTAGAAAATACAATGGAGAATCAGGCTGAATATAGAAGGGCCAGAGGGGAAGTGAAAAATCTAAAGAAAAGCAAGGAGAGCGCATGAAAAGAGACTGGCAGCGAACATAAAAGGAAATCCCAAGGCCTTCTCTAAGCATATAAATAATAAAAAGGCGGTAAAAGACAGTAGGACCAATTAGGGGCGGAAAAGGGGACTTGAATGTGGAGGCAGGAGAAATAGCAGAGGTACTTTGCATCTGTCTTTACAAAGGAAGAAGATGCTACCCAGGCTGACATGAGAGAGGAGGTAACCAACACACTCAAAAGAATTTGCAATTGAGAAGGAGGAGGTGTTAGGCTATCTTTACTTAAAACAGATAAGGTACCAGGACCAGATGAGATGCATCCATGGGTACTGAGGGAAGTGAGAGTGGAAATTGCAGAGGTACTAGTGATAATCTTCTAGTCATCCTTAGACACAGGGGAGGTGCCAGAGGACTGGAGAATTGTGAATGTTACACCCTTGTTCAAAAAGGTTTGACCTCAGTGGTAGGAAAACCTCTGGAAACTGTTTCAGGACAAAATCAATAATCACTTAGATAAGTGCAGGATAATTAAGGAATTAATTCCTTAATTAATTAAGGAATGGATTCATTAAGGGAAAATCATGTTTAACTAACTTGCTGGAGTTTTTTGAGGAGGTTACAGAGAAGGTTGATGAAGACAACGCTGCTGATGTATATGGATTATATGGTGTATATGGATTTTCAAAAGGCTTTTGATACAGTGCCATACAACAGACTTGAGAGCAAAGATAAAGTAGGCACTTGGATAAGAAAATGACTGAGTGACAGAAACAGTAGTGATAAATGGTTATTTTTCAGATTGGAGGAAGGTCTGTAGTAGAGTTCCCCAAGGGCCAGCGTTGGGACCCTTGCTCTTCCTGATATATATTAATGACCTAGAATGTAGTATTCAGAGCATGAATTCAAAATTTGCAGATGATACAAGGATTGCAAACATTGTCAACTGTGATGAGGACAGTCTTGAACTTCAAAAGGACATAGACATGTTGGTGGATTGGGCAGACAAGTGGCAGATAAAGTTGAGGTCATTCATTTTGACAAGTTAGAATATGGAGAGACAGTATAAAATATAGGCAGAGCCTCTAAAGGAGATGCAGGAACAGAGGGACCTCAGTGTATATGTACATAGGTCATTGAAGATGGCAGGGCATGATGAGAGAGCAGTTAATAAAGCACATAGCATCTTATGCTTTATTAATAGGGGCATTGAGTACAAGAGTCATGTTGAACTTGTATAAGACACTAATTAGTCCCATCTGGAGTAGTGCGTCCAGTTCTAGGCACCATACTTGAGGAAGGATGTGAAAGCATTGGAGAGAGTGCAGACGAGATTCACAAGAATGATCCCAGGAATGAAGAACTGTAGCTATGAGGATAGATTGGAGAGTTGGGACTGGCTTCCTTGGAGAAAAGAAGGCTGAAAGGAGATTTGATAGAGATATTCAAGATCCAGAGGGGTATGGACAGGGTAAATAATGAGAAACTGTTCCCACTCGAGAGCATTAAGAACTAGAGGGCACAGATTCAAAATAATTGGCAAAAGAAGTAAAAGTGATGTGAGGACTTTTTTTTCACCCAGAGGGTGGTTGGAGTCTGGAACAACCTTCCTGAAGGGGTGGTAGAGGCAGGTTTGATCGAGGTACTGAAAAGGGAATTGGATTGCTATCTGAAAAAAGAATGTGCAAGGTTACAGAGATAAGGCAGGGGAGTGGGACCAGGTAGAATGCTCTTTCAGAGAGCCAGTGCAGACTTGATGGGCTTCCTGCAATGTAAAGATTCTGTGAACTCGCTAGAGCACACCTCAGTGAGGCATGGAGACACATGGAAGAACACAGTGTCGCGATAAACACCAAACTGCAGGGCGAGCCCACTTATATGGACATCCAAATGACAGGGAGATACACCTTCAACTCTTACAAAGATCATGGCGTTACACATGGAAAAAGAAAAACCAGGTTTGTGCCATGAGTGAATGGAGTGAACGCTCTCTCGGAAAGAACGGGCCAAGGCGGTGGTCTCCAAGCACAGATGGAGTTGACGAAGTAAAGTTCAACTCCAAGGAGTGGCAAAAGCGTATCAGAAGAAGACGACCAAGTGCTAGAAACACAAACTCCTAATCAACAAAGGTTACCCAAATCAACAGAGCCTCCCATTCCTCTAAATGTGACCAGAACGAGATCTGGAAGAATGGTCAAGCCTCCAGACCATATGAATTTATAAAGTCAGACACCTGGGCAGAGGGGTTGGGGTGGGGAGAAGGGGTAGCATGATTATAATGTAAAAATGTTGGTTAAAGACTTGGGGACATAAGTTCAAGGTGAGGGGCAGGAGGTTTAGGGGGGATGTGAGGAAAATCTTTTTTACCCAGAGGGCGGTGACGGTCTGGAATGCGCTGCCTGGGAGGGTGGTGGAGGCAGATTGCCTCACATCCTTTAAAAAGTGCCTGGATGTGCACTTGGCATGTCATAACATTCAAGGCTATGGGCCAAGTGCTGGTAAATGGGATTAGGTAGGTAGGTCAGGTGTTTCTCACGTGTCGGTGCAGACTCGATGGACCGAAGGGCTTCTTCTGCACTTTGTGATTCTGGATTCTGTGAGATGTAGTATAAGGGTATTGTAGGCCAGAAGCTTGCAGGTTGGCAGCCAGTAATTTTTGCAATTTTGTATTTTTGCATTTTTATTTCAGCTTTGCTCTCAATTTTAAACCTATGGTGAATATTTAAAGTCATTTTGTATTAAATCTTTCTTGGTAGACATTGATCTTAACCCAGCTATGATTGTGCTTTGGTTAATTAATCAATTTGGTCAATTAATCTGTAGTGATCTGTTTACCTAGACCTTGTTTTTTTCATACTGGCCATGTGCAGTTGGTATTTAGACTACGTCTTTGTTTTCTGTTAAAATAAGTTGCCTTTGTTTATCAGAAGTCCTTTCACTTACTGCATTCAGTGACCCTTGGACTACAGGCCGGGGCAATGAGTAACCTTAAATGGGGTAGTCACCTAATGTGGTCATCAGGAGATGAAGTTTGATTGATGACCATAACACTTGATGGACGGCAGATGGGAAGACATCACCGAAAGATGCGTAAACAACTTGGATATTGCAAAGTTTGCATGGCCTTGTAGTGCCTGTGAGGAGAATTGGTAAGAACTGAGACTTGTTTTGAGAAAAGACTGTAGCAGGCCTCGGAAGGCTGGAATGGAGCAGATATTTGGCTTAAAGAGACGCTGTTTCGGGGACTCGCTGCTGTAGCTGTAGTGGAATAGTCACCATTGAAGACAGGAGAAAGGACCAGGAATGGAGTGACTGACCGTAGTGCCAATCCATAAGGTTACTCAACGACTTGGTAATGTATGTACCAAGGAGATGGTAAAGCAGGTACCAATTTAGGGTGCTGTCATGGAACAGGCTAAAGTTGGGGTTATCCATTTTGAGGAGCTGTCGTGGAACACACCAAATTGGGACTATAGTTTGCGCTTAAAAACAAAAATCTTTTGTCTTTTCTGATACATATAAAGTGCTTTCTCCTTTCAATAAAATAATCTTTCTTTCCTTATACTTATTTTTCTCTTCTTCTATTATGAGTTATAATTGTCATGTTATTATAATCGCAATTCAATAAAATTGTTGTTTAACATATTACTTGTCATAGCCACTCATTCCTGTCCAGAGCATGGCTCCGAACCTAAGTGAGACTCCCAAAGGGACTCTCACGCCTGACTCCCTACAGTATCTGGCATAGAAAGTGTTAATGTGGGACTGGGAAACACTATGTCCAACAGTGTAATGTAAAGAGACACGTGACCTAGGGTCATTTGTAGAGACAGAGACCAATGTGTTCCCTACTGACCACCATCTCATAAAATCCCAGGCAATTTGCCCACAGTTTCCTATTTGTGTATGCACCCACCACCTGAGTAATCATTAACAACATACCCTTACTGTCACTCTAACCCCTCACATTCTCTCTGCTGGTCATACCCAGCCCCATTTAAAATACACTTACTCCTCACTGTCTTTGCTGGTCACATCCTGCACTCCCTCCCCCGAGTCCCAATCTCATATTTAACATATAGTCTAACTCCTCACTCTGTCTCCTAATTGCACTAATTCCTAACTGTCTCCAACTGTACACACAGTATAACCCTCAGTTCCCCCTGATTCCATTTAATATACACAATTTCCTTTGTAGTTTCTTATTCCCATGTTAGTTTTTCACACTCCGTCACTGTGAAAGTTCGATGCCTTGTAAGCTAAGCAGGTTCTCTGATTTGCTAGTGTGTAGCATTTGGTGGTTGCATTAGATTAACCTGTCTGCTTCAGATTATTATGGAGTAGAACATTCTAGATTTCTCCACA
Organism: Cetorhinus maximus; assembly: GCF_964194155.1. Classification (NCBI taxonomy): domain Eukaryota; kingdom Metazoa; phylum Chordata; class Chondrichthyes; order Lamniformes; family Cetorhinidae; genus Cetorhinus; species Cetorhinus maximus. The sequence continues at coordinate 50,334,767 of NC_135888.1, read as the reverse complement.
TTTAGTGAGATGATCCATTTGTGCTGTTAAATTCATTTTCAGAGAAGTATAAGAATGCTTACTATCAAACGGCAGAGAAAGAGATAGCACAAAATGCCGAGAAAATTGGGCAAATGCGCAAGGAGGTGACGCAAGAGAGCATCAAATTCCAAAAAGTTGATCGGGTGAGTGAAATAGCCACAAGACCTTTTAGGAACAGGAAAAGATGATGACATTCAGCAACTGCCTCTTCATACTAAACCAATCCCACCTATCCACCCTCACGCCATAGCTGTCAATCCCACCTACCCACCCTCTCGCCATATCCCTCAATCCCACCTACCCATCCTCGTGCCATATCCCTCAATCCCACTTACCCACCCTCTTCCCATAAAACTGAATCCCACCTAATCCATAAGTGCATGAAATACAGTAATTTATCTTCTCTCTGGCAGACTGGTGGAGACAGCAGCATAACACCTTATTTACATTGACACCTACTGCAACTCTGCAGATCTTAGCTCCACCAACTTTGTATTCCAAGATGAAGCACATGAAGCTTAGTTATTCTCAACAGTTGGCATGTATTTCTCAAAGGCTTTCTGAAGGACTCTACTTATATGACTTATGGAAGCAGACAGCAAAGAAATCTATTGTACCCATTCAGAATTTTTGAAAGAGTTATCCAATTAGTCCCACTCCCTGATCTTTCTCTTTCACCCTGCTTTGAAGAAATGAGAGGTGTTGGATAAAGAGATGCTGTGAGTGGTTGTTCTGAAGTTTCCGAAAGCAGTTGACAAAGTATCAGAAGAATTGTGGCAAAAATCTTTGTGTATGGAGTGAAGGGAAATGGGTCTAGAACTGCCTGGGGTGACTGGTGGGGAGTGGGGTTATGCGGGGGGAGGGATCTGGGTGGGTGGGTGGTGTGGGGGGGTTGTGGGGGGTGGGTGGTGGATGGTGGGGTTGTGGGTGAGTGGTGGGGATGGGGTTGGGGGTGGGTGACGGGGTTGGGGGTGGGTGATGGGGTTGTGATGGGGTTGGGGGTGGGTGATGGGGTTGGGGTGGGTGGTGGGGTTAGGGGTGGGTGGTGGGGGAGAGGGTGGAGTTGTGGGTGGGTGGTGAGGTTGTGGGTGGGTGGTGAGGTGGGGATGGGGTGGGGTGGTGAGTGGGAAGGGGGGTGGGGGTTTTCATTGGGTGGTGGGAGGTGGGGTGTGGGGGTGGAATTGGGGAAGAGTGGTGGGGAAGGTTGTGGGTGGGTGGGTGGTGGAGGTGAAGTTGTGGGTGGGTGGTGGGGGTAAAGTTGTGGGTTGGGGTGGGTTTGTGGATGGGGATGGGGTTGTGGGTGGAGGGTTTTCATTGGGCGGTGGGAGATGGAGTAGTGGGTGGTTGGGGTGGGATTGTGGGTGGGTGGTGGGGTGTGGGTGGGTGGGTGGTGGGGTGTGGGGTGTGGGGGTGGGGTTGGGGTTGGGTGGTGCGGTTGTGGCTGGTGGATGATTGGTGGGATTGTGGTTTGTGGTGGGGTGTGGGGTTGTGGGTGGATGGTTGGTGGTGAGCTTGTGGGTGAGTGGTTGGAGGGTGGGATTGTGGGTGGGTGGTGGGGAGGTGGGTCTGTGGGTGGGTGGTGGGGGGTGGGGTTGTGGGTGAGGAGTGGGATTGCGCATGGGTGGTGGGGGATGGGATTGTGGGTGGGGGGTGGGGGGTGGGATTGTGGTTGGGGGGTGGGATTGTGCGCGGGTGGTGGTGTTGAGGGTGGTGGTGTATCAAATGCAAAAGCACAGAGGTCATGTCGATGTTGCTGTACATGGTCTAGGTCTGGCCCATTCCTCACTCCTGTGCTCACCCGAAGCATCCTCCGCTTTATCTGGAGGTTGAAAGTGGACCTTGTTCGCAGGGACACAATGTAGAAACCTCCAGAAAAGAGGAAAAAACGTACCCAACATCGTCCTTTGTGTGTGGCTGCATCAAGCTGTGCATAGACCCTTGGTATGCAAACAACCTGCTGAGGTTCTACCTATGTCCAGAGTTGCGAAGAATGGGTCTGGCCACGTTGCTGTGGTTCATGCAGAAAAACACCCTTGACCACAAATCCATCAGGCAGTGGTCCTAGAAGCCATGTGGGAAAAGGAGATGGTAGATCCTGTCGGATGGCTCCCTGAGCAGACTGTCAAAGTCATTTGGCAGAATGCCTCAACATCAGAACTTTCAAACAAGCGCCAAGATGTAGCTTGGCTGGAGGTGAGAAAGGCCCTCCCCGTCAGATCTTTCTACATGCCCAGAATTTCACACCCTCTGTACATTGCCCTCGAGGTGGCTGTGGTGAAGAAGAGATCATTGTTCACTTCCTCCTGGAATGTGCCTTTGCAAAGAAGATCTGGAGAGAGATGCAATGGTTTTTGTCGAGGTTCATCCCGAGCAGCTCTATGACGCAGGGCTTTGTGCTCTCTGGGCTGTTCCCAGAGATGCACACTGAGACAAACTTCAATTTGGCGAAAGACACTCCTTGGTCTACCCGAAACTTGATGATCTTCCAATGCAAGAAGTTATTCATGACTGAGTTTTGCAGACTGGCACATTCCAAGGTTCAGGACTATGTGCTGAGGTACGCACTAAAGCTTGAGGCAGCCGCCTCAGAGGTGCAATAGGGAAAGGCCACTGTCTAAGGCCTTTCAGCCATAGTATGCAAAGGGGCTAGAAAATTTATAGAACACCCTCAGGTTAAATATGAAAACAAAAGTATTGGAATTTTTGCGAGGAATATGTTGTATGAAGGAAAGTTGAATTCTATTGCACTTTTTGTAATTTTTCAATATGAAATTTTTTGCCCCCAGGCCGTATGCCTGACATGAATGTATATGGTAAATATCAAAAGAATTACAATTGTATGGAGGCACCTAGGGGTGGAACATCCTGTATGGAGACAAGTTGAGTTTTATGGCACTTTCTGTAATTTTCAAGTTGAAATGTTTTGTATGTACTTTTACAAATTTTATAAATTAAGTATATTTTTGGAAAATCAGTAGTCATATTGAACTTGTACAGTGTTCAGATGTGACTTGTCACCCTATGGAAGATCCCTCACCACAGCACTCCAATCAATGAAAATTCCCTTTGTCCTATTCTGTATTTCTGCCATCTCTATATCCATGTTACAGGCAGGAAAAGGAAACCTGCCATGCCTACCCATTCCAGTCAATCACAGCTGCCACTGTCAACTGATCACACAGAATGGGAGGCACTTTATGTACCTATTCATCTGTGAAGGGAACACTCAGCTCCAGTCGTCCTCTCGTTCAGTACACCAAGCTGGATTTTCCCAACTGCCTGCTTATCTTCTCATACTTGTCCAGTTTCCATCTATAGGAATTATTGGGCTGCTATGAGTGAGGGATCTCTCAGGCTGACCATTCAGTTGAAACAACTAGGCAAAGCTATTAGCTTGTGAGCTCAGCCCTCAGTGTTCCAATGTGCTATTGAAGAGGGAAGCAGTTTGGTTTGCAGGACAATGAAATTATTCCAATGCTGTGATGTGGGAGATTGAAAATATTTGGAGTGTTTAATAGGATCTGTGGGTTTTCTCACTTTTAATTATAGGGAATCTCAAAGTCTGGTACGTTGGTAATATTGAGGCAGTTTTAAGCATGTGTCTGCTCTTTGTCTCACTCCATCTACTTTTCCTACAGGTAGTTGAGAACATCATTGCTCGAGAATGTGAGGATCGAAAGGATTTGAAACTCTGCTTAGCAAAAGCAACTATTGAGGTATTAAAAGTGGACAGCTTGATTCCACACACCAGTGCACAATGTCATTCCAGAGACTCAATATAGCTTGGGCAAGCACTTAAAGTTGGTGCACAGTGCAGTTGTCATCCAGTCCCTGTTCAGACTGCACAATTGATATACTAATAGTTTTGATGGTAAATAAAGACTCTACTCCCAGGGTGGGGCCTGCCTTGAAGAGTGTACAGTTTGGAGAATTGGGCATGTGGGGTGGTGGGTGCTGGGTTGATGGCACTCCTGATTTTTCACTGTTACAATGAGTATTTAGAAAAGTGGGAACATTCAGAATAAGGTGCAATGACTCACTGTATTCACTATTTCAATCCATACTCTCATAGAATCATACAGTAGAGAAGACAGTCAATCAACTCATTGTGCTCTTTGAAAAAGTTAGCTAAACACTCCCACTCCCTGCTCTTTCACATAGCCCTGAAAACCCTTGCTTTTCAGGTATCTATCCAATTCTCCTGAACTTATTGTGTGAGATGCCTTTGAGGGAGCAGACTCTCACCATTTCAGGAATTTTCAGGTAAATTTACAATGTAAAATATTTGGGACTGTTTTGATGTGTCAGTATTTTTAAATTGTCAGTTGATTGAGAGTATTGATAAGACCAGGTTTCACTGTAGTTCTTTCAGGGCTACACTTTCTGCTTCAATAAACCTGCAGAAACCCACGAATGAACTGAGATGGTTGGCATATTGTGTTGGTGGTTTGCTAAACTGCAGCAAGCTTTGGAGTAAAGTGGTTTGTACCCACTGCGAGTCCCCAACCTTCAGTGGAGTCAAGAAACGAGATGGTCAGATTGAGGACACTTCACTTCAGGGAAGGGTGAACCACTTGGAGGGAGGTGGGAGAAGGGAAAGGGGGGACAACAAGAACTAAAACCACAAAATGTTCAAGAGGTCTGGCATCTGAAAAACAGAAGTTAATATTTCAGGTCAGAAGCTTCAGGTTTGTCACAACGAAGAGTTTTTTTTATTTGTTCTTGGGATATGGGCAAAGCCAGCATTTGTTGCCAATCTCTATTTGCCTCTGAGAAAATGTTGGTGTGTATATTTCCAAATCTGATTAACTTTCCAGTTACATTAAATGCTGCAGCTCCCACTTTGTCACATTTCTTTTCATAGGAAGACTCAATTTCTAATCCTCTGGGAATCTCCAACTACAGCATTTCCCCAGCTTTTAATGGGACTCACTGAAGCATCTGTCAAGAGTCAAAGCAAGCAAGCAAAGCAAGCCCTGACACCACTCAAAACCTAAAAGCTCTCCAAGGAAGCCAGCTATGGTGATTTTCTGCCTCTCTTGCATGTTGAAGGCAGGAGTGAGTTGCTGTGCAAAGCTGATCAGATGAGGTGTTACTGTGCCAGTGTGCAGCAGCACCCTCTCATGGTGTTTTCCTGAACTCTTGATCAGCTCACAACATTTCTTCTCTGCCTATTCACCCTTCTCCATTATCAGGGCAGCCTGAAATACCTCAGTAGAGAAGTTTTCCAAACTTTTGGACTTCTAAGAAAATCCCTCGGGAGCTGGATGAGCACACAGGGACTGAGGCGAATCAGCAGCATGCAGTAAAACAGGGCGTATAGAAGATTTAATACTGTTTGTAAATCAGAGTTCCACATCATTTCACAAAGGTACAGATAACATAGCAAATGCTCTTGAGTTGCTGAACCTTTCACTCCCTTGATAGGAGATCGTTAGGAGATCGTTTGCTGTCATTATCGTTCAATAATTTTGGATGGAATTTTCCCATCCCGCCTGTGGTGGGTTTTGTGGCGGGTGGGAGCAGAGAATCCAGCAAAAAGTCAGAAATATGCTGGTGTAAAAACAGCTTGCAACTCTCGATGGTGGGTTTATGGCAGGTTGGTTATCCTGCCGACTAGTGGCATGAGCGCCATTTGCATTCATGAACAACTCATGAATGCTCATTAAAACAGCTGCTCGCTGTAATCCTGTCATGCCTTCCAATCTTGTGTCATGCCAGTGGGAAATTACGTCGGCCTCAAACCCAATTGAAAAGGGGTGGCATGCACAAGTCGGACCTCAGTTCACTGGTAACTTTGGGGTGAGTGCAACATACAGAGCCTACAAGCCATAGCGCTGCGCCGGTCTTGTTGCGATGAACACCACTCTTCTGGAGCTGTAGGATTGGTCTGTTCCTGCTCTTTGCGTACATTGTCCCGAAGAACACCACTGTGCTGTGTTACTCATGCAAGCCTCCACTTTCAGAAACTAGCATTTCTTTCGTGGAGGGGCGTTGGGGTGTGAGATAAGGGTGGTGTTGATGGACACAAGGTTGGCAATGGGGAAGGAAGCTATGGAATGGCAGTGAGGAGGGAAGGTAGAATACCTTCCTGGGGTTGCCCTCTACCTTCTTGTTGCCGCAGGAGTGAACAGGAATCTGCTTAGAAAGAAAGGAGGAAGACCTCCTTGTGATGAAAGCCACTGAAAGCCAATGGCTTCATTAGCACTGTTAAAGGGCTACTCAGAACTCAGAGGCTTCACATCACAGTTGCTGCATCTCAAGAGTAACAAATAGGAATGTAGAATTAGGCAATAGTGAAGGAGGCACTGCTGTATCCTATATGGCATTCCATCAATGAAGGCCTGTCACCTGTTTACCAGATTGGACACTCCTAATGAGCCAAAGGGTATCCACTCACAGCAGAGAGATGGGAACACCGCCACTTGGAAGTTCCCCTCCAAGCCACTCACAATCCTGACTTGGAAATATATCGCCATTCCTTCATGGCTGCTGGGTCAAAATCCTGGAACTCCCTCCCTAACAGCACTGCGGCTGTACCTTCACCACATGGACTGCAGCGGTTCAAGAAGGCAGCTCACCTTTCAAAGGGCAATTAGGGATGGGCAAGAAATGCTGGCCTGGCCAGCGATGCCCACATCCCGTAAATGAATGAAAAAAAAACTGGGCATTAATATGCCACATCAGAGATTGGAGGTTAGGTCACTCATCTCAATTAAATATTAACATCCCACGCAGGGCTCAAGATGTTACATATCTGTGATGCCATCTTGGTCACCTCAATATGTCTGCCAGTGTTTCAGGGACAAGGCAGCATCAGCTGCCATGCAAGTCGGGCAGGAAAAGCTATGGACTCTTACAGTTTCCATACGTTTCATCTTCTGAGCTTCACTTTCTTGCTCCTTGAATAATTAACATCTTCAATGTTTCCTTTCTGAGAGAAGGCAAAAGCACATTTGAATCTAGGGCTCAAAGCTATCTTTGTCAGGGTCTTAATGCAATGGAGGAGACAAAGGAGGGAGAGGCGACTCCACGCGCAGCTCCAGCAGGAGGGACATGGTCAAGCGGAGCCACAGCATGAACAGGAGGGTCAGGAGGAGAAACCCAGACACAGGGGCGACTCGCCAGACCTAGGGTTTACAAATGAGTGAGAGCCAATGCTGTTCACGTCTGCGCTTGTCCCATGCTCTGGTACATCACATATGCCACATTCTTCGCGAAGACCTGATGCCATGCAGAATTGGAGGGTATCCCCTGCCAATGGATTTGAAGGTGACTGCAGCGCTAAATTTCTTTGCCTCTGGTCGTTCCAAGGATCAGCAGGGGACCTGTGCAGCATCTCTCAGTCTGCAACACATCAAAGCATAAAGGAGGTCACAGATGCCCTTTACAGGAAGGCCCATCATTATGTCGGGTCTGCTCTGGATGAAGACGGCCAGGCTGCGAGATTCACCGGCTTCACTGCCATCTCAGGCTTGGAGATAAGGGGTACCCACTGAAATGCTGGCTGATGACATCGGTGCATTGCCCTCAGAAGAGGTACAACGCTGCTCACAGCTCCACACATTATAGGGCAGACCATAGGGCTTCTGAAGATGTGCTTCAGATGTTTGGACTGCTCAGGTAGCTCACTCTAATATACCCCTGACCGGTTTCCTGCATCATCTCCATATGTTACACTCTTCACAATTTGGCAATGCAAAGGGGTGGACCCCTGCCAAAGGATGAACTGGAGGAGAATGAAAGCACATTGGAGGATGAAGATCTGGAGGCCCAGGAACCTCAGGAGGCTGCAGAGGGTCAGTATGAGCGTGATCTCGCCATGGAGGAATGAAGACGTGGAGACGTGCCCGTGATACATTAAATGATGACAGGTTCCAGGAAGAGTAAAGTTAAGTGAGGGCAAATGGCCACATCTCTCCTAGACCTCAGTGCCAGTTACTTTCATCTCAGGGGATGTCCACCCACTTGCAGCGAGAATGAGTCCTGTATTCATATTTGCGCATCCTGGCCTCGTGAATCATCAGGCCATGATCTTTGCTTTAGTCCGTGGGGTCCTGTGAGTGAGCTTACTCTAGGAACAAGAGCGATGCGAGAGAAGACTTGAAGCCTTCGCCACCATCTAATGATGCAAACACTGCTGCGACTGAGATATGGACATGCCTAGGAATCTCCTCCTCCGCGCATGTCTTGTCTTCTGCCACTATCACTGAGGAGACACAAATGCTGCTAGAATATCAGTGCTGATGAGCTGCCCTCACTCAATGGTGTTCCTTGAGGAAGAAGGAACACTTCCATCACACACTTCAAATAAAGATTTAAACACATCTCCCTGACATCACACAAGGTTGTGGAGACTAGTTCAAATGAGGCTGAGATCACAGGAATGTGAATCTCGCAGTGGGACACTATCACTGAGTGGGAGGATGGCTAAACCTCGACATAAAGGATTTCAAAGAACAAAATCACGTCTTCAGTTGTCCAAAACATTCACATAACCATAAAATGTATTCACAAAAGTGCAATTTCTTTACATGTATAGCACATCCATGACTCAAAAGTGACATGAATTTTTCCTAACTTTCCTAACTCTACCACTACACCTGAGCGCAGCCCCATCATCCACAGCAGAGGTGGAAGCAGCCTGCTGACTGCTAAGTCCTGATGTCTGTGATGATTTTGGCAGATATCCTCTGGTGGCCAAAGGCCTGGAGGGCCCAGGCCTGATAAGGGTCACCTGCTCAGGGGTAGAAGCACCCTCGGCGGCCTGAGAAGCCTGAGAAAGTGAGCCCAAGCCTAATCTGGAGTGGATGGAGTCATAAGCAAAGGGGGCTGTGAGCAGCTGCACATCCTTGGAGTGTCCTAAGAGGAGGCCCCTGGGGTGTCCAGCTGACACTCACCCTCTCTGTGGGTGCCCAAGGGCCCACCCTGACTCCTGCAGGAGATGGCCTACCTGGAGGGAGGTCAAGGCGCCTCGTCCCCACGTCGCCTATGTCTTGCTGGTGTCCACCAGGGTATGCGGCCATGGAGTGCAGGGCTGAGCGCAAATCTGGCAAGACCTGCTGGACCAAGGTCTCCATGGTGATCGCCAGCAACCTCGAGGTGCTCACATATTGGAGCCACGACATCGGATAGAATGTGGACGGATTCCTCCATTGTTTGCTCTAGTCTGATGAGTGACTGTTGAAACTCTGCCTGATGTTCCGCCCGTGCCTGTCGTTGCATCTTCAGAATAGATTTGACAGCTGCTTCCAGAGGCTCATCATCTGACTCGCACTGGGTGGCTGGTCTCCAGCAGCCCTCCAATGCTGAAAACCTGGGCTGTCCCTGCCTCTGACTGCTGTGGGGACATGTCAGTGAGGTGTTCCCCAGAAAGTGAGCCCGAGCCTAATCTACATCTATGCCCCACTGAGGTGTGTGTCTCTGAGCTGGTGGAGGGTGCGTGTGAGCGCTGTGAACACTCTTCCAGAGCTTCCTCTTCAGACATGGCCTGGGGGCTCGTACTGCTGCTTGACTGGCTTGGGGGCCTCGATCTGCTGGTGCCTAGAAAATAGAAATTAGAGCTTCAGTTAATGAGCATGAGCTAGATAAGACTGTATGGGAGTCACTGTGATTGTCAGGATTTGATGAAATGATGGAGCTGTGATCTGCACAAGGTGCTGTGAGAGGCTGATCTCCCCTTCCCCACTCGAGCTATCCCTGTCTTCCCCAGCCAGCTCGGCAGAAGCCTCCTCAAACTCAGTGAGGGCGATGATGTCAGCCATCCCTCCCCCGGTCTGTGATCTCTCACACCTAATGTGTGCCAGCTTGGCCTGTATGAAGAAGAAAGAAAGGCATGTGATGAGAAGGGATGGAGCAGAAGTTGGGTGAGATTCATGTCCTCTGTGTGTGGTAAGCCCTCCCCAGAAGGGCCAGAGGATGGAGTGTGAGCAACATGACAGGTGGGACGGTGGTGATGTGAAAGTCTCTGTGAGAGAATGAGTGTTGATACGTGTTACCCGCTAATGGTTGCATGAGACCCCTGAAGAGAGTAGCTGTTTGAGTGCATGATGCCATGATGAGAGTTTGATATTGGAGGGAGTTGAAGGATGACTTACCCTGGCGGAGTGGATGAGATCATTCATCCTCTTCCTGCACTGGATGGCATTTTGGGCATGGTTGCCAGCAGCTCTGACCTGCTCTGCGATGGTCTCCAAGGCCAGAGAGGTGAGGCTGCTGCACTTCCTGCAGCCATCCCTGGGATACAGGACTTGCCTGTGTGTCCACATTCCTCTAATCAAGGCCTGGAGGACCTGGTGGATGAAGTGGGATGCTGCTTTCTTCCTGAAGCTCTCGGCCTTCTTCTGGCTGCAAGACACCTCTGCACATGCCCACAAGACAGATGGGCTGGAGAGAGTGAGATTATGTGTTGGACTGGCTGTTAAATATGGCGCCCGGACCCTCAACCCTGCCAGCTGATAGCGGGCGGATGAGTCAGCTCCTGACACGCCAGGTGATTCGGCCCAATACTCGCCTGTGCATAGTAATGTCCCTCAAAATGCGGAATCAGGCGCGAGTTCCTGCCATTCCGGCCAGCCACCAATCGGGCACCACCGAAATCACCCGCCACTGCGCTTAGTCTCATAAATGGAAAGTTCTGCCAATTAAGTTATCCAATAAATATTTAGTTGAGGTTTTGGCAAAGGTATTATTTCATTAGTGGTTTGCACACATAAGTAACGTGCTTTGAAATGGAGGTGAGTATTTGATGAGATGGAGCAAAATTGCTGTCACATTGTCGAAAGGCAGAACAGATAGAAAGTTTTTCACCTATGATTCAATAAGTGACTGCAACTGATTGTTCCATAATTAGATCATCCCAGGGATATCTGCAAGGCTAGTTCCAGAATTTTGACTAAGGACCTCTATCACAATAGAAGCCATGCAGGAAGTATTGTGGGGCTGCTGATCAGTAAAGTCCATTACAATGGTGAAGAGTCAAATGTTCATGTTGTTGTGAGTCATGTATTGTGACAGAACTTTGCCAATATCGGTGAATGCTTCAAAGACAGCTTGACCGCTGAGGTGATTTAATTCATTTGCTCATATGGAGCATGAACATACAAAAACTGAGGGACTGATGGGCTGAAGGATCATATAATAGTCGGGTCAACTGATCTGTAAATTCTATGTAATTTGGAGGGTTACGACAGATTGTCATCTCCCTTAATACAAGTTTAAGGGCCAGGAAATACTGAAATACCTGACTGATTAATGTTCTTTATTGATCAGGACATTGATAAATATAACCCATGACATGCAGTGCCCACAAGTTTGTTACCAAGATTATGGGCAGGATTTTGCCCTTGGTGAGGGTGTTTAGCGGGGGCGGATAGGGGCGGTCGGGAAGCTGACCACCGCCCGCAATCAGCTCCACACCACTATTTCACACTGGTGGGCCAATTAAGGCCTGCCCTGCGTGGATCGCGAGTGGCAGCGCTAAGTGCTGCCTGTGCAGGCAGGGGGGAGGAGGGAGAGCCAGACCTTGCGTGCAGTTCACGCATGCGCGAGAAAGAGTGCTCCAATCTCCCTGAGGCACGGAGCTGCCTTAGGGAAATTGAAACACTGTGTAAAAAAAAAAGAGAATTAAAAATTTAATAAAATGTCTGTCACATGAGCTGGGACGTGTTTTTAATTCAAAAATAAAGTTTTTATTTAATTTTTATTTGCTTTAGGATACCGTATCCCGCTTGTGGACGGGGTTTCCTAAAAAATTTAAAGGCCACTTGGCCTTTTCGCCTGCCCACCAACCGTTAGGTTGGACGGGCAGTGTATATTTGAATTTAATTAGATTGTTAATGGCCTTTTAATTATCGATGGGCACGCAGCCGATTCTGGCGCGTACCCACCAAACGAAATATCAAGAGACTGTGCGATGACGTCAGTACGCACACCCGACGTCATCATGTGTCATTTTATGCTCGAGTGTGTCGGGTGCGCACCCACACACCGAGTGTAATATTCTGCCCTATATCACAAACAGTGAACTCATTGAATCCTTAAGTGTGTCACTGACTGTTCACAATGGCCTAAGCAAGACAAAGTAAAAGCCCCTAAGGGGCTGTGGTGAATTGTATCTTTACCAAGTTAATTATAGCTCGCTAGCACAATGTTTTAATTAATGCATTTGATCTACATGTGGTTAATATGCAGGTGTTTGCTTGATATGTCAATAGCCAAGTGGCACTATTGCTTCATTTCACGATTGTTATGGACAGGAGAGAGACAGACAAACTTCACTGATTCCCTTTTACCACCTGACCATAAGCAGGAGGCATTTTGATTTAGTTTTTAAAAATAAGATGTGGCATGTTTTCCTAATCCCTCAGTTTTTCTGATCCAATTTACTAATAATCCACAGCAAACTCAAGTTGGGAGTAAGTCAAGAAGGTTAGTTTATTTTCCACAGTCAAAATCGAGTAAAGGAGTGTTCACAACATCCCACTCCAAACACACAAACACAGTAAAAGGGGAATAGAGAAAGGGAATTTTAAAGTACAAGAACCACTGAAATGAATATTAGTTCACGTGATTTCCAGAGTCCAATAAATAATTCTTTCACATGGGTGTTTGAGTTCAGATGGCTGAAAACTGGAGTTGTAGTATTAGCTTTTCAGTTAGTGCTGATACCTCAAGGTGAAGTAGGTACACAGAGACTGAGTCTGTTCTGTAGGTGATGGTACGAAGCTGTCCAGCAGAGACAGGCTTGTTAAGCAGGTGGTTGATCCAGGACCCTGGAGGGTCCTGCTTCTTGGTGGCTCACCAGTCCGATGTTAAAACAGCAGACTGACTAGTTCTCAGTTCTCAAAGGCATATAGGGATTTCAAAATGGTCACGAGTCGTGTGACCTTCCTTCTCCACAATGACTTCAAAAGGGATGTTTATCCAGCAGTTGGAATTGGCTTTAATTTCAATACTGATAATGTCCCACTTATTAGTTGGTGAAAGAGTTACCATTTATGTTGATGGTCTGGTGTTTGGAAAGCCATTGTCTAGGCAGACTCACTGACTCCGCTAGCAAGATGATCTTATGAGACACAAATGGCGTCTCTGTGGTTCCCTTTGAAATTGGTCTGGACAGTCCCAGGTGTAATATGAGTCTGCTAGCAGCTCTCTGAGGTTGGATGTGCCGGCCTCTTGGACTTTTGTGATTACAAGTGGTCTGTACATTGAGGTGGGAGATTCCAGAAGCTGAGGAAAGAGTTTGTTTGTTCTTCAAACTCATGTGGGTAGCTCCCAGACAAAGGGCCAACCCTGTGGTCAGATGACTTGTAGCAGCCATCTTCTGGTTGTCCAGAAGAAAATCTATTTTTAAAAAAAAGTAGCAATAAGGCTAAGGCTTTGAGCATACAGTGTTGGATTTCTTTTTCTGTCATACAAACCCAACAGCATGCGCACAGCTCTTTTCCACTATTCATTGTTCTCTCTATAGGAGTGACCACGTGTGGTAATCTGATGTGCAATACACCTTTAAGAGAATGTGAGCAGATTGACCACATGGTTGTATTACCCAATTGCTGTGCAGCGCAGGCTACACAGTTGTTAATATATTGTTAATCGGTAGTTTTAGAATTGCATTTGGTTGAGAAGCACACGTATTAGTGCTCCATTCCTATGTTAATAAACAGCATGTGCTTCATCTTACAATGGTCTCTTCATCAGCATCATCTTGATTAGCAACTCACTTATCAGTAGGTAGGCGTGCAACCGTGTTCACTGAGCAAAGCAACCCATTAGAAAGAACATAACACTACGGCTGTCTGATTTGGCCTTCATTGAAACCTTTCTCTCTGATATTTATTAGGAAGGGGGCTATTTATACCTTACATTGCCATTCTACACCCAGACTTTCTGACGCCATTCCCACCCACTGTAATTCCCACATCTCTCCTTGCTTATTCCTAATTGTCTCAGCATTCAGAGAATAATGACATTCTTATTAACTCCTACCACGACTACAGAGTAGTTTGATCTTTGTACATGACTATATCTCCTCGTGTGTTAACTCTTAGTTTGGCCATTTCTGACTAACTTAACTTCGTTCTTTGGTCCGTGACCACATCTCTGTTTACTATTCTCTTGTTCTGGGTTAGCTGTAGCGCTATTCCTAAATAACTTGAATAACCACGATAACTGTGGTTGGTTATTTCTCTCCTAAGCCAGACAGCCTATGCTTCATCTGTCATTACCTCCTGAGTTTGGGTGGAAAAACCTGTAATAGTTTCTCTTACTACTAGTCCTGGAACTTGCATTACTTTGAATTCTCCCAGAGAAAGTCAAGTGAAAATTGAAAGTTACTTCTCCCATTCTGGGTGGATGTTAATAGCTGTGGACTGCAGTAAGCTCAAAGCATGAGCACCTATTTTTTTCCTGATACAGAGAGGGAAACATGGTCAATATGGGGACATAGGAACAGGGGATCATTTAATCCCTTGCCTGTCCCACCATTTAGTCAGACCATGGAGGGTCTGTATCCTGTCTCCATCTACCTGCCCTGGTTCCATATCCATTAATATCTTTGCCAACAAAAATCCACTGATCGCAATTTTGAAATTTTCAATTGACTCCCCCAAGCCTGAACAACTTTATGGGGGAATGTTCCCGATTTCTACTCGCATTTGTGTGACATTACCTCTGAATGGCCTCACTCTAATTTCAAAGTTATGCCCCCTTGTTCTGGATTCTCCAGTCAATAATAGTTTCTCTCAACACCATTTCAAATCCTTCAAACATCTAACAAATCTCATTTAGATCACCCCTTAATCTTTCTATAGTCAAATGCATGAGATGTGAGAATGTTTGAATGCCACAAAAGTTCATTGTCCTCAGCTTTCTGTTTCTGTGTTGTCAGGTACATCAAAGATTATTATCAAGGTGCAAGTGCACCGTATATTGATCACAAACTCCAGTAGGAATGGCCAAAGAACATCGTTTGTTGGCATTGTCGCCATCATTTTTATCAGGTCTTTCCACAGTGTCCTCTAAATCTTTATCCATGACCATACCTGTCGTTACATTGCCAAACTCTTCTATTTTCCATGTCTTGTTCTCTTCACCGAACAGAGCACGTTGTTTAATAAGTTCAATCATGTGCTTTCCTTTCTCCAGCTTGGATAACTGTGACTGGGCATATACTAACCATAGACTGGCTATATTTTCTGGATGGGGTGATCTTCAGTATCGCCACTATTTCCAGTTGAATGTGGCATTCATTGATCGGGAGTGAGTTCCAGACACCACCACCCTCTGGTTGAACAAAAATTCTCCTCAGTTCCTGCCTACTCCTTTGACTAATTACTTGAATCTATGCCCCCGGTTATTGCTATTTTTGCTTAGATCCTTTCTATCCATTCCATCTAAGACTATTATAATTTCATACACTTCAATTAAATCCTGTTTTGTCTTCCTTTGTTCAAAAGAAAACAACTCCAACCTATTTGAAAGCAAAATACTGCAGATGCTGGAAATCTTAAATAAAAGCAGAAAATGATGGAAATACACAGTAGATCTGGTAGCGTTTGTGGAGAAGAACAGTTTATGTTTCAGCTTGATGACCTTTCATCAAAATTTATGATGAAAGGTCATCGACCTGAAACGTTAACATTGTTTCTCTCCACAGATCCAGCCTATCCAATCTTTCTCAATATCTGATATTCTCAATTCTTGGCAACATCCTCATAAACCTCTGTATCCCTCCATTGAGATCATACCCTTCTGTAAAGTGATGATCAGAACTGTACGCAGTACTCTGGCTGTGCTCTAACTAGTGTTTTATACAGTTCCAGGATAGCCTCCCTGCCTTCTTAACCACCTTATTTCCCCACCCTGCCACTTTCAGAGATCTATGGCCATGCTCTCCAAGGTCCCTCTGTTCCTCGATACTTCTCAGTATTCTACCATTTATTGTGTATTCCCCAAGTGAATTATCTCACGCATCTCCAGATTGAATTCCATTTGTCAATTTTCTGTCCAGCTGACCAGTCTATTGAAATCTTCCTGCAGTCTATTGCTTTTTTCCTCACTATCAACCAAATGACCACACTGCCTCCTCCATAAGGAGAGTGGCGACTCTCATGGAGAGGCAGCTCCAGGGACAGAATCAGGGATTCCTGGGGTTGCGCTCGGACCTGTAAGCTCTCACACAGGCATTAACCTCAGATGGTCAGTGTCAGTGTGGGAGATGGATGAGGCACCCGGTATCTCAGCTAGGCTCCCGTCCATCAGTGGTGAGCAGGGAGGTCCACAGTGACATCACATTGGCACATGAGCTGCCTGTTATCTCTGCGGGCTCCTCTCAGGGCGCTCTGGATGACAGCAGCAGCTCCTCCGCCAGTGACCGTGGTGTCTGATGATGCTGCAATGACTGGGGAGATGCCAGCCGTGGCACTGGCCTCTCCCTCCTAGGCAGGGCCAGCACAGGCTCCACTGGCCAGAGGACGACTGCCAAGGTCATCAAGGCCAACAAGACAGCAGAGTCATCAGGCTGTCTACAGTGAGGGGGGAGAACCAAGACGGAGCACTTGCAAACGTAAGTTAAAGGCACTATGAGCACAAGAGGAACAGGTCACGGGTGATTTTATGTTCATTTATGTTTACTTAATCTATACTGGTCTGGGAATGAAAACCAGAGAAGTTTATGTGAATAGTTTGGAATTGTCAAAATGAGATAAATTTTGTTTTTGTCATCATGGCCTGAGCATGCATCACCTTTTTGTTTTATTGGTGCAGGGTACGCCAGTATGTAATGCTGGACATAAGTGGCTCTGAACTTTATTGCACAGGCACTGAGTTTTCTTTGTATTCAAATGAAAGGGTCCTTTCAGACATCCGGGATGGAGGAGGCAGTCCTGGCATGTATTTGAAGCTGATCTTTGGTAGCCTAGCTGAAGGAGCGTTGGATCAAGGCGACCCTGGTGTCCCTGCCTCCCTGGAGGTTACCGAGGTCTGGTTCCATGCACTCAGCATTCTCCTCACCATGCTCATCTTCGGACTCACTACTGGACTCGTCATCTGTGGCGGATTCATCATCTGTGGCCTGTGGAGCTGCGTCAGGATCCTCTTCCTCCAGTGGTTCCCCCTTGCCAATGCCAGATTGTGGAGAGTGCAGCATGCAACCACTATCAGTGACACCCGCTCTGAGGGTAATTGTAGTGCTCACCCTGAATGGTCCAGGCAACTGAAGCGCATCTTGAGAAGACCTATGGTCCTCTCTACCACCGCCCTTGTGGAGGCATGACTCGTATTGTAACGCTTCTTTGTCTCTGTTCTTGGGTGGCGGAGAGGCGTCATGAGCCACCTTTTCAAGGGATAGCCCTTGTCACCCAGCAGCCATCCATCCAGTCGGGCTGGAGCACTGAATAGCCTTGGCACCTGGGAGCGTCTGAGGATATAAGCGTCATGGGTACCTTGCACAGACTTGCAGAATCTGCATCCTGTGGTCACACACTATCTGCACGTTCATGTAGTAGAAGCCCTTCCTGTTGACGAAGGTACCCGGCTGACCCGCTGGTGCCTTGATGGCCAGATGTGTACAGTCGATGGCACCTGGACATGGGGGAACCCAGCAATCGCTGCAAAGCCTCTGGCTCGCTCAGCCTGGCTGCCCTCGTCCGTGCGGTAAAGAATAAAGGTCAGTACCTGAAAGGACAGAGTTTCTGTCACCAGCCTGACATAACTGTGGACAGCTGATTGGGAGACTCCACACAGATCCCCTACTGAGCCCTGGAAAGAGCCGGAGGCATTGAAGTTGAGGACCACCGTGACCGTCAGAGGCACTGGCATGGGGTGTCCACCCTCACAGTTGGAGATGATCTCAGGCCCAAGCATCTGACAGATGGAAGTCACTGTCTCTGTTGAGAGACGGAGCCTCCTTTGGTATTGCACCTCGGACATATTGAGGTAGATGCATCGCTGCCTGTAAATCCTGGCAGCAGGATAGCGACGTCTTCTGCGGCCCCTTCCGCCTCGGACTACCTGCTGGCCCTGCCCCCCTTGTGCCTGCGCCTCTCCTCCCACAGGTCCCTCCCCTGGAAGCTGCATTGAGACACGTGGCCTCCTCTCCCTTCTGCCCCTCTCTTCCTCCTCAGAGGAGGTGCCTTCAGCAGAGACCACAATTCCCATTACCAGGGTAAGGGAAGGCTGCCTGATACCTGGAAGGGTCCACGTGGTCTGAATCCTCCGGGGGCCTTGGAGACACCAATGAATCCTGAAGTGAGGCCTGGAAATGCTAATAATGAAGCCCGGAACAGAGATGATGCTGCCAAGTACCAATAAGCAACCAGCTGCAAACTATCTCCAAAACTCCTCACTACTCACACTGGCAATGCTGCTGACCCTTTTTATCCCACTTTTGGGTGAGCTTTGTGAAAATGTCGGCTGGCCGCCTGCCCGTTTTACCTGTGCGACAAGCAAAAGATCGCACGGACAAAGAAAAATCACAGTCAATTAGACTGTGAAGGGCCTTAAAGTGGCCGCTTAACTAATGGCGGGCGCTGCTCTGGCACCCGCGTGTGCCCGCCGAGCGAAATATTGTGCGATGATGTCGGGACGCTCACCCAACGTCATCGCACACTATTTTACTCCCATTCGGGTTGGGCAAGCACCTGCCCATGAGATAAAAAATTCTGCCCCTGGTGTTCACTGATAAATTTTCAATCTTGCTTGTATTAGTGATTTAATTTCTCTAACTGTTTTACTTCTTTACAAGCCATAATGGCTTATTTCTCCAAAAGTAGTAACTTCTTCTTTAAGTATCAATTTGTTTTGGTTGTAATTCCAATTTCTTTAATTCAAATTGCTCAAAAATCTAACATTTTTAGATGACGTAGTAGACTTACTAATTCTTCAGTTTTTTCTTTACTCATTCATGGGATGTGGACGTCGCTGGCTGGGCCAGCATTTATTACCTATCCATAACTGCCCTTGAGAAGGTGGTGGTGAGCTAACTTCTTAACCGCTCCAGTCCATGTGGTGTAGGTACACCCTCAGTGCTGTTAGGGAGGGAGTTCCAGGATTTTGACCCAGCGACAGTGAAGGAACGGCGATATATTTCTAAGTCGGGATGGTGAGTGGCTTGGAGGGAAACTTCCAGGTGGCGGTGTTCCCATCTATCTGCTGCCCTTGTCCTTCTAGATGGTCGTGGTCATGGGTTTGGAAGGTGCTGCCTAAGGAGCCTTGGTGAGTTTCTGCAGTGCATCTTTTAGATGGTACACACTTCTGCCAGTGTGTGACGGTGGCGGAGACACTCAATATTGAAGGTGGTGGATAGGATGCTGATCATGCAGGTGGCTTTGTCCTGGATGGTATTGAACTTCTTAAGTGTTGGAGCCACAGCCATAATTTTGATCTACAAGGTAGTCGAGGATTATGGGTGACAGGCAGGAAAGTGGAATTAAACCCATGATCAGATCAACCATGATCTTACTGAATAACAAACAGGCTCAAGGGGCCAAATGGCCTACTCCTGCTCCTATTTCTTAAGTTCTTGCTTTCTAATGCAGGCAAGTGGAGAGTATTCCTTCACACTCCTAACTTGTGCCTTATAGATAGCAGGCTTTGGGGAGTCAGGAGGTGAGTTACTTGCTAAAGAATTCCTAACCTCTGACCTGCTCTTGTAGCCACAGTATTTATATGGCTGTTCAGTTCAGTTTCTAGTCAGTGGTAACCCCCAGGATGCTGATAGTGGGGGATTCAGCAATAGTAATGCCAATGAATGGCATGGGGAGATGGTTAGATTCTCTCTTGTTGGAGATGGTCATTGCCTGGCATTTGAGTGGTGTGAATGTTACTTACCACTTAACAGTTCAAGCCTAATGTTGTCCAGGTCTTACTGCATTTGGACATGGACTGCTTCAATGTCTGAGGAGTCATGAATGGTGCTGAACATTGTGCAATCATCAGTGAACGTCTCCACCTTATGATGGAAGGAAGGTCATTGATACAGCAGCTGAAGATGGTTGGGCCTAGAACACTGTCCCTTGTAAGTTCAGTTCATTGTGACTAAAATCTCTCCAAAACCATAGCTTTTTTGTTGGGGCAATGTCTGCTATTACTAAACAGCCTAACTACCGTTGGTAAGTGTTTTTCACTTTTCCTCACAGTGTTCCCAAATACTGATGATGTTTTGCTGTGAGCTGTTTCAGACATTGACTGGTTTCTCTCCTTCACCCGCCCAGAGGGCCTTTCTTTCCTGAGTAGAGCTGTTAGCCCTAGGCAGATTCATCCTCTCCAATTTGTATTAAGACCATAAGACCATAAGACATAGGAGTAGAAATTAGGCCATTCGGCCCATCGAGTCTGCTCCGCCATTCAATCATGGCTGATAAGTTTCTCAATCCCATTCTCCCGCCTTCTCCCCGTAACCTTTGATCCCCTTACCAATCAAGAACCTATCTATCTCGGTCTTAAATACACTCAATGACCTGGCCTCCATAGCCTTCTGTGGCAATGAATTCCATAGATTCACCACTTTCTGGCTAAAGAAGTTTCTCCTCATCTCTATTCTAAAAGGTCTTCCCTTTACTCTGAGGCTGTGCCCTCGGGTCCTAGTCTCTCCTACTAATGGAAACTTCTTCCCCACGTCCACTCTATCCAGGCCTTTCAGTATTCTGTAAGTTTCAATCAGATCCCCCCTCATCCTTCTAAACTTCATCGAGTATAGACACAGAGTCCTCAAACGTTCCTCATATGTTAAGCCTTTCATTCCTGGGATCATTCTCGTGAACATCCTCTGGACCCTCTCCAGGGCCAGCACATCCTTCCTGAGATATGGGGCCCAAAATTGCTCACAATATTCTAAATGTGGTCTGACCAGAGCCTTATAAAGCCTCAGCAGCACATCCCTGCTTTTATATTCTAGTCCTCTCGAAATAAAGGCCAACATTGCATTTGCCTTCCTAACTACCGTGTCAACCTGCAAGTTAACCTTAAGAGAATCCTGGACTAGGACTCCCAAGTCCCTTTGCACTCCAGATTTCTGAATTCTCTCCCCATTTAGAAAATAGTCTATGCCTCTATTCTTCCTACCAAAGTGCATGACCTCACACTTCCCCACATTGTATTCCATCTGCCACTTCTTTGCCCATTCTCCTAACCTGTCCAAATCCTTCTGCAGCCTCCCTGCCTCCTCAATACTACCTGTCCCTCCACCTATCTTTGTATCATCTGCAAACTTAGCCAGGATGCCCTCAGTTCCTTCATCTAGATCATTAATGTATAAAGTGAAAAGTTGTGGTCCCAACACTGACCCCTGCGGAACTCCACGATTCACCGGCCACCATCCTGAGAAGGACCCCCTTATCCCCACTCTCTGCCTCCTGCCAGACAGCCAATCTTTTATCCATGCTAGTACCTTGCCTCTAACACCATGGGCTCTTATCTTACTGAGCAGCCTCCTGTGCGGCACCTTGTCAAAGGCCTTCTGGAAGTCCAAGTAGATAACATCCATTGGCTCTCCTTTGTCTAACCTACTCGTTACCTCCTCAAAGAATTCTAACAGATTTGTCAGGCATGACCTCCCCTTGATGAAACCATGCTGACTTTGCCCGATTTTACCATGCACTTCCAAGTATTCTGAAATCTCATCCTTAGTAATGGACTCTAAAATCTTACCAACGACCGAGGTCAGGCTAACCGGCCTGTAATTTCCCGTCTTTTGCCTCACTCCCTTCTTAAGCAGGGGGGTTACATTAGTGATTTTCCAGTCCTCTGGGACCCTCCCTGACTCGAGTGATTCCTGAAAGATCACCACTAACGCCTCCACTATCTCTTCAGCTATCTCCTTCAGATCTCTGGGGTTTAATCCATCTGGTCCAGGTGATTTATCCACCTTCAGACCTTTCAGTTTTCCTAGCACCTTCTCCTTGGTAATGGCCACCATACTCACCTCTGCCCACTGACTCTCTTGAACTTTGGGGATGTCATTCGTGTCTTCCGCTGTGAAGACTGACGCAAAGTACCTATTCAGTTCCTCCGCCATTTCTTTGTCCCTCACTACTACTTCTCCAGAGTCATTTTCCAGCGGCCCAATGTCCACTTTTGCCTCTCTCTTACCCTTTGTATATCTAAAAAAACTCTTGCAATCTTCTTTTATATTACTGGCTAGTTTACCCTCATATTTAATCTTCTTCCTCCTTATTTCTTTTTTAGTTGTCCTCTGTTGGTCTTTGTAGGCTTCCCAATCCCCTGGTTTCCCACTGCTCTACACCGCATTGTATGCTTTCTCTTTAGCTTTTATGCTGTCCCGGACTTCCCTTGTCAGCCATGGTTGCCTCGTCCTCCCTTTAGTATGCTTCTTCTTCCTAGGGATGAATTTTTGCTGTGTCTCCCAAATTACTCCCAGAAACTCCTGCTATTGCTGTTCCACTGTCTTTCCTGCTAGGCTCATCTCCCAGCCAATTCTGGCCAGCTCCTCCCTCATGCCTCTGTAGTTGCCTTTATTCAACTGTAATATTGTTACATCTGATTCCAGCTTTTTCCCCTCAAATTGCAGGGTAAATTCTATCATATTATGGTCACTTCCTCCTAAGGGTTCCTTCATCTTAAACTCCCTTATCAAATCTGCCTCATTACACATCACTAAATCTAGAATTGCCTGTTCCCTAGTGGGCTCCACCACAAGCTGCTCCAAAAAGCCAACTCGTAGACATTCCACAAATTCCTTTTCTTGGGATCCACTACCAACCTGATTTTCCCAGTCTACCTGCATATTGAAATCCCCCATGATCACTGTAACCTTGCCTTTCTTACACACCTTTTCTATCTCCTGGTGTATCTTGTGCCCCACATCCTGACTACTGTTCGGAGGCTTGTACATAACTCCCATTATGTTTTTTTTACCTTTGCAGTTTCTCAACTCTACCCACACAGATTCTACATCATCTGACCCTACATCATTTCTTGCTATCGATTTAATTTCATTTCTTACTAACAAAGCAACCCCAACCCCTCTGCCAACCTGCCTATCTTTTCGATAGGATGTATATCCTTGGATATTTAGCTCCCAGTCCTGATCCCCTTGCAGCCATGTCTCCGTAATGCCCACCACATCATACCTGCCAATTTCAATCTGCGCCACAAGCTCATTTACCTTATCTCGTATACTGCGTGCATTCAGATACAACACCTTCAGTCCTGTATTTCCCGTCCCCTTTCTCATTGTCGTCCCTTTATCTGATGTGCTTGAAGTTAGATTCCTAGCCCTTTCCAAACACTCTGTCCTATTTTGTGTTCTGGAGACTTTAATAGCCTCTCCTGGGCTCTCCTTTCTTTTCAGTTTTTTCATAATTTTCCATGAAGTTGAATCCACCCCCCCCACACGCTAACCTGCTGCTTTGTTTCCCATTAGTCATACTTCTTGGAGTTTTACCTTTCCCTCCCCCCCAACTTTCTAGTTTAAAGTCCTGTTGACCACCCTATTTACCCTTTTCACTAGAACATTGGTCCCAGATCGGTTCAGGTGGAGACCGTCCCAACGGTACAGATCCCTCCTGTTCCAATACTGATGCCAGTGCCCCACGAAATGGAACCCCTCTTTCCCGCACCACTCCTTTTTATGATGCTTTTGAACTATTTTGATGTTTTGTTAAAGAGTTCAGTTGCTTTTTCTTTGAAACTCAGTCTCTTCACCATCTAGCATCAAATTTAACTGCTGGATATCCAAATATTCAATGGCTTTATTTGAAGAAAAAGAAAGACTTGTATTTGCATCAAATCTTTCAGGGCCTCAGTGCATCTCAAAATGCTTTCCAGGCACTGGATTTAATGCGTTGGTAAATTTCACTGTCCCAACACCTGCTAATTTGGTGAGAATAGACTAATTGATTGTGCTGTGCATTTATGAGTTATGCCAGGGCATTAAGAATCAAGCACATAGGGCAGAATTTTGCCCTCATTGGGCGGGCGCAGCAGGCGGGTATAGGAGCAGCCGTGAAACCGCCCACTGCCCGCAATTGGGCCCCCACATGGATTTCACGCTAGCTGGCCAATTAACGGCTGGCCAACGTGAAATCCATATCGGGGCCCAATTGCGGGCAGCGATCAGTTTTGCGACCGCTCCTAAGTACGGAACTATACGCATCTACACTTCAAGCCCCCTCAGGATCTTATATGTTTCCATAAGATCGCCTCTTATTCTTCTAAATTCCAATGAGTAGAGGCCCAACCTGCTTAATCTTTCCTTCATCCCAGGAATCGGCCAAGTCAACCTTCTCTGAACTGCTTCTAATGTAATTATACCCTTTCTTAAGTAAGGAGACCTAAATTGCACACGGTACTCGTGATGCAGTTTCACTAAGGCCTTGTACAGCTGTAACAATATTTCCCTACTTTTATACTCAATTCCCCTTGCAATAAACACCAACATTCTATTTGCCTTCCTAATCATTTGCTGTACCTACATACAAACTTTTTGTGATTCATGTACCAGGACACCCAGATCCCTCTGTACCACCGAGTTCTTCAATCTCTCTTCATTTAAATAATATGTTGCTTTTCTATTCTTCCTGCCAAGGTGGACAATTTCAGATTTTCCCACTTTGTACTCCATCTGCCAATTGATATAGATTGTAAATAGTTGAGGCCTCAGCACTGATTCCTCTGGAGCTCCACAGGTTACATGTTGCCAACCTGAAAATGACCCATTTATCCCTACTGTCCACTTCCTGTTACTAACAAATCCTCTATCCATGCTAATAGGTTACCCCCTACACCATGAGGTCTTATTTTCTGTTGCAACATTTGGGGAACCTTATCAAATGCCTTTTGGAAATCCAAGTACACCACATCTACAGGTTCCCCTTTATCCATTCTCAAAGATTTCCAATATATTGGTCAAACATGATTTCTCTTTTACAAAATCACGTTGACTCTGCCTGATGATTTTTTAAATGTCCTGTTATTACCTCCTTATTAATGGATTCTAATATTTTCCCAATGACAGATGTTATGCTAACTGGCCTCTAGTTTCCTGCCTCCTGTCTCCCTTCTTTCTTGAATTCTGTGGTTACAGAACCAAGACGCACAGATAGCGTTCAGATTCAGATCAATCATCATCTAATTGGATGATGGAACAGACTTGAGGGGCTGAATGGCTGACTGTTTCAATGTTCAACTCCATACTGTGCGCCTGGCTTACTCATCACTAGTGGCTAGTTTCAGATCCAGGCTTTATTAAGGTGTATACCCACCATGAGGTTAATTCCTTCTTTCCTGTGTGTATATTTGTTTCCCCTTCATTATTGCCTTCTGTTTTTAGTCTTTAACAGCTTTTGCCAAAACAGAAGGGGGTAAATGGTTGAGATTTCATATTGATGTTCTTCAAAGCATCCAAAAAAATGGTCATCTGATTGTGACACTTCCCTTTATTTGTTCCCATTTTCTCTTAATGAGCAGTTCTACAAGCTCACCACACCTTCCCTAATCTGCACCTTGCAATGAGCTGGCGCCAGAAGAGGTTGGTAAAAACAGCATATTTCCCACTTGTGTGTGCCTGAAATGTGCAGTTGCTATTCAGGTCTGATCTACATAGAGAATGGAAAAGCATGCAATAATGAACAAGGGAGCTTTAATGACATGGACATTCTGGTTGACTTGAACCTGTCTGACCTTAAGTTATTGTGTCTGGAAGAGTCAATCCTTTTACTCTGTGACAAATGGGCTAGTATGATCAAGGCATCTAGTTACCGTGACAGGACATCTATCTCCATTTTTATTACAGGGGATTTAAATTCTGTCATTTTTGCCCCTTGATTTTTGTAAGAACTTCAGACCAGAAGCAATGACCATAATGTGTTGCTAAAACCCTGTAACTTGGCAATTCCGCACGCACTGCTTCCAGATGGTCCATGAGTGAAAGTGTCCCATGTCTGTACATGGGAAAGACTGGTTTATGGAACAGTAGTAATCACCACTCCCTGCAGTCAGTTCATTGTGTTCATCTAACTAACAGGACTCCAGAAAGTCCTGCAGGAGGGTTCTGGCCCATGTAAGGGACAGCCACGATTCACATTGCTGGAGTGTTATCATTCTGAATCGGCTTCAAAAAGTAGAGGTCAGCACCAAATATGCCCTTGGGGAGGAAGTTGTTCCCTGATCCATCTGCAACAATCATTTGTACCTGTGTGCCTGTTCAAAGTTACAGTGTTAATCAGGTGACCACCCTTCCTGGACTGCTAACCTTCCAGGGATGCCTTGGAGTTTCCAGGAATAGAAGACCAGAACATTGCTATTAGCAAATCAGGAGGAAAATCATTGAACAAACTATTGCTTTTTTTAAAAATGCTGTTTGACCAATCATCAATAAAAATGGGTAATATAGCATCTGTCTCCATTCCAATCAGCTGTGAGAAGGCAGTGCACCAGAGGATGGGCCAATGATGGGAACGTGGGTTCAGGCAGTTTGAGGTGAGAGGTCGTGTGATGAAACTCAAGAATGCACCCAGCCAGAGTCGACAACCTTGAATCAACCCCATTGTGCCCCACCCCCCACCCAACCTCCCGAGGAAATTCCAAGAGTTGATCTTCAGTGTTTGAACCAAGTTCAGCAGGACATTACAATGATATGAATCATAACCATTCCTTACTCAGGGTTCCAGTGATATTAAGCCACTTCTGTGTCGACATTGATCTGAGCACAATTATTAAACGAAAGGCCTAATGGGCGAATGTCTGGCAGGGATGGGGCGCGGGAAGAGGTAATCAGGTTTATTTCTACCTTAACCTGTGTCTGTCTTAAAGTTGACTCCATATTTCTAATTTTCTGAACTTCTGTCTTACTAGTACATCACTGCTGCATTTTTGACCTTATAGGGTTCCAAAGAGTTGCTGAATAAACATCTGTACGACACAGTAAATCATTATAATCTGAACTGCTATGAGGTTAAGAAACGACAGAAGATTTTGATGGACCTTATGCAAACTCTGAAGATTGTTAAAAAGGAGACACAGTTTGGTGCAGGGGAGCGCAATGATCTTCAGGTATGCTTCCTTTTATGGTCTTAAACTTGCTCAGTTCATCCATCTTATTTATCAATGTGTCTTTAATGCTACACCAAAAATTACAAGTCAACATCACTGACAATATTACTTGTTGGGTGCAGAGAAATGTATGCCTCAGATAACTGCCAACACTCAAGGATTGCCCAGAAATTGAACACTAATCTCCACAATGCTTACTGTAATCAAAGCAATTGATTCCAAACAAAATTCTCTGAACGCTTTTGTTTACTGTTATAAAAATATTAGATATGGAAAATCATTGTGTAAAGAAGAGCTTGGTCACTTTCTGATTGGGGTAAGAATGTGAGGCACTGTGTGGATACGCAGGATGGTGACCAATGGCTGGAGTGTGAGCTCAGCTGGAGGTGGGAGTGATGTGATGAAACCGCCAGGAATATGGCCAAGTAGAGTTAGCAAGTCTAAGTGTCAGAGTTGTACTGGATCGTAAGTGAACAGAAAGCAGAGGGAAAAAAGACGAGGTAAAAGCATGGTTGAAGGAATGGGTAGCAGGAGGTATATGTAGGCAGGAAGGGTGTCAAGAAAGCTAAATTATGAAGGGAGAGAGTTACAGAGGGCAAGGGGGAGTAGGGAGTAACAGAGAACAGTTTCCATTGTGGAGGGAAAGGACAAGAACGTTTAGTGTTGGAGAAGCTGAGGGCAGGTGCAGGGTTAGAAAAGGGGAAGACCATTTAGGGTTCTGAAGGTGAGAATGAGAAGCTGAATGTCAATTGTCGGGATAACCTGGAAGTGAGTGGAGCTTGGCCTTGACAGCATTGTGGACCTGATTGTGCGTGAGGGCACTTGTAGTTCATGGGGAATAAAATTAGAGAGGCTAGCCAAGAGGGAATTGCAAAATTCCAGCTGTGAGTTAATAAACACATGATTTAATGTTTTGGTGGGAGAGCAGGAGAGGTCTGGGCTGTAGGTGCTCAATGTTTTTAGAGGTGAAAATAAGCAGTCTTAGTGACACCTTAGCTGAGCTTGTGGTTGTGCACTCCTGGAGTGGTCAAGATTGGAACCTTGGGGTGTAGTGGAGGTCACATAGCATTGCAAATGATTGTTGGCATAGCATCGGGAGACTGCAGTATCACGGAGGTGAGTTATGTAGAAGATGCTTAAGGGGATGAAATGGTTGACAGCATTGAAAGTGAAAAGTGTGAAAGGGGACAGTGAGCTACAGTCAGCGAGAACACCATTTTGTGATTAATCACAAAATGGGTCGCCAGCATGGATTCTGGGGCAGAAACCTGTCTGGAGAGTTTCAAACAGGGAATGCTGGGAAGGGTTGGAGGTGCTAAGAATTTGGAAAAAGAGTTGAGGTGGTAGTTGGAGACGATGTAAAGTAGTCAATTAGGTTTAAAACTAGTGTGCCTTCTGAAATGAGAAAAAGCATGTACAATTACATTATTTTTACTTCACAAACTAAATAATTCCAAATAATATTACGGCACAGGAGGGAGGCTGTTTGATCTATCTCAGCTGTGTTACTGCCTGCTCTTCAACTAGAGCTGCTCTACTCCAATCCCATTCTTTACCCTTTCCCTACACCATTAGATTTTCTTCATTTTAAATACTTAGCCAGTTCCCATCCAATTGATGTCATTGGCCCCACTAATCCATCATTCAGGGCTCTGCTGCCCATCCTGCAGAATTTTGCAGATCCAGGGTAAGGGCAATGAGTCACTGAGTCTCTGAGACCAACCTCACTCAGCCTGTGTCTCCTTGTGAACAAGCCTCACTCAGCCTGTGTCCCCTTGTGACTGACCTCACTCTGCCTGTGTCCCCTTGTGACTAAGTCTCACACAGTCTCTGTCCCCTTGTGACCGGGTCTCACTCAGTCTGTGCCCCCTTGTGACCGAGCTTCTACCTGTGTCCCCTTGTGACCAACCTCACTCAGCCTGTGTCCCCTTCTGACCGACCTCACTCTGCCTGTGTCCCCTTGTGACCGACCTCACTCTGCTTGTGTCCCCTTGTGACCGACCTCACTCTGCTTGTGTCTCCTTGTGACCGACCTCACTCAGCCTCTGTCCCCTTGTGACTAAGTCTCACTCAGTCTCTGTCCCCTTGTTACCGGGTCTCACTCAGTCTGTGCCCCCTTGTGACCGAGCTTCTACCTGTGTCCCCTTGTCACAGAATCACAGAATGTTAACAGCATAGAAGGAGGCCATTCGGCCCATCGTGTCTGCACCGGCTCTCCAAATGAGCAT
The DNA here is from genome assembly GCF_964194155.1 of Cetorhinus maximus. Lineage (NCBI taxonomy): Eukaryota > Metazoa > Chordata > Chondrichthyes > Lamniformes > Cetorhinidae > Cetorhinus > Cetorhinus maximus. The sequence continues at coordinate 50,305,506 of NC_135888.1, read as the reverse complement.
TATGACCTAGTGCCATTTCCCTGCCTTTTCCCTGTTCTCCTGCACATTGTTTCTATTCAAATAATCATCTCATGCCCTCTTGAATGCCTTGATTGAACCTGCCTCCACCACACTTCAGGCAGTGCATTCCAGGCCCAAACCATTCATTGTGTGAAAGAGTTTTTTCTCACGCCACATTTGCTTTTTTTGCAAATTACTTTAAATCTGTGCCTTCTTGTTCTTGATCCTTTTACGAACGGTAACAGCTTCTCCCGATCTACTCTGCCCAACCCCCTCATGATTTTGAACATCTCTATCAAATCTCCTCTCAACCTTCTTCTCTCCAAGGAGAACAGTCCTAACCTCTCCAATCTATCCTCATAGCTGAAGTTTCTCATCTCTGGAACCATTCTTGTAAACATCTTCTGCACTCTCTCCAATGTGTTCACATCCTTCCTATAATGTAGTGCCCAGAACTGTACACAATACTCCAGCTGAGGTCTAACGAGTGTCTTATAAAAATTAGGCATAATATCCCTGCTTTTGTACTCTATGCCCCTATTAATAAAGCCTGGAATACCAAATGCTTTATTAACTGCTCTCTCCACCTGTCCTGCCACCTCCAATGATCTGTGCACATATACACCCAGGTCTTTCTGCTCCTGCATTCCCATCAAAATTTTACCCCTTATTTTATATTGTCTATGTTCTTCCTGCCAAAATGCATCACCTCACACTTCTCCGCATTGAACTTCATCTGCCACCTATCTGTCCACTCCACCAACTTGTCCATGTCTTTTGAAGTTCTACACTGTTCTTGAAGCTTACAGCTTCAATTGAGCTTTGTATCATCTGCAAACTTTGAAATTGCCCCCTGCACACCAAGATCTAGATCATTAGTATATATCAGGAAAAGCAAGGGTCCCAACACCGACCCCTGGGGAACTCCACTACAAACCTTCCTCCAGCCCAAAAAATATCCATTGACCATTACTCTCTGCTTCCTATTTTTCAGCCAATTTTGTATCCACGTTGCTACTGTCCCTTTTATTCCATGAGTCATAACTTTTCACACAAGTCTATCATGTGACACTGTATCAAATGCCTTTTGAAAGTCATGTACACCACATCGCAGCATTACCCTCATTGACCTTTTCTGGTACCTCTTCAAAAAACTCCAGCAAGTTAGTTAAACATGATTTCTCCTTTAGAAATCCATGCTGGCTCTTCCTTATCAACCCATATTTTTCAATGTGACTACTAATTCTATCCCGAATAATTCTTTCTACAATCTTGCCCACCACTGAAGTTAAACTGACTGGTCTGTAATTGCTGGGCTTATCCTTACAACCTTTTTTTGAACAAAAGCATAATGTTTGCAATTCTCCAGTCCTCTGGCAGCTCCCCTAGGTCTAGGGAAGACTGAAAGATTATGGCCAGTGCCCCTGCAATTTCTACTCTCATTTCCTTCAATATCCTTGGATTCATCTCATCCAGTCCCGGTGCCTTGTCAACTTTAAGTACTGACAGTCTATTCAACACTTCCTCCTTGTCAATTTTGAACCCTTCTAGTTACAGAGTTTCCTCGTCTGTTACCATGGCCTGGGTAGCATCTACCTCCTTGGTAAAGATGGATGCAAAGTATTCATTTAATACCTCAGCCATGGCCCCTTCGTCCATGTGTAAATTCCACTTTAGGTCTCTAATCGGCCCTACTCCTCCTTTTACCACCTTTTCACTATTTATATGCCTATAGAAGACTTTGGGATTCCCCTTTATGTTGGATGCCAGTCTTTTCTCATAATCCCTCTTCGCTTCTCTAATATGCTTTTTCACCTCCCCTCTGAACCATCTGTATTCCTCTTGGTTCTCAATTGTATTTTCTATCTGACAACTGCCATGAGCACATGTTTTCTTTTTTATCTTAATTTCTATTTCCTTTTTCATCCAGGGAGCTCTGGATTTGTTTGCTCTACCTTTCTCTTTTGATGGAATATACCTTGACTGTGCCCAAACCAATTCTTTTTTGAAGGTAACCCATTGTTCAGCTACAGTTTTCCCTGTCAATCTTTCATTCCAGTCTATCTGGCCCAGCTCTGTTTTTGCCCTATTGAAGTCGGCTCTCATCCAATTAATTATTCTCACTCTGGATTGCCTATCTTCCTTTTCTATCATCATCCTAAAATATACAATACAATGATCACTGTCTCCTAAATGTTCCCCCACTGACACTTGACCCACTTGGCCCATTTCCAAGAACCAGGTCCAACAGTACATCTTTCCTTGTTGGATTGGACACATACTGCTGTAGAAAATTTTCCTGAACACAATCTAGAAACTTTTGCCCCTCTCCGTCCTTTACACTACCACTGTCCCAGTCTATATTCGGGTAATTAAAGTCCCCCGTTATAACTAGTCCAAAATGCTTTCATCTCTTTGTAATTTCCCTGCAGATTTGTTCTACATCTTTCCCACTAGTTGCCGGTCTATAGGTTACATCGAGCAATGTAATTGCACCCTTTTTGTTCCTTAGCTCTAGCCAAACTGATTCTGTCCTTGAACCCTCTGGGACATCCTCTTTCTCCAACACTGCACTGCTCTCGTTAACCAATACCACCACCCCTCCTCCTTTCCTTCCTTTCCTATCATTTTTGAGCATCTTGTACCCGGGAATATTTAACTCCCAGTTCTGCCCTTCCTTGAACCAGGTCTCCGTTATTGCCACAACATCACATCTCCACATCACCAAGGCTCCTTAGAGTGCACCTTCCAAACCCACGACGACTACCATCTAGAAGGACAAAGGCTGCAGATGGGAACACCGCCACCTACGAGTTCCCCTCCAAGTCACTCACCATCCTGACTTGGAAATATGTTGCCGTTCCTTCACTGTCACTGGGTCAAAATCCTGGAACTCCCTCCCTAACAGCACTGTGGGTGTACCTACACCACATGGACTGCTGCGGCTCAAGAAAGCTGCTCAAAACCACCTTCTCAAGGGCAACGAGGGATGGGCAATAAATGCTGGCCCAGCCAGCAACATCCACATCCCATGAATGAATAGAAAAAAAATCTGCACCTGTAACTCCCCAATCTTATTTACTAAACTCTGTGCATTCACATACATGCAAAGTAACCCTGATTTAGATTTTATTACTTTCTCCCTCATCCTGACTCCCCCAATAACTCACTATTCTTTATTCTAGTGTTATCTATCTCCCCCAGAATTTTGTGCACCCAGGTATTCTTCTCTAATGTTTTCTCTTGGCTCCCACAACCCTGCTGAGTTAATTTAAAGCCCTCCCAACAGCACTAGCAAAATGCCCCGCAAGGAATTCAGTCTCAGTTCTGTTCAGGTGCAACCTGTCCGGCTTGTACAGGTGCCATCTCCCCCAGAGCCTGTCCCAGTGTCCCAGGAATCTAAAGCCCTCCCTCCTGCACCATCTTTCCAGCCAGACATTCATCTGCCTTATCCTCCTATTTCTGCACTCACTGGCACATGATACTGGGAGAATTCCGAAGATTACTACATTTAAAGTCCTTCTTGCTAAATATTCTACCTAGCTCCCTAAATTCTGATTGCAGGAACACAGCCCCCTTCCTACCCAAGACATTGGTACCAATGTGGACCACGACCTCTGGCCGTTCACCCTCCCCCAGGAGAATGTCCTGCAGCCATTCTGTCACATCCTTGACCCTGGCACCATCCTGGACAAAAACAGAATTACCTGGAAAAACTCAGCAGGTCTGGCAGCATCGGTAGAGAAGAAAAGAGTTGACATTTCGAGTCCTCATGACCCTTCAACAGAACTGAGTAATATTAGGAGAGGGGAAATATAAGCTGGTTTAAGGTGGTGGGGGGTGGGGGTGGGGGGGGGGGGGGGTGGTTTTAGGGACAAGCAAGCAGTGATAGGAGCAGATAATCAAAATATGTCACATACAAAAGAACAAAGAGGTGTTGAAGGTGGTGATATTATCTAAATGAATGTGCTAATTAAGAATGGATGGCAGGACACTCAAGGTACAACTCTAGTGGAGAGACCAAGCGTAAACTGGGTGACCGCTTTGCAGAACACCTGTGGTCTGTCCGCAAGAAAGACCCAAACCTCCCTGTTGCTTGCCATTTTAACACTCCACCCTGCTCTCTTGCCCACATGTCTGTCCTTGGCTTGCTGCATTGTTCCAGACGCAAACTGGAAGAACAACACCTCATCTTCCGACTAGGCACTTTACAGCCTTCCGGACTGAATATTGAATTCAACAACTTTAGATCTTGAACTTCCTCCTCCATCCCCACTCCCTTTCCGTTTCTTCCCCCTTCCTTTTGTTTTTTCCAATAATTTATATAGATTTTTCTTTTCCCACCTATTTCCATTATTTTTAAATCTATACCTTTTATGCCCTGTTAGTCTTTCCACCCCACCCCCACTAGAGCTGTACCTTGAGTGTCCTGCCATCCATTCTTAATTAGCACATTCGTTTAGATAATATCACCACCTTCAACACCTCTTTGTTCTTTTGTCTGTGACATCTTTTGATTATCTGCTCCTATCACTGCTCGCTTGTCCCTACAACCACACCGCCTCCCCCCCACCCCCCATTTCTCTCCCCCTGCACCCCCCCCCCCCCCCACCACCTTTAAACCAGCTTATATTTCCCCTCTCCTAATATTACTCAGTTCTGTTGAAGTGTCATGAGGACTCGAAACGTCAACTCTTTTCTTCTCCGCCGATGCTGCCAGACCTGCTTCTTTTTTCCAGGTAATTCTATTTTTGTTTTGGATTTCCAGCATCCGCAGTTTTTTGTTTTTATATCATCCTGGAGTCACAACTACAGCCACAGAAACACCTGTCTGCTCCCCTAACCAATGAATCCCCTATCACTATTGCTCTTTCTTTCTTTCTTCTTCTTCCCCTCCTGTACAGCCGCGTCGCTCGTGGTGCCACAAACTTGGTTCTGACTGCACTCATCTGAGGAACCAGTGCCCTCACCAGCTTCCAAAATGGAAAACCGATTTGTGAGCGGGACCCCAGGGGCCTCCTGCACTACCTACCAACTTCTCTTGGACAGCTTGGTGGTCACCTATTCCCTCTCTGTCTCCAGGCCCTTAAGCTGTGGTGTGACCACCTCTCTGAACATGCTATCCACGTAGCTCTCAGCCTCACGGATGCGACACAGTGACTCCAGCTGCTGCTCGAGATCTGAAACCCAGAGGTCAAGTTCCTGCAGCTGGCAGAATGTCCTGCACATGTGGTCATCTAGGACACCGGTAGCGTCCATGACTTCACACATATTACAGGACATGCACCCCACTCAACTGACTGCGCTGCCATGTCTTAACTCTACTTCCCTTACATTATTTTACTTTGGATTATTTATATTACTTTATTATATTGGCCCTAAATACCCCTTATTCCTTGTGCGTCTCAGTTAAATCCAAGTATAGAAACTTGTTTAAAAATGTTGCACTTTTCAAATTTACCCACCAATTCCTACTTACCAAGGCCGCTGCTCTTCTTTCTGAGGAAAGGTAGAAAAGGAAAGAAGCACCTCCTCCCTCCTCACCGCACTCCCTCAGTCACTTCTGATCTCGAAATCTCACTGCTTCTCGCTCTGTTTTTATAGCTCCTCTGCTCTCCTCAAGGTGCTGCTGACTGCCTGGCTCAGGGTCTTCTCACTCAGTCTGTGTCCCCTTGTGTCCGAGCTTCAACCTGTGTCTGCTTGTGACTGAGTGTCACTCAGCCTGTGTCTGCTTGTGACCGAGTGTCACTCAGCTGTATCCCATTGTGACCGAGTCTCACTCAATCTGTGTCCCCTTGCGTCTGAGTCTTACTCAATCTGTGTCCACTTGTGTCCGAACTTCAAACTGTGTCCCCTTGTGACCAAGTGTCACTCAGTCTGTGTCCCCTTGTGACTGATTCTCACTCAGTCTGTGTTCACTTGTGTCCGAGTCTTACTCAGTCTGTGTCCACTTCTGTCTGAGTTGCTACATGTCGCCTTGTGACCAAACCTCTGCCTGTGCCCCCTTGTGACCGAGTCTCACTCAACCTGTGTCTCTTTGTGGCCGAGTCTCATTTTGCCTGTGTCCCCTTGTGACCGATCCTCACTCTACCTGTGTCCCCTGGTGACCAAGTCTCACTCAGTTTGTGTCTCCTTGTGACTGAGTCTCACTCAATCTGTGTCCCCTTGTGACCAAGCCTGACTCAGCCTGTGTCCCCTTGTGACAGACCTCACTCTTCCCATGTCCTCTTGTGACTGAGCTTCTGCCTGTGTTCCCTTGTGACTAAGCCTCACTCAGCCTGTCCCCTTGTGACCGAGCCTCACTTAGTCTGTGTCTCCTTGTGACTGAGCATCACGCAGCCTTTGTCCCCTTGTGACCGAGCCTCCGCCTGTGTCCCCAGTGTCCACTTGTGACCGAACCTCACCCAGCCTGTGTCCCCTTGTGACCAAGCCTCACTCAGCCTGTATCCCCTTGTGACCGACCTCACTGTTGCTGTGTCCCTTTGTGTCTGAGCTTCTGCCTGTTTCCCCTTCTAACTGAAGTTTTCTTCTGAGATTTTAAATAACTCAGCCTTTACCAACTGCTGTGTCATTAACACTCAGTCTCTGTCCGCTTGTATCTGAGCCTCACTCAGTCTATGTCCGTTTGTGACCGAGCCTCAGTCACTGTGTCCCCTTGTGAATGAGCCTCACTCAGTGTCCCCTTGTTACCAAAACTCACTCAGTCTGTGTCCTCTTGTGACTGAGCCTCTGCCTGTGTCCCCTTGTGACCGAGCCTCATTCTGCCTGTGTCTCCTTTTTACCGAGTCTCACTCAGTCTGTGTCCCCTTGTGACTGAGCCTCATTTGGCCTGTGTTGCCTTGTGACCAAGTCTCATTTAGTATGTGTCCCCTTGTGACCAAGTCTCACTCAGCCTGTAATAAAAACAGAAAATGCTGGAAAAACTCTGCAGGTCTGACAGCATCTGTGGAGAGAGAAACAGAGTGAATGTTTTGAGTCTGTATGGCATTCAGTCTGTATGCCCTTGTGACCGAGCCTTACTCAGCCTGTGTCCGCTTGTGACCAAGCCTCACTCAACCTGTGTCCACTTGTGACCAAGCCTCACTCAGCCTGTGTCCCTTTGTGACCAATCCTCACTCAGCCTGTGTCCTCTTGTGACCGAGTCTCACTCCGTCCGTGTCCCCTTGTGTCCGAGCTTCTCCCTGTGTCCACTTGTTACCGAGCCTCACTCGGTCTGTCTCCCCTTGTGATTGAGTCTTACTCTGCCTGTGTCCCCTTGTGACCTAGTCCTACTCAGCCTGTATCCCCTTGTGACTGACCTCAATGTGCCTGTGTTGCCTTGTGACTCAGCTTCTGCCTGTTTCCCCTTATGACCGAACCTCACTCTGTCGTTTCCCCTTATGAGTGAGGCTATACCTGTGTCCCATGGTGACCGAGCATCCCTCTACCTGGGTCCCCTTGTGACTGACCTCACTGTGCCTGTGTCCCCTTGTGACTGAGCCTCACTCAGTCTGTGTCCCCTTGTGAACGAGCCTCATTCAGTCTGTGTCCCTTATGACTGAGTCTCACTCAGTCTGTAATAAAAACAGAAAATGCTGGTAAAACTCTGCAGGTCTGACAGCATCTGTGGAGAGAGAAACAGAGTTAACGTTTCGAATCTGTATGGCACTCAGTCTGTGTCCCCTTGTGACCAAGCCTCACTCAGCCTGTGTCCCCTTGTGACCAAGCCTCACTCAGCCTGTGTCCCCTTGTGACCAAACCTCACACTGCATGTTTCCCCTTGTGACCAAGTCTCAATCAGCCTGTGTCCCCTTGTGACCAAGTCTCACTCAGCCTGTGTCCCTTGTGACCAAGCCTCACGCTGCATGTTTCCCCTTGTGACCGAACCTCACGCTGCCTGTTTCCCCTTGTGACCGAACCTCACGCTGCCTATTTCCCCTTGTGACCGAACCTCACGCTGCCTGTGTCCCCTTGTGACTGACCTCACGCTGCTTGTGTCCCCTTGTGACTGAGCCTCGCTCAGTCTGTGTCCTCTTGTGACCGAGCATCACTCAGTCCGTGTCCCCTTGTGACCGAGCCTCACTCGGTCCGTGTCCCCTTGTGAATGAATCTCACTCAGTCCATTTCTCCTTGTGACTGACCCTCGCTCAGTTTGGGTTCCGCCAGGGCCACTCCTGACCTCACTACAGCCTTAGTTCAAACATGGACAAAAGAGCTGAACTCCCGAGGTGAGGTGAGAGTCACTGCCCTTGCCATCAAGGCAGCATTTGACCGAGTGTGGCATCAGGAGCCCAAGCAAAACTGGAGTCAATGGGAATCAGGGGGAAAACTCTCCGCTGTTTGGAGTCATTCCTAGCATAAAGGAAGATGGTTGAGGTTGTTGGAGGTCAGTCATCTCAGCTCCAGGACGTCACTGCAGGAGTTCCTCTGGGTAATGTCCTCAGCCCAACCATCTTCAGCTGCTACATCAATAACCTTCCTTCCATCATAAGGTCAGCAGTGGGGATGTTCATTGATGATTGCACAATTTTCAGCTCCTTTTGCGATTCCTCAGATACTGAAGCGGTCCATGTCCAAATACAGCAAGACCTGGACAATATCGAGGCTTGGGCTGGCAAGTAATATTCGCACCACACAAGTGCCAGGCAATGACCATCTCTGACAAGAGAGAATCCAACCATCGCCCCTTGATGTTCAATGGCATTACCATCACTGAATCCCCCACTATCAACATCCTGGTGGTTACCATCGAACAGAAACCGAACTGGACTATCCATATACATACTGTGGCTACAAGAGCAGGTCAAATACTAGGAATTCTTTGATGAGTAACTCAGCTCCTGACTCCCCAAAACCTGTCCACCATCTACAAGGCATAAGTCAGGAGTGTGATGGAATATTCCCCACCTGCCTGGATGAGTGCAGCTCCCACAACACTCAAGAAGCTTGACACTGTCCAAGACAAAGCAGCCCACTTGATTGGCACCACATCCACAAATGTTCACCCCCTCCACCACCGACACACAGTGGCAGCAGTGCGTACCATCTACAAGATGTACTGCAGGAATTCACCATGGCTCCTTCGACAGCAGCTTCCAAACTCATGACCACTACCATCTAGAAGGACAAGAGCAACAGATAGATGGGAACACCACAACCTGGAAGTTCCCCTCCAAGTCATTCACCATCCTGACGTGGAAATATATTGCCATTCCCTCACTGTCACTAGGTCAAAATCCTGGAACTCCCTCCCTAACAGCACTGAGGGTGTACCTACAGCAGATGGACTGCAGCAGTTCAAGAAGGCAGCTCACCACCATCTTCTCATGGGCAGCTGGGATGGGCAATAAATGCTGGCCCAGCCAGTGAAGCCCACATCCCGTGAATGAATAATTTTTTAAAAAGTCTGTGTCCCCTTATGACCAAGCCACACTATGCCTGCATCCTCTTGTGACTCAGCCTCATTCAGTCTGTCAATAATCCTGCACTATTTATCTCTTGAGCATTTGTAAGATTGAAAGCCTCTTGTAGCTCCTCCTTTAGCCTTCAGGCCAGTGGGAAACTCCCAATTTTTTGATTGTTCATGTCTGTAAGCTATTGTGCCTGTCATCTTTCTAATGAATCTTCACTGTCCCCAACAGTGAAGCATAATTAGGAGCATAAGAATAATTGATTTAGCCTCAGCCTGTTCTGTTGTGTAGAGAGATGATGACTGATCTGTATCTTAACTCCATCCACGCACCTTGGTTTGCAAGAATTATTCGGAATTCTGATTGGCAGAGTGATCAACGGAGTGACCAAATCTGTCGGTCTTCCCAGCTGGTACCTGGGAGACTCCCTTGCAGACATTTCAAGACACCGTTCTTTTTACCATTCCCATTGATCCTTGTTCTCACATGAACACTGTACAAGAAGCACTAAAAATCTGTTTGTTTATTTATAGATAATTCGTCAGATTGAAAATAAAATAGAGAAGATGGATACCAAAATCAAGGTTGCAAAACAGATTTATCAGATGTATCAGAACATCCTGGAGTGTCTGCAGAGGGTGAGTAAATCACAGTGTGGACTGGGATTCTCACAAATTCCCAATGTGTCAGCTGCAGCCTCGAAGACACAGCCTTCCTTTTCAATGTACTGTAACACTGGGTGGCTGAAACTTATGCTGATTCCACTCAACCTGAGGAAAAACAAAAAAAACATTGTTCCAAACTCTGTCCCTCCAATCCTCATCACTGTCTTGACCAATACTGGCGGGGGCGGACTGTCACTGTATAACACTGGGGTACAGTACTTGTGTGGACAGATCTGTCGCTGTATAAAACAAAAACAGAAACAAAAATAGCTGGAAAAACGCAGCAGGTCTGACAGCATCTGCGGAGAGGAAGACAGAGTTAACGTTTCGAGTCCGTATGACTCTTCATCAGAACTCATTCTGATGAAGAGTCATACGGACTCGAAACGTTAACTCTGTCTTCCTCTTCACAGATGCTGTCAAACCTGTTGAGTTTTTCCAGCTATTTTTGTTTTTGTTTTTGTTTCAGATTTCCAGCATCCACAGTATTTTGCTTTTATCTTGTCACTGTATAACACGGGTACAGTACTGATGGGGACAGGTCTGTGACTGTATAACACTGGGCTCGGCACTGGTGGTACAGTACTGATGGGGACAAAACAAAAACAAAAAATAGCTGGAAAAACTCAGCAGGTCTGGCAGCATCTGCGGAGAGGAACACAGTTAATGTTTCGAGTCCGAATGACCCTTCAACAGAACTAAGTAAAAATAGAAGAGAGGTGAAATATAAGCTGGTTTAAGGGGGGGTGGGACAAGTAGAGCTGGATAGAGGGCCAGTGATAGGTGGAGATAACCAAAAGATGTCACAGACAAAAGGACAAAGAGGTGTTGAAGGTGGTGATATTATCGAAGGAATGTGCTAATTAAGGGTAGAAAGCAGGACAAGCAAGGTACAGATAGCCCTAGTCGGGGTGGGGTGGGGTGAAGGAATCGAAAAAGGCTAAAAGGCAGAGATAAAACAATGGCTGGAAATACATTTAAAAATAATGGAAATAAGTGGGAAAAGAAAAATCTATATAAATTATTGGGAAAAAAAGGGGGGGATCGGAAAGGGGGTGGGGATGGAGGAGAGAGTTCATGATCTAAAATTATTGAACTCAATATTCAGTCCGGAAGGCTGTAAAGTGTCTAGTCAGAAGATGAGGTGCTGTTCCTCCAGTTTGCGTTGAGCTTCAATGGAACAATGCAGCAGGCCAAGGAAGGACATGTGGGCATGAGAGCAGGGTGGAGTGTTGAAATGGCAAGCGACAGGGAGGTCTGGGTAATGCTTGCGGACAGACCGATGTTCTGCAAAGCGGTCACCCAGTCTGCATTTGGTCTCTCCAATGTAGAGGAAACCACATTGGGAGCAACGAATGCAGTAGCCTAAATTGAGGGAAGTGCAAGTGAAATGCTGCTTCACTTGAAAGGAGTGTTTGGGCACTTGGATGGTGAGGAGAGGGTAAGTAAAGGGGCAGGTGTTGCACCTTCTGCGGTTGCATGGGAAGGTGCCGTGGGAGGGGGTTGAGGTGTAGGGGATGATGGAGGAGTGGACCAGGGTGTCCCGGAGGGAACGATCCCTGCGGAATGCCACCGGTGGGGGTGAAGGGAAGATGTGTTTGGTGGTGGCATCATGCTGGAGTTGGCGGAAATGGCGGAGAATGATCCTTTGAATGTGGAGGCTGGTGGGGTGATAAGTGAGGACAAAGGGGACCCTATCATGTTTCTGGGAGGGAGAGGAAGGTGTGAGGGCGGATGCGCGGGAGATGGGCCGGACACGGTTGAGGGCCCTGTCAACCACCGTGGGTGGAAAACCTCGGTTAAGGAAGAAGGAAGACATGTCAGAGGAACTGTTTTTGAAAGTGGCATCATCAGAACAGATGCGACGGAGGCGAAGGAACTGAGAGAATGGGATGGAGTCCTTACAGGAAGCAGGGTGTGAGGAGCTGTAATCGAGGTAGTTGTGGGAGTCGGTAGGCTTGTAATGGATATTGGTGGACAGTCTATCACCAGAAATTGAGACAGAGAGGTCAAGGAAGGGAAGGGAAGTGTCAGAGATGGACCATGTGAAAATGATGGAGGGGTGGAAATTGGAAGCAAAATTAATAAATTTTTCCAGGTCCAGACGAGAGCATGAAGCAGTTCTGTCACTGTATAGCACTGCAGTAGAGTACTAGTGGGGACAGATCTATCACTCTATAACGCTGGGGAACAGTACTGTGTACAAGCCTGTCACTCTATAACGCTGGAATACAGCACAATTGGGGACTGTACTGGTACAAAAAGTCCAATACTGGACAAAATGTACGGGTGGGGACAGGTCTGTTTCTGTATAACACTGGGGTACATTACCAGGTACAGGTCTGTCACTCTATAACACTGGAATACATCGCTGATGGGGACAGGTCTGTTGGGGACAGGTCTTTCATTGTATCTGTCACTCTATAACACCTGGGTACAGTCGTGTGTACAGATCTATCACTCTATAATGCTGGAATTTAGCACTAGTGGGGACTGGTCTGTCACTGTACAACATTGGGGTACAGTACTGGTGGGGACCGATCTGTCACTGTATAAAACTGGGCCACAGCACTGTTGGGGGCAGGTCTGCCACTGTATACCACTGGTGAGAGTTCTGTCACTGTATAACACTGGGGTACAGTACTGATGTGGACAGGTCTATTGCTGTATAAGACTTGGCTACATTTCTGGTGAGGACAGCTCTATCACTATATAACACTGGGGTACATTACTGGTGGGGCCAGGTCTGTCACTGTATAACACTGGGGTACAGTAATTGTGGGACAGGCCCCTCAATGTATAACACTGGGGTACAACACTGGTGGAGTCAGGTATGTCACTGTATAACACTGGGTAACAGTACTTGTGGGGGAAGGTCTGTCTCTGTATAACACTGGGGCAGAGTACTTGTGGGTACATACATGTCACTCTATAATACCTGGGTACAGTTCTGTGTACAGGTCTGTCACTTTATAATGCTGGAATACAGAACTGGTGGGGGCATGTCTGTCCCTGTAAAACGCCTGGATACAGCCGTGGTGGGGACAGGTCTATCACTGTAGAACATTGGGCTACAGTACTGATGGGAACAGGTCTGTCACTGTATAACACTGGGGTACAGGACTGGTGGGGACAGTTCTGTCACTGTATAACACTGCAGTGCAGTATTAGTGGGGACAGATCTGTCACTCTATAATGCTGGGGTACAGTACTGTGTACTGGTTTGTCACTCTATATTGCTGGAATACAGCACTATTGGAAACTGTACAAAAAGTCCAGTACTGGACAAAAAGTCTGGTGGGGTCAGGTCTGTTTCTGTATAACACTGGGGTACATTACCGGGTACAGGTCTGTCACTCTATAACACTGGAATACATCACTGATAGGGACAGGTCTGTTGGGGGCAAGTCTTTCATTGTATTGGTCACTCTATAACACCTGGGTACAGTACCATGTACAGGTCTGTCACTCTATAATGCTGGAATACAGCACTGGTGGGGACAGGTCGGTCACTGTATAACACTGGGGTAAAGTAATGGCGGGGGTCGATCTGTCACTGTATAAAACTGGGCCGCAGCACTGTTGGGGGCAGGTCTGCCACTGTATACCACTGGTGAGAGTTCTGTCACTGTATAACACTGGGGTACAGTACCAGTGTGGACAGGTCTGTTGCTGTATAAGACTTGGCTACATTTCTGGTGAGGACAGCTCTATCACTATATAACACTGGGGTACATTACTGGTGGGGCCAGTTCTGTCACTGTATAACACTGGGGTACAGTACTGGCTGGTGTGGACAGGTTATTGCTGTATAACACTGTGATACATTACCGGGTACAGGTCTGTCACTGTATAAAGCTGGGATACAGCACTTGTGTGGACAGGTCTGTCACTGTAGAACACTCGGGTACAGCACTGGTGGGGACAGGTCTGTCACTATATAACACTGGGGTACAGTACTGGGTATAGGTCTGTCACTGTATAACACCGGTGTACAGTTCTGTTGGGGACAGATCTGTGACTGTATAACACAGCGGTACAGTGCTAGTGGGGACTGGTCTGTCTCTGTATAACACTGGGGTACATTACCGGGTACAGGTCTGTCAGTGTATAACACTGAGGTACAGTACTGTTGGGGACAGGTCTGTCACTGTATAACACTGGGGTACAATACTGGTGAGAATAGGTCTGACACTGTATAACAGTGGGGTACAGGACTGATGGGGACAGGTCTGACACTGTTTAACACTGGGGTACAGTACTGGTGGGGACAGGTATGTCTCTGTATAACACTGAGGTACATTACCGGGTACAAGTCTGTGACTCTATAATGCTGGAATACAGCACTTATGTGGACAAGTCTGTCTCTGTATAACACCTGGGTACAGCACTGTGTCCAGGTCTGTCACTTTATAACGCTGGAATACAGCACTGGTGAGGACTGGTCTGTCACTGTAAAACGCCTGGGTTCAGTTGTGGTGGGGAGAAGTCTATCACTGTAGAACACCGGGGTACAGGACTGATGGGGACAGTTCTGTCACTGTATAACATTTCAGTGCAGTACTAATGGGGACAGATCTGTCACTCTATAACACTGGAATACAGCACTAGTGGGGACTGGTCTGTCACTGTATAACGCAGGGGTACAGTACTGGTGGGGACCGATCTGTCACTATATAAAACTGGGCCACAGCACTGTTGGGGGCAGGTCTGCCACTGAAGAACACTGGTGAAATTTCTGTCACTGTGTAACACTGGGGTACAGTACCGGTGTGGACAGGTCTGTCGCTGAACATGACTGGGCTACATTTCTGGTGAGGACAGCTCTATCACTGTATAAAACTGGGTGTCGCGGAAAATGGAGTGAACACTCAGACCCAGGAGGTTTGTCTCGGAAGCCTTTATTGAATCGTGATATCATGGAGAGCCCAGCAGCATACAACAGAGCTAGCCAGCACTCTGAGGAAGCATCAGAGTACACACATAGTTATAGTAAAAGCGTGCGTAACAGAGGTCATGCAAATTACAAAAGCTGCTTGACCCTTAGTAATTAATAACATTGAAATTTTATCTTTGGCATGCATACAATTGTTCCGTCTTAGTTTATAATTATGCAAAAACCTTGAGTAGTTACACAAAACCTTGAGTAGCCCATCTGGTGACTAGTCATCTGGACAGACAACAGATAGCATGACTAGGCCCTGTCTCATGTGCTGATAACAGACATCCTAACTTTGTTTCAAGGACTCTTGGTAGTTTGTTTATGATACTTGTTTTTCTTCCTTCACAATAGCTGACAGCGCAGGTTTGTCTGCTACTGGTGCAAGGAGACTTCGTTGTAGTATTCCACTATGGTTTAACCACTTAACCCTTTGTTATCCTGTAGATGTATTTTATTCTCCCACACTGGGGTACATTATTGATGGGGACAGTTCTGTCACTGTATAACACTGGGGTACAGTAATTGTGGGACAGGACCCTCACTGTGTAACACTGGGATACATCACTGGTGGGGTCAGGTACGTCGCTGTATAACACTGTGTTACAGTACTTGTGGGGCAGGTCTGACACTGTATAACACTGGGGTACAGTACTGGCGGAGACAGGTCTGTCTCTGTATAACACTGGGGTACATTACCAGCTACAGGTCTGTCACTCTATAACACTGGAATACATCACTGGTGGGGATAGGTCTGTTGGGGACAGGTCTTTCATTGTATCTGTCACTCTATAACGCCTGGGTACAGTATTGTGTACAGGTCTGTCACTTTATAATGCTGGAATACAGCACTGGTGGGTACTGGTCTGTCACTGTATGACACTGGGATACAGCACCGGTGGGGACATGTCTGTCACTGTATAACATTGGGGTACAGCACTGATGGGGACAGGCCTGTCACTGTATGACACTGGGATACATTACTGTTGGGGACAGGTCTGTCATTGTATAACACTGGGGTACAGCACTGATGGGGACAGGCCTGTCACTGTATGACACTGGGGTACAGCACTGATGGGGACAGGCCTGTCACTGTATGACACTGGGATACATTACTGTTGGGGACAGGTCTGTCACTGTATAACACTGGGGTACAGTATTGTTGGGACAGGCCCATCACAGTATAACACTGGGTTACAGTACTGGTGGGGACAGGTCTGTCTCTGTATAACACTTGGGTACAGTATTGGGGATAGGTCTGTCACTCTATATCACTGGAGTACAGTACTGGTGGGGACAGGACTGTCATTGTATAACATTGGGGTACAGTAGTGTTGGGGCAGGTCTGTCACTGTATAACATTGGGGTACATTACTGGTGGGGTCAGACCTGTCACTGTATAACACCTGCGTGGGTGGGTTCTGCTCTGTAATTGGTATGGAAGCTGAGTGAAGGGAATGTTTAGGAGAATCCTATAGAATGTTTTGGCATCAGTAAGTTTACAATAGGTAGCTTTGTGAGTCTGATTAAGCCCTAAAGACCATACAGTTAACTGAGAACCCTGACTCTATAAGGTGTATGGAGTCAGTTGTTCCCCAGACTCAGCAATTGATCACTTTATACATTGACCCTGTAATGACTGGGCAAAACCCAGGTAGGCCGGAGTGAGGCAGGCAGGTGAGAGTCACCTGTGTACCCTGGGATCCAAACTCCACTCTGATTAATTGATTCTCAACTCTGACCCTAACTGGGCAGCCTTCAATATGTCCATTAGTGTCTTTGAAAATTACTTTAGTGCTGTTGAAGTCTGCAGTGATGATTAAAGCTCCTGTGCACAGGAGCCATACAGAACGGCCTTGATTTATTTCTAAGCCTATACTGATTTAGGGTGATCTCAAACAGGGAGGAAGCCTCAGTCCCTACATCCCATACAGTTGCCATATTCATTGCATAAAATCAAATCCTACTCTCTGGGTGCCATGGGAAAGATGAAGAAGTAGGTGAAAAGCCCAAGGCTAATTAGGGGAAAAAAATGGAACAATTGCTCTGCAATTCCTCTTGGCGATATAAACTAATTCAGGAGACCACACTGACCGTCACTGATGTTGGTTGGTAGCACCCCTTGTCTGAAGCGATTTCTGTCCTAATCAGGAACCTTTTCAGTCTCTCCTGGACAAACACAGTGAACCTGCACTCAGTGCAGGAACTGGTAACATGTTCCATTGGTTGCTGTTTTCTGGGAGGAGAACTGTCTAACATCAAATCTATTTATTTTTTATTCATCCATGGGATGTGAGTGTCGCTGGCTAGGCCAATATTTATAGTCCATCCCTAATTGCCCTTGAGAAGGTGGCCGCTGCAATCCATGTTGTGTAGGTACACCCACAGTGCTGTTAGGGTGGGAGTTCCAGGATTTTGACCCAGCAACAGTGAAGGAACGGCGATATATTTCCAAGTCAGGATGCTGTGTGACTTGGAGGGGCACTTCCAGGCAGTGGTGTTCCCATCTATCTGCTCTCCTTGTCTTTCTAGATGGTTGTGGGTTTAGAAGGTGGTGAGTTTTCTGCAGTGCATCTTGTAGATGGGACACACTGCTGCTACTGTGCGTCGGTGGTGGAGGGAGTGAATGTTTGTGGATGGGGTGCCAATCAAACGGGTTGCTTTGTCCTGAATGGTGTCAAGCTTCTTGAGTGTTGTGGGTGCTGCCCTCATCCAAGCAAGTGGAGAGTATTCCATCACACTCCTGACTTGTGCCTTGTAGATGGTGGACAGGCTTTGGGGAGTCAGGAGGAGAGTTACTCATTGCAGGATTCTTAGCCTTTGACCTGCTCTTGTAGCCACATTATATGGCTGTTCCAGTTCAGTTTCTGGTCAGTGATAACCACCAGAATGTTGATAGTGGGTGTTTCAGCGATGGTAATGCCATTGAGTGTCAAGGGGCAATGGTTAGATTCTCTCTTGTTGGAGATGGTGATTGCCTGGCACTTGGGTGGCACGAATGTTATTTGCCACTTATCAGCCCAAGCCTATTGTCCAGGTCTTGCTGCATTTGGACATGGACTGCTTCAGTATCTGAGGAGTCACGACTGATACTGAACATTGTGCCATCATCAGCGAACCTGTTAATTGTTTAATTGTCCACCACCATTCACGACCAAATGTGGCAGGACTGCAGAGCTTAGATCTGATCGGTTGGCTTTGGAAACACTTAGCTGTATCTATCACTTGCTGCTTATGCTGTTTGGCATGCAAGTAGTCCTGTGTTGAAGCCTCATCTCATTTTTAGCTATGCCTGGTGCTGCTCCTGGCATGCTCTCCTGCGCTCTTCATTTAACCAGGATTGATCACCTGACTTAGTGGTACTGGTAGAGTGGGGGATATGCCGGGCTATGAGGTTACAGGTTGTGTTTAGCATGATGGTATTGCTACACAACATGATGGAGGGTATCCTCAATGTGAAGATGGGACCTCTTACCTTACATGACTCATGGTTCTTGCCTGCTTATCTAATTGAAATAATTTGACAATGTGGACATAATCTAGTCCCTTCATTATTTTATAGATCTTAATTATATGGCCAAGTGAATGTTTCTCCAAAGAAAGAAAAACAAAACTTGCATTTATATAGCACCTTTTACAACCTCAGAGTGTCAAAGCACTTTGCAGCCAATTAAATACTTATGAATTGTATTCAATGTAAGAAACACAGCAGCCAATTTTCGCACAGCAAGAACCCAAAAATGGAATTGTAATAATGAAAAATAATCTGGTTTAATAGAGGAAAAAGAGCCTTGCATTTATATTGCATCTTTCACACCCAGGACATCCCAAAATGCTATAGTACCTTTAAAGAAAGTACCTTTTGAACTATGGTCACTGTGGTAATGTAGAAAATGCAGCAGCCAATTTGTATACAGCAATAGCAGCAATGTGGTCATGACCTGTTTTTGTGATGTTGACTGAGAGATCAATATTGGCCAGGACACCGGGGAGAATCTCTTCTTCACAATAGTGCTACGGGCTCTTTTACATCCACCTGAGAGGCCAGATGGTTTAACGTCTCATCTGAAAGACTCAACTCTGACAGTGCAGCACTCCCTCAGAACTGAACCGGAACATCAGCTTTGATTTTTGTGCTCAAGTCCTGGAGTGGATCTTGAATTCACAACCTTTTGACTCAGGCGAGAGTGCTATGACTGAGCCATGGCCACGTTGTTTCTTCAGAGATAAATATTTCCAGAACACAAGGGAAACTGTCACTTCAAACAGTGTTTTAAACTGGTAATCAGGCTTATGACCCAGCTTTGTATCTTTTACACAGCCTCAGTATCACACGCTTTAAGAGGATCAAACCTGGACACAGTATTCTAAATGAGGTCTTGTACAAAAACAAAATGATATTTCTTCAATGTATTTGTTCATTTGATGTGGGTGTTGCTGGCTAGACCAGCATTCATAGCCTCACCCTAATTGCCCTTGAGAAGGTGGTGGTGATCCAAAGACGGAGACCTCCACAATCCAACAAAAGTCTTCGTGTACAGAGCAACTATTGTCACCACACTCCTGTACTGCAGTGAGACCTGGACTGTGTATCAGCAATGCCTCCACCTCATCCTCCGGATTCAATGGGAGGACCCTCGAACAAACACTAGTGTCCTTCATGAAGCTAGCTCCACAGGGATTCAGGCAAAACTCCTGCAAAACCAACTACGATGCAACGGCCACTGTGACTGGATGGCTGAAAACCAACTCCCTCACAGGTCCTGTTTCCTCAATTCTCAAATGGCCAATGTCCCAGGGGAAGAAAAAGAAAACGCTTCAAAGATAGTCTGAAGCTGTCCCTGGTGTGCGGCAGCATTGACCTTAATGACTGGGAGAAGCTTTCTATCAGTTGTTCAGAATGGCAACTTGTTCATCAAGTTCATCCTGCTTTAAGTCCCAGTGTTTGAATGAGCAGGTAGGGAGGCGGCAATGAAGGAAAGAAATGGAAGTAAACCCTGCACTCTGAATCCCACTAACACATGGGATATTCTGCCCTATGTGCCCAAAGATCTCTGGTCAAGAGTTGGCCTCTTCGGTCACTTGAAGACCCATGGCAGAAAGTGACAACGCTGATTAGACGCCATCCTCTAATCGAGGGACAGCCAGGACGATGACGAGCCGCCTTCTTGATCTGTAGCCTGTAAGATGAATGAGCTCTCACAGGACTGTTAGGTAGAGAATTCCAGGATTTTAATGCAGCAACAACTAAGGAACAATGATTTATTTCCAAATCTAATCAGAGACAGCAGCAGCTGTGGCTGATAAATTCGAGTGGGGGAAGACCAGGCCTGATTGGAGAGAGCAGCAGCTGAAAAATCAGAGGGGACGAAGAGAGGAATAAACGCAGAAAATGCTGGAAATACTCAGCATCTGTGGAGGGAAACAGAGCTAACGTTTCAGGTTGATGAGCCTTCATCAGAACTGTTCCTATTTCTCTCCACAGATGCTGCCTGACCAGCTGAGTATCCCCAGTATTTTCTGTTTTTATTTCAGATTTCCAGCATCTGCAATATTCTACTTTTGTAGGAGAAAGGAGGGAGCTGACGGGAGGGAGCTGACCGGGGGAGCTGACCGGGGGAGCTGACCGGAGGGAGCTGACGGGAAGGAGCTGACGGGAGGGAGCAGCAGCAGCTGATAATTCCAAGCTGAGAAGAGTCGAACTTCCATGGTGTTGTCCAAAAATAGCAAGGAGTGACATCAAGGATAGTTTTAAGGTTCTTTGTCTCTAAACCAGGGCTGTGGTTTAAAATAGGACTGGGAAACTATGAAGTACTGTATTAAATTTACAACTTAACTAGTTAAATTAATTAATAAAATTTTAATCTGGGTAGGTATAACAGTAAATGAATTAATCAGAGTATTAACGCAGAGCAGGTCAAGAGGCAGAATTAAAATTAATAGTTTAAAAAAGGTTAATTCTGGATAATAATAGTTAATACTGGATTCTAAAAGAAGGAATAGGGATTTTTTTAGATGATGGATGGACAGCTAAAATCTGTTGCTTGTGCCATTTGGAACTTCAGGACACTTCATGTGTTGGGGTCCATGTTTTCGAGTGACACATTCTAAAAGTAGGAAATGTCTCCAGATGTTTGAGCTGTAGCTTAGGATTTCTGAGCTTGAAGGACAGGTGGAGTCACTGTGGAGCATCAAGGAGGATGAGCGTTTCCTGGATTGTGCATGCCAGGAGATGGTCACCCCACAGGCTGTGGGAGATATTAGATGGGTGGCCATCCAGAAGAATAGGCAGAGGCAGGAAGTACTGGATTCTTTGGGTTATACGCCACTCTAAAACAGGTACTTAGTATTGGAAACAAAAACAGAATTACCTAGAAAAACTCGGCAGGTCTGGCAGCATCAGCGGAGAAGAAAAGAGTTGATGTTTCGAGTCCTCATGACCCTTCAGTAGAACTGGGAGTGCAGTCCAAACCATGACACCAATGAGCAAGGGACTGTAACAGGAGAGAACAGTAAAGGGTACAAACACAGATGTCTTAGGAGACTCCAAGTTAAGGGGAATAAGCAGGAACTTCTGTAACCATCATCATGAGTCCCGCATGTACTAGGGTAAAGAACATCCCAGACAGGGTGCAGAATATTCTTCAGGGGGCACGGAGTGAGCCAGAAGTTGTGGTACATGTCAGTACCAACCACGTAGAGAAGGCAGGGATTGAGGTCATACGGTCAGGCGCCAAGGAGATGGGGAGGAAATTAAAAAGTAGGAACTCAAAGATAGTAATCCCTGAATCACTCCCAGTGCCGCACGCTAGCCAGAATAGAAATAGGAAGATAAGGGGCATCAATGTATAGCTTGAGGCAGCAGGGAGGGCTTCAGATTCTCAGGGCATTGAAAGCAGTTATGGGGCAGGAGGCACCTATTCAAAAGGGATGGGTTGCACCTCAGCAAGACTGGGAGCAATGTCCTTGCAGGGAGGTTCACTAGTGTGGTTAGGGAAGGTTTCATTATATTGGCAGGGGGATGGGCAGCAGCATATAGAAGCGGAAAAGAGGTGCATAAAGTGAGTGTTGGATTGTAATAGAGAAGGAAGTATTTCCATATTAGGTAACAGCAGACCAAGAAAAGCTACAAAGCCAGGTTTGGAATACATGTATGTGAATGCACAAGCTGTGGTGAGTAAGGCTGGTGAGCAACAAGCAGAAATAGCAGTGTGGGAATGTGATGTAATAACAATAATACAAACATGGCTTAAATAATAGAAACATGGCTTAGACAAAAATGAGGGCTGGGTACTTATTCAAGGATACAACGTGTTCAGAAAAGATAGGGAAGATATAAAGGAAGGTGGGGTGGCAGTACTGATTAGAGAAGACATTGTAGTGTTGGGAAGAGTGGATGTCCTTGAGGGTCAAGGACTGTTGTCTGAGAAAAGACTCACATGCTCAACTATAAGCTTCCATGTTTACATCTTACTTACATCTCACAAACAGAGAGGGCAGCTCTACAATATACTATATTCCCTCCCCACTTAAAAAACTTATACATTAAGCTGTAAATTGATACATGTACATAATTTCCCAGAATACAATAAGATTAAACCAACATCAACAATGCTTGAAAGTTAACGCGTTGGGTCGCATACTTGTTTTACTGCAATCACAACCAAAATATGTACATGATATACCAGAGAAATTTACATGTTAAAATAGCTTTCCTTAACCCTAGTATTTATTTAACAAAAATATCATCATTTGACAAGAAATAATGACAAGAACAAATTCTTTCTTTTGCCTTGCTACATCCTTTCAAATGAATTAACCTGTCTGGCTTCTTTCTCTTTTGCCTGGGTATTTCCTTCCATTTCTATTTCTATTAGTTTCTCTCAACATCTCTGACTGTGTCAACCCTGAACTTTGACCTTGATGACCAACTCCACTAATTGGTTGGAATTGTGACACTGATTAATCAAAGACCCTGGCCCACTTTACTGGTGGATCATGTGATACTGGTAAACATTTAGTATCTTTGTGACTTACACTTTCTTTCTGACTTTCACTTTGGACTGTAGAAGGAATTTGGACAATTGGAGGGTTATCATGCTCACCTTTTGTCATGTTTTCTTTTTCAAGCACTTGATCAACATGACACAGTTGGAGTCTCTCTCCAATCTTTACTAGATATTTGAATGCACCTAATCGCTTTACAATACATCAATTACACAATTCTCTTTATCACCATGGTGGTTTTTCACCATGACGTTCTGAAGCATTGAACTCTCTAAGCTTCATGCCTGGTGTATCATGACTCATCTTCACTTTCTCTTACTTTGCTATTGACATCAGGCTCAACCAAACTAAACCTTGTCCTAGGATTGTGTTTAAACAGTAACTCGTAAGGTGAGGTAGATTGTGGGGTTATACTGTAAGAGAACAGAAAACTATCTCATCTGTACTGAAAAGAAGCATGGGAATTTCTATGATCACTAATGTCTCTTTCTCAACTTATGACTAATTTTGCTCAGACACCATTAAAGTATACAAAGCATATGCTACAAGCTTCTCCATGCCAAGTTCCATGATGTGAGATAACACCACACTTAACCTTTATAGTAAGGCATCACACACTAAAACCAATTGTTTCTTTCTGGATCATAGTAGGTCAAAACAGCATCACTAGTCAGTACTTTCTTCACTTCTTTATATGCTTTCTGACACTCCACAGATCACTCCCGACCTATTCCATCTTTGAGCAATTGACATAGTGGAGCTAGCGTGGGATGGGGATCAACTTAGAATGATAAACAACAATCTCTCAGTGTTCTAAATTTTTCTTTGTTTTCTGGTCTCTGCTTTCAAAACCCCTCAACCTTTTCTTGTGATGTGTGGATACTATCACCATCTAATTAGTGGCCCAGATATGTTGCATTTGACACCATGAAGCAACATTTGTGCTTTTTAGCTTTGCCATACTTTTGAAGTCAATCTAGGACTTTGTTCACAACTTTACAATGTGCTCTTTCTCTGTCTCACTGCTCATTAGAATGTAATCTAAGAAGCAGCACACCTCTTTCACCCCACTTAGCACCTGATCTATGATGCTTGGAACATTGCAGGAGCAGTGGATACCCTAAATGGTAATGTTTCATACTAGTACATCCCTTTGTGTTTATGAATGGTAAGCAATTCCTTGCTCTTAACAGTTAATTCTATTTACAAACATGCATTTGATAAATCTATCTTACTGAACACCTTCCCATTATCTAAATTAGAAAACAAATATTCACTGGTATGCAGTGGGAGGGTGTCATTCTTGATCATCTTATTTACCATTTACTTATAATCTTTAAAAATCTGAATGTACCTGTCTGGTTTTTGAGCTGTTATGATATGGCAGGTGGTAATTGCCAGCCTGACCAAATCCAAAAGGGAAACTTGGCCAAACTATCACAACGATTTGCAGTTTGTATTTTTATTAAAGGAAGATATGTGCTCTGAAGTCAGAAGTAAAGATTCCACTACCACTTTTGTTAATAAGTGTTTTAATTTAAAAGAAAATAAAACTTAAACACACAAGATTACAGTTACACAATTAAATTTAGTCTTACAACATTTCCCAAGAGATTTCGCTAGACTCCCAAAATGAACAACCTTTTCAGGCAGTCCAAGTAGATTCTTAATCTATAAAACATCCAGTTATATTACTGCAAGGCACCCATTGTTGCTATAAGGAAGGTATTTCACATCTTCTCTATTCCTCTCACTCGACAATGGAATTCCAAGGCTTTTAACAAAACCTTGCTTTCTGGAACAAGCAAGCGTTTGTCTGGGGAGGCTAGAAACTGATACTTCACAGGACACCTTTCAGGATCTCACATGGCCTCATACAGCTTTCAATCTTTCCTTAAATATATTTTCTCCCCTTTTATTCTTTAAATTCATTGTTTTAAACTTTCTTTGAAACTCAAACTCTTCCAAATATAAGACCTTTCATGTTTCCATCTTTTCTTTGCTTTTGGATCAATAAAACATGATATCCCCACTGCTTATTTACCTTTGACCTCCTGTAAGATGCAACCATTTTCCTTGCCACCTTCTAATTCCTCTTCAATCTCCATTTCAAAATACTTGCTTTTACATCTAGTTCCTTTGATGATTTAAACCTTGCAGTCTGATTGTCTTCAGTTTAATTAAACTAGTCATAGACACACAACACACACACACAACCCACACAAACCTGCTTCAGTATCCCACAGTAATATTAGAAAAAAAAGATATTTCCTTTATAGAGCTACCACAATGAGTGCAGCCCATTCACCACTCTTCACCTTCTTAATTGCTCCTGTTATTTCTAATCTATCCAGCTCCTTACTTAATGCTTCTAACTGGGCATAAAGCACTGGCCTATACTTCCAAATTGTCTGCCTGTACAGTCAGGAGGTGAGTTACTCGTAGCAGAATTCCCAGCCTCTGACCTGCTCTTGTAGCCACAGTATTTATATGGCTAGTCCAGTTCAATTTCTGGTCAATGGTAAGCCCCAGGATGTTGATAGTGGGGGATTCAGTGATGGTAATACCATTGAACGTCAAGGGGCGATGATTAGATTCTCTCTTGTTGGAGATGGTCATTGCCTGGCACAAATGTTACTTGCCACTTGTCAGCCCAAGCCTGGATATTGTCCAGGTCTTGCTGCATTTGGACATGAACTGCTTCAGTATCTGAGTCGTCACGAATGGTGCTGAACATTGTGCAATCATCAGCGAACATCCCCACTTCTGACCTTATGATGGAAGGAAGGCCATTGATGAAGCAGCTGAAGATGGTTGGACTGAGGACACTACCCTGAGGAACTCCTGCAGTGATGTCCTGGAGCTGAGATGACTGACCTCCAACAACCACAACCATCTTCCTTTGTGCTGGGTATGACTCCAATCAGTGGAGAGTTTTCCCCCTGATTCCCATTGACCCCAGCTTTGCTAGGGCTCCTTGATGCCACACTCAGTCAAAAGCTGCCTTAATGTCAAGGGCAGTCACTCTCTCCTCACCTCAGGAGTTCAGCTCTTTTGTCCATGTTTGATACAAGACTGTAAAGAGGTCAGGAGCTGAGTGACCCTGGCAGAACCCAAACTGGGAATCAGTGAGCAGGTTATTGCTAAGCAAGTGCCACTTGACAGCACTGTTGATGACCCCTTCCATTACTTTACTGATGGGGCGGTAATTGGCCGGGTTGGATTTGTCCTGCTTTTTGTGTCCAAGGGCCACTGCTGCTTCTAATATACATTAATCATTGACAAAACCTGAAGTGTGGTAAATAGTGAGGAAGATAGCAATGGACTTCAAAAGGACATAGACAGGTTGTTGGGAAGGGTGAAGACATGGTAGAAAAGTATGAGGTGATGCATTTTGATAGGAAAGATAAGGAGAGATAATACAAGCGAGATGGTACAATTTTAAAGGGGGTGAAAGAAGAGAGAGCGCTGGGGATCTCTGTACACAAATCTTTGCTGGTGGCAGGGCAGTTAACAAAACAGTTAATAAAGATATTGGATCCTGGACTTTATAAATGGATGATAGGAGTAATAAATCTAGGAAATTATGCTCAGCTTTTATAAAACAGCTTTTAGTCCCAGCTGGAGTAATGTGTCTAATTCTGGACACCACACTTTGGAAAAGATGAGGGATTCCAATTCTATGATTGTCCTCGCATTGTTTCAGAGAGTGAGAAATGCAAAGGAAGAAGTTTTACTGGGCCAGAAGTTTCATTTTTCATTGCCATGGCCTCTCTACTTCTACTGGACGTGCTTATTGCCTTTACTCAAAAGTTTGGCCTGGATTTTATTGTTCTTTAGGTCTCCTACAAAAGTATCTCTAGTGTTGATTTCTAAGTCTGCATCATACTCACAGTGGCAAGAGAGTTTCTTTAGCTCAAGAATGTAATCTGCAACACTCTCACTTGGTAACTATTTCCTTTGCCAGAATGCACCTCCCATTGTAATTTCATTCATAGTCGTGTTGTAATAAGAGTTCAGAATCTCATTAATTTCAGCAGATTCCATGGGGTATCTTGGAGAACACTGGTCAAACAGGTCATAATCTGGCCCTATCATGGTGAAGTAAACATTTGCTTTATCCTCATCTATATTTTTAAGGCAGGGGTAGAGAGATTCTTGACTAACAAGGGAGTCAAAAGTTATCGGGGTTAGGTTGAATGTGGAGTTGAGGCCACAATCAGATCAGCCATGATCTCATTGAATGGCAGAGCAGGCTCGAGGGGCTGAATGGCCTACTCTTGCTCCTAATTCCTGTGTTTGTATTTTATTCGCTTTGAGCCAAATGTGAAACCCAAGTTCATAATTATACCAGTCCTCTTTGTTAGGGTTGAATTCCCTTTTGTTCTCAGATATGCCTTCTGTAGGAAATACCACAGCGCCTCCCTAAACTGCCCAAACCCTCCCCCCACAAGAGCTCAGACCTTACCTGGCTCCAGGACCCATGGGCTTTTCTGCTTGTTCCTGGTTGCAGTCCCAGCAGCGTCCACTAATGCGCTGTTAGTGTTGCCAGGATTGAAGGAGCTGCCGACCAATCCGATTTTGGCCTGCAGCTCCCGAGGGCAGGACTTCCTACCCAGTGAGGGGTAGAAGTCCCACATTGCCCTTCATTAGCCCACCCACAGTGCATTAAGGCTGAGGGGCGAGCTGGTGTGGAGCAGATTGGCCCCACGCTGACTTTGCCTCTGTGGGGAGGTGTGACATCCACCCCCCTGTAATATTCTGTCCTATATTTTCTAAACATATTATACCTTGCAATGTTTGATTCCCAGTCCTGATTTTTATGTAGCCTTGTCTCAGTAATCTCTGTTATGCCTGGTGCCTCCAAATGCATGATTGTCTCCAGTTTCCCTGGGCGGAATTTTCCGTGCCCGCCGGCAGCGGGTGTGATAGGTGGCGTGCGTGGAAAACATGGTGCAATCTGGAAGGCAGGTCACGATCGTCCACTCAGCCTGTCGATGGCAACCATGTTTCCCACCAACTGTTGTCAGGGAGATCGTTGTAATACATCAGCATATCATTAAAAGGCCATCCCTCCAGGGTCTTGGACACCCACCAGATCGTCCATCCATGTCGGTGGGAAAGCACAACAACGTCGACGTGTTTCACAACAGCACACAGGCAACGTGCACTTGAT
The DNA here is from genome assembly GCF_964194155.1 of Cetorhinus maximus. Lineage (NCBI taxonomy): Eukaryota > Metazoa > Chordata > Chondrichthyes > Lamniformes > Cetorhinidae > Cetorhinus > Cetorhinus maximus. The sequence continues at coordinate 50,277,330 of NC_135888.1, read as the reverse complement.
GGCTTTCACTTTGGTGGAGGCGACTGTTGTTGGGGGGTGTCCAGGGGCAACTGCTGCCCAGCCTCGGGGACAACAGTTGTTGGGGGTGGGGGGGGCAACTGCTGCTCTGGCATTGGATCCCGCGCACAAGAAATTGAGTGGGGGGAGCAGGGTAGGCGAGGTAAGTGGCCATGCACGGGGACACCTGTATAAACTGACCATTCCTCTGCAACTGAGACAGTTCAGGCCAGCCACAGTGATATGATTGGGATCGTGCTCCTAGGCTGTCCACCCATGTAAGCAACGCAGAGGCACCAAAGTGCCACCTAGCGCTCTAGACCTTACCCATCCCACCCCAGCCCCCCAACTCCCCGTCGGCACAGAATGCGAGTCTGCGACCACTTTACTGGACCACGGAGCAGTTGGACTGCACACGTTGTACAATCTTAACTTGCCAACACTGGCCATGTAGCAGCCACTGCTGGAGGCACTCACAGCCCCTTGCAATCTCAGCATCCTGGTTAGGAGCTGTTTCCCCTGTGTAGCAGACTGAGAGGGCAACCAAGCAGCACACTCATCTGTGGCCATCCGAAGGGTGACCAGCACTCTCCGGGAAGCGTTAAGGGGCTAAGTACAGCTATGCTAACCACATCTCTCTCTCTCTTTCATGCCGCAGGAGGACCACATCAGGAGCATGGGGCCTGGTGACCTAGCTGTATGCCTGATGACCTACAGAGAGCGGAGAAGATGGAGGAGAGGGTGAGGCTCCTGGCTGTGCAAAGGCAGGAGCAGCAACCTCAGGAAGAAGGGGAAGCTGGGGCTCCTGCACATGCAGCCCAGGAGTGACAGCAAGCCTTGGCTGGTCGGCGCCTAGTAACACCCAGGGCCTATAGACACCGCCTGCCATTCCTGCAGATGACTGAGAACCAGTGTCGCCGATGACTGCGCATGTCTAGGGACCTGGTGGCTCACATCTGCCACTTACTGCAGGACTTGGCGCCAATGGGACATGGAGGGCATCCACTGCCAGTGGCTGTGAAAGTGACCGTGATGCTCAATTTCTATGCGAGTGGCTCCTTTCAGGGCTCTACAGGTGGGATTTGTAGGATTTGTAGGATTTCACAATCCGCCACCCACAAATGCATTCATGAGGTCACGGATGCCATTTTCTCGAGGGCACACAACTTTGTGCATTTTGCCCGGGACCGGGACAGCCAGAATACAAGGGCCATTGGATTCTCCCAGATCTCGGGATTCTCACAGGTGCAGGGTGCGATTGACTGCACCCATGTGGCGCTCAGGTCTCTGTCGCTACACTTGGTGGACTTCATCAACCGCAAGGGGTTCCACTCACTGAATGTGCAGCTGATACGCAACCACCAGAAACGCATATTGCAGGCGTGCGCACGGTTTCCAGGGACTGTGCACGATGCCTACATCCTCAGTTGGTCACAGATCCCTGGAGTCTTCCAGGGTCCACAGACACCTCAGGGACAAGGGCTACCCGCAGAGGCCATGGTTGAAAACACCCATGTGGCGGCCTCAGACTGCAGCAGAGTGATGGTATAATGAGGCTCATGCTGCAGCTCATAACTTGGTGGAGCAGACCATCGGGATGCTGAAGATGTGGTTCCGGTGCCTGGAGCGGTCTGGTGGAGTCCTACAATACTGTGTGCTGAGGGTGTCACACATCGTCATCATCTGCTGTGCCCTTTATAACCTGTTGCTGCCATGGGGAGACTAACTAGCTGAGGAGATGGAGGAGCTATACATCACCTCCAATGAGGAAAATGGTGGCAGGGATGAGGGTGAAGAGATCCTCGGAGGGGATGATGACAGGATGAGGCCCTTGCACTGGCTAGACGAGGTAGGCCCTCATAGCTGCTAGATTTGTGGAGGATGATGACAACATGCAGTGAGGTGACCCCATAGATCCTCACATCGCACTTGTGAACATTTGACTCCAGTCTGGATTATGGCAGTGTGAATACCCTCTATAAGAACATTCCTGTCATAGAGATGCAATGGAGGCCCTAATAGTCGCTCGATCGCAGGAGGATAACAACATGCAGCGAGGACAATCCATAAATCTTCACATAGCCTCTGAGAATGCCTGGCTCCTGTCTGGCCATGGGCAGCTTGCTTGTGCCTCGTGAGTAGGGTCATATCATAGAGACGCAGCCATGAAACTTTAGAAGCATCTGATCCTCTGTCCTCCTTCAGCACCTGAGCCCTTCAGGGGTACAGCATCAGTGGTCACAGATGCTGAAGAGATGGGGGCCAGCCCCTTCTTAAAGATGCTGAGAGCACACCGAGAGAGTGACAGAACTCTGTGACGCCTGCCCACTACATTCTGGCAGCAATGACAAGCACTGCCGAGGTGCAGGCATCACTAATGTGTCCAGGGAATGTGAGGCCGGACCATCACTTTGGTCTGAAGGCTGCACAGAGCCCAGAGAAGAGGCCTGGACTGAAACACCTGCCTTTATCTTGTACAGAAAGATTTCACATCTGAGTGACACGAAGACTGCTCATCAGAACAAGGAGCCATAGGCAGGGAGACATTCTTGGGAGTTTATTGACAATAGTGAATAATATGTACAAGTGTTTAACACCCGTGCCCAACTGTGCAACTAATTCTCTATAATTTCCCCGACGTTATACTGGGCCTCGAGGTGGCGCAGGTGCGCAGTGGTCTTCCATCTGAGTGTACCCCTGTTCGGACGGAATTCCACATTGGTCCCAAGCCCTGAACCCTCCCTCGGGAGCTGGTGCCCCGCAGCCTGAGCCGCCTCATGGAAATGCCCTCCGTGTCCTTTAGCACGGCGCGGAGAGGTTTCCTGTATAGGCTGGTGCTGCACACCCTTCACTTCCTTGCCCTCGCCCGCCGCCCGGACATGCCCTGGTGTGCCTTGTTGCCATCCTGCGGCGGAGGTCCCCGATGGGGGGTCCTCTACCGAGGTGTCCTCCCACTTTCCATTGGGGACCTGGGGTGGAGGGTGTTGCACGCAGCAGTCCCGTATAACCGCAGGATGTGTCGGTGCACGGACTTCATGGACCACGTGTATATAGGATTTTGTAGGCTGCACTCCCGTTTCAGTTATTTAAAGAGCCTTTTATTACTGTTTTGTCTGCACTTCAGCCCCATGCTCCTGATCTACGGGCACCCAGTGCAGAGGTGGGGCCGGGAGGGAGGAGGACCTCCTCGTGAACCTGCTCCTGGGCCTGGCCAAGTTGGCCATTAACAGGTCCAGGCAGTGGGTGATCGAGGGGGTCGTCCGACCCGACTGTCTGCCCCTTTTTCGTGGCTACGTTCGCGGCCGGGTGTCTCTGGAGAGGGAGCACACGGTGTCAGCCGGCACCATCAAGGCCTTCCGTGTCCGATGGGCACCGCAGGGACATGGGGTGTTTTATTGACCCCTTTGATCACATTTTGATTTGATGTCAATAAGTTTCCTTTGCACTTTGTCCTTTGATTTTGCAGTTTCCCTTTCAAGGGGCTGCTTTTACTTTGTCCATGATTTTGTTAATTTAGTTTAATTGTTTTGCCTCAAAAGAGTTAATTCTCCTTAACTTTCCTAACCCTGCCGTTACATCCTGTTGCTCCCTGGACATCCACAGTGGAGGTGGAGGCAGACTGCTGACTGTGACACCCTGTCTGTGATGTCTGGCATACAACCTCTGGAGGGCTGAGACTTGGCCCCGGTCTGTTTGCTTTCAGGGCCCTCCTGCGTGGTAGTGGCACCCGCTTTGGCCTGTGCAGCTGGAGCTGCGGAGGTCACAGGAAGAAGGGTCTCGGATGGGCCGGTCGCTCCCAGAGTCACCTGGGTGGATGGGCCCGGAGTGTGCACCTGCTGATCCTCCTTCCTATTGGTGCCCGAGGGCCCCTGGCTGACTCCATAAGCGGAAGGGGTAGCTGGAATGAGATCGAGCTGCCCAACACCCCTCTGGCATATACACTGTTGGAGGCCAACTATGGCATCAGCGATGGAGTTAAGCCCGCGCAGCAGTGCAGGAGCGATGTCCTGGACCAAGGTCTCCATGGCGGTCGCCATCCTGCCAGTGTTGACCTCAGTGCTTTGGCATGCCAGCGCTATCACCTCAGAGTGAAGATGGACAGACTCCTCCATCGTGCCTTGCAATCTGAGGAGTGCAGCGGACATCCCTTCCTGATGTTCCCGAGTTTGCCTTTGCAGCTCCAGCAACTGTGGCATGACCGAGTCCAAAGGCTCATGATCTGACTCGGATTCAGCAATGTTCTGGCCTCCAGTAGTCCTCTGAGTGCCGGACACTTGGGAAGTCCCTGCCTCCGCCTGCTATGGATCAGACAGTGCGATGTGCTCACCAGATTGTGACCCCAGGACTACTCTACAGCTAGGTCCTTCTGAGGTGTGTGTCTCTGCATTGGTGGAGGGTGTGGGTGAGCGCTGTGATGGGACTTCAGGGAGGGCGCCTCCAAATTCCTCGTTAGAGGTTTCTTCGAGGCTTGATTGGAGGCTCTGGGTCATGGACCCTGTCGGCTGTTTGGCAGATGTGCCTGCGAAAGCAAGGGGAGTTAATTAGAGCACGGCAGTGGCCTGTGAAAGAGGACATATCACTCACGGTATGGTTGTCTGATGGATGTTGCACTGCTGGATCCTCACTTGGTAGACCAGTGCCAACCTCACCATGTTTTCAAAGTCCATCAGGACCTTGATTTCGGGCATTCTGCCATCGGTCTGCGACCACTCTCTTGTGTGCCAGTTTGTCCTGCATGGATAGAGATGGAGAAAGTAAGCAGGAAGCCTGCCAGGCCAGATGTTAAGTATGCCTGGCCTGTGTGAGCGGTGAGTGGACAGGATGAGGACAATGACGGTGAGTGTGAGAGAGTGAATGGTGATGTCCCTTGAACAGGCAGTGAGTGAGGGCCCTGTGGGTGTGTGATGGGTTTGTGAGTGCGCGAGTTGAGAGTGATGAGAAGAGTGATTTATCCTGGTGGAACGGAGACCATTCGTCCTCTTGTGGGACTGGGAGGCTGTCCTCTTCTGAAGGACATTGGCGCTGACCATCGTTGATGCTGCCACTCAGGCCTGGATTGGACATGTTGCTGCCCATCCTGCAGCCAGGGTGTGGGTACAGGACATCCCACAGCATCTGGCTGTGGAAGGAGATGATGGCATAGTGGTATTGTCGCTGGACTAGTAATCTAGAGACCCAGGGTAAAGCTCTGGCGACCTGGGTTTGAATCCCACCATGGCAGATGGTGGAATTTGAATTCAATAAAAATCGGAAATTAAAACTCTAACGATGGCCATGAAATCAGTGTCGATTGTTGTAAAAATCCATCTGGTTCACTAATGTCCTTTTGGAAAGGAAATCTGTCGTCCTTACCTGGTCTGGGCTACACGTGACTCCAGACCCACAGCAATGTGGTTGACTCTTAAATGCCCTCTGAAATGGCCCAGCAAGCACCCCTACAAACCGCTACAAAATCACAAAAAAGGAATGAAACCCGGCATTGACCTAGGCACCGGAAACGACAGCGGCGATCGCATCCTGCAGAGTTGACCCTGCAGAGTCCTTCTTACTAACATCTGGGGTTAGTGCCAAAATTGGAAAAGCAACAGCCTGACATAGTCATCCTCACGGAATCATACCTTACAGATAATGTCCATAATGTCCAGACTCCACCATCACCATCCCTGGGTATGTCCTGTCCCACTGGCAGGACAGGCCCAGCAGAGGTGGAGGCACAGTGGTATGTAGCCGGGAGGGAGTTGCCCTGGGGGCCCTCAACATTGACTCTGGATCCCATGAAGTCTCATGGCATCAGGTCAAACATGGGCAAGGCAACCTCCTGCTGATTACCATGCACCATCCTCCCTCAGCTGATTATTGAGTACTCCTCCATGTTGAACGCCACTTGGAGGAAGCACCGAGTGTGGCAAGGATGCAGAATGTACTCTGGGTGGGGGACTTCAATGTCCATCACCAAGAGTGGCTCGGTATCACCACTACTGACTGAGCTGGCCGAGTCCTAAATGATATAGCTGCTTGACTGGGTCTGCAGCAGGTGGCGAGGGAGCCAACAAGAGGAAAAAACATACTTGACCTCATCCTCACCAACCTGCCTGCCGCAGATGCATCTGTCCATGACAGTATTGGTAGGAGTGACCACCGCACAGTCATTGGGAAGACGAAGTCCCACCTTTACATTGAGGATACCAACCATCGTGTTGTGTGGCATTACCACTGTGCTAAATGGGATAGGTTTTGAACAGATCTAGCAACTCAAGGCATCCATGAGGCACTGTGGGCCATCAGCAGCAGCAGAATTGTACTCGAACACAATCTGTAATCTCATGGCCCAGCATATCCCCCATTGTACCATTACCATCAAGCCAGGGGATCAACCCTAGTTCGATGAAGAGTGCAGGAGGGCATGCCAGGAGCAGCTCCAGGCATACCTAAAAATGAGGTGTCAACCTGGTGAAGCTATAACACAGGACTACTTGCATGCCAAACAGCAAGTGATAAATAGAGCTAAGTGATCCCCCAACCAACGGATCAGATCTAAGCTCTGCAGTCCTGTCACATCCAGTCATGAATGGTGATGGACAATTAAACAACAAACTGGAGGAGGAGCGTTTGCAACAATCTTCAGCTAGAAGTGCCAAGTGGATGATCCATCTCGGCCTCCTCTGGAGATCCCCATCATCACAGATACCAGTCTTCAGCCAATTTGATTCACTTCATGTGAGATCAAGAAATTGCTGAAGGCACTGGATACTGCAAAGGCTATGGGCCCTGACAATATTCTGGCAATAGTACTGAAGACTTGTGTTACAGAACTTGCCGAGCCCCTAGCCAAGTTGTTCCAGTGCAGCTGTGACAATGGCATCTACCCGGCTATGTGGAAAATTGCCCAGGTATGTCCTGCACACAAAAAGCAGGACAAAGCCAACCTGGCCAGTTACTGCCCCATCAATCTAATCTCGATCATCAGTAAAGTAATGGAAGGGGTCATAACAGTGCTATCAAGCGGCACTTGCTTAGCAATAACCTGCTCACTGATGCCCAGTTTGGGTTCCACCAGGGCCACTCAGCTCCTGACCTCATTACAGCCTTGGTTCAAGCACGGACAAAAGAGCTTAACTCCCGAGGTAAGGTGAGAATGACTGCTCTTGACATCATACAGCATTTGACCGAGTGTGACATCAAGGAGCCCTAGCAGAACTGGAGTCAATGGAAATCGGGGAAAACTCTCTGCTGGTTGGAGTCACAAAAGAAGATGGTTGTGTAGTTGGAGGTCAGTCATCTCAGCTCCAGGACATCACTGCAGGAGTTCCTCAGGGTAGTGTCCTCGGCCCAACCATCTTCCGCTGCTTCATCAATGACCTTCCTGCTGTCATAAGGTCAGAAGTGAGGATGTTCATTAATGATTGCACAATGTTCAGCACCATTTGCGACTCCTCAGGTACTGAAGCAGTCCATGTCCAAATGCAGCAAGACCTGGACAATATCCAGGCTTGGGCTGACAAGTGACAAGTAACATTCACGCCACACAAGTGCCAGGCAATGACCATCTCCAACAAGAGAGAATCCAACCATCGCCCCTTGATGTTCAATGACATTACCAACATTGAATCCCCCAGTATCAACATCCTGTGGGTTACCATTGACCAGAAACTGAACTAGACTAGCCATATAAATACTGTGGCTACAAGAGCAGGTCAGAGGCAAGGAACCGTGCAATGAGCAACTCACCTCCTGACTCCCCAAAGCCTGTCCACATTCTATAAGGCACAAGTCAGGAGTGTGAAGGAATACTCTCCACTTGCCTGGATGAGTGCAACTCCCACAACACTCAAGAAGCTTGACACCGTCCAGTACAAAGCAGCCCACTTGATTGGCACCACATCCACAAACACTCACTCCCTCCACCACTGATGCACGGTAGCAACAGTGTGTACCATTTACAAGATGCACTGCAGGAATTCACCAAGGCTCCTTCGACAGCACCTTCCAAACCCATGACCACCACCACCTGGAAGGACAAGGGCAGCAGATAGATGGGAATGCCACCACCTGGAAGTTCCCCTCCAAGTCACTCACCATCCTGATTTGGAAATATATCGCTGTTCCTTCACTGTCACTGGTCAAAATCCGGTAACTCCCTTCCTAACAGCACTGTGGGTGTACCTACACCACATGAATTGCAGCAGTTCAAGAAGGCAGCTCATTCGCCCGCCTGCCATCACCTCCGCTTCATCAAGCCGAGCTCCATAGTTAAATTCCAGCCGTGTGCACACACCTCAGTGCTTCCACGACTACTGCAGGAAAGATGTGCACGACAGATAAGAAGTCTGCAGCCTCCAGGTGTAGTGACACATCACTGGAATGCCATTTGAATGCGGTGGAGTCCTGCCAGGATGACCTCTACTCCCACTCGGGCCGCAGGATGGACATTGGTGTGACCAACCAGGCTTGGGAGGTGGTGGCAGTGGTGGTCAGTGCCAATGCCCCTTATAAGAGGACAGCCACTCAGTGCTGCAAGAGGATGAATAATCTCCTGAATTCCGCCAGGGTAAGTCAGACTTCTCTTCACTCTCAACTCACACACTCACAAACCCATCACACATCCACAGGGATCTCACTCACTGCCAGTTCAAGGGACATCACCATTCACACTGTCACACTCACCGTCATTGTCCTCATCCCATCCACGGCATCACTCACCATCCACACATGCCAGGCACACTTAAGATCTGGCCTGGTAGGCGTCCTGGTTACACTTTCTCCATCTCTATCCATGCAGGACAAGCTGGCACACAACAGGATGGAGAGGTCGCTGACCTATGGAGGAATGCTTGAAATCAAGATCCTCACGGACTTTCGAAACAGAGCCATCCAGTTGGCCGGTGAGGATCTGGACCATTCCTGTGCTGATGGTGAGGTCGGTGGTGCTCTATCAAGTGAGGATCCAGCAGTACAACATTCATCAGATAACCATGCTGTGAGTGATGTGTCCTGTTTCACAGGCCACTGCCATGCTCTAATTATCTCTCCTTGCTTTCGCAGGCACATCTGCCAAACAGCCGACAGAGTCCATGACCCAGGGCCTCCAATAAAGCTCCGAAGAAACCTCTGATGAGGAATCTGAAGTCCCATCACAGCGCTCACCCACACACCACCACGCATGTGATACACACCTCGGTGGGACTTAGCTTTAGAATAGCCTTGGGATCACAATCTGCTGAGTACATCACACTGTCTGATCCACAGCAGACATTGGTAAGGAATTCCCAGGCCTCCAGAACTCAGAGGACTACTGGATGCCAGAAATTTGCTGAGTCCGAGTCAGATGCCAAGCTTCTGGATTCTGTCATGTCACAGTTGCTGGAGCTGCAAAAGAAGCTCGGGAACACCAGGGAGGGCTGTCTGCTGCACTCCACGGATTGTAAAGCACGATGGAGGAGTCTGTCGTCTGAGGTGATAGCGCCGGCATGCCAATGCACCAAGGTCAACACTGGCAGGATGGCGGCTGCCATGGAGACCTTGGTCCAGAACGGCACTCCTGCACTGCTGCATGGGCTCAACTCCATCGCTGATGCCATTGTTGGCCTCCAATCGTGTATAAGCGAGAGAGGTGTGAGGAGCTCGATCTCACTCCATCTACCCCTTCTCCTCAAAGAGCCAGCCTGGGGCCCTCAGGCATCCATAGGGAGGAGGATCAGCAGGTGCACACTCTGGGGCCTTCCATCCAGGTGATTCGGAAGTGACCGGCCCATCCGACTCCCCTCTTTCTGTGACCTCAGCAGCTCCAGCTGCACAGGCCAAGGAGGGTGCCATTGCCACACAGCAGGACCCTGAAAGCAGGCCAGGGCCCTCCAAGTCTTGGCCCCCCCAGAGGACGCCTGCCAAGGCTGTCACAGTCAGCAGGCTGCCTCCACCTCCGCTGCGATGTCCGGGGAGCACCAAGACATCATGGCAGGGTTATTAAAGTTAAGAAGAATTATTTGCACAGCCTGGGCACGGGCGTTAATCACTTGTACATAATGTTCTCTATTGTCAATCAACTCCCAAGAATGTCTCCCTGCCTGTGGCTCCTTGTTCTGATGAGCAGTGTTCTTGTCACTCAGATGTGAAACCTTTCTGCACAAAATAAAGGCAGGTGTCTCAGTCCAGGGCCTCTTCCCTGTGCTTTGTGCAGCCTTCAGACCAAAGTGATGTTCTGGCCTTACACACTCTGGACACATTTTGATGCTTGCACCTCGATGATGCTTGTCATTGCTGCCAAAATGTCATCAGCAGGCATCACAGAGTTCTCTCATTCTCTCTGTGTTCCCTCAGCACCTTTAGGGTGGTCCTGGCCCCCATCTCTTTAGTATCTGTGACCAGTGATGCTGTGCTCCTGAAGGGCTCAGGTGCTGAAGATGGACAAAGTATCAGATGCTTCTAAAGTTTCATGGCTGTGTCTCCATGATATGGCCCTGATCACAGAGCACAAGCGAGCTGCCCTCAGCCAGACAGGAGTCAGACATTCTCAGAGGATATGTGAAGATCCATTGAGTGTCCTCACTGCATGTTGTCAATGGAGCGACTATTAGGGCCCCCACTGTGTCTCCATGACAGGAGCATTCTCACAGAGGGTATTGGCGCTGCCATAAGCCAGACTGGAGTCAAAAGTTCACAGATGCAATGTGAGGATTTATGGGGTCACCTCACTTCATGTTGTCATCATCCTCCACAAATCTTGCAGCTTTCAGGGCCTCCTGACCATGCCTGCCTTGTCTAGCCAGTGCGAGGGCCTCATCCCAGTCGCGTCACCTTCAAGGACTTCCTCACCCTCATCCCCATCAGTGTCCTCCTCATCGGAGGAGACGTGCAGCTCCTCCATCTCCACCTCAGCCAGCTTCTCACCCCATTGCAGCGCCAGGTTGTAAAGGGCGCAGCAGACGACAATGATGCATGACACCCTCTGCGTACTGTATTGCAGGGCTCCACCAGACAGGTACAGGCACCGGAACCTCATCTTCAACATCCTGGTGGTCTGCTCCACCAAGTCGTGGGTTAAAACCATACCCACCTCCACCCCACTCCACCTGACAGGGCAGCTTTGCCCATTGGACTGCAGGCTGTGCTCTCAGCTCAGACACAGGCATTCTCCTTACCCGCACTACAAGGCTGCACTGTTAGCTTGAACCATCGGGGGGGCTGGTCCAAACCGGGATGCTGACATTGCAAGGTGCTGTGAGTGACTCCACCAGTGACTGCTCCATGGCCAGATTTAGCAAGGAGATTGTACAACGTATGCAGTCGTCCAACTGTTCTGCAGTCCACTAAAACGCTCATGACTTTGCTGTGCTGGGGGTTGAAAAGCTCTGGAGCACTTGGTGGCACGTTGATGCCTCTGCATTACTTGTGTGGACAGATCAACTAGATACCCGACTCCAATCATATCAATGTGGCTGCACCTGAACTGCCTCAGCGGAATGGTCACTTTATATAGGTGTACCTAATGTGCGGCCACTTCCCTCATCCAATCTACCCCCCACCCCGAATGCTTGTGCGCTATATTCAACAGCAATGCTGCCCTTCCCCCCACCCCACAAGTCACCTCAACGGCAGGGCTGTCCTTTCCCCCCACCCCCCCACAAGTTGCCTCAACCTCAAGGCAGCCGTTGCCCAACCCCCTGCAAGCCACCTCAAGCTTGAAGTCCAACAGGTGACCCTGGCGACCTTTGCACATTGTTGCTGTGTACTCACTTCTGAGTTCCCCTCAAAATGCAGACTGCCAAATGCCTTTTATGCGCTGTTGTGAAAGGGATGGACAATACAGCATGGGGACGATTCTGGCAGGTTGGCCTAATAATGATATGCAGATGTATTACAATGAGGTTCCCGAAGTCAGATGGCAAGAAATCTGGCCCTCTATTAGCGGGCTGAGTGGACGATCACGAACCATCGCGCCATATTGTCTGTTCACACCACCAAACATGCCTAATGCCGGCAGGCATGGAAAATCCTGGCCTATGTCTCCGGAAACAGGGGTGCCACAGGTGTCAAAATGGAAATCTGTGCTAGGATACAATGGAATTGGTCAGTTGAAGGGCTGTTTATTACTCCAGACTTTATGTATTGATTTTGTATGTTTCCAGGATGCAGCGTATATACCTCAGAGAGTGGACAGCTTCAGTGCGATCGTGGATGCACACAAAGCTGAGCTAACTGCATTAGCCCAAGTGTCTCGAGAAGCTGCGGAAGCCAGGAAAAACATGTGGGTAAGGACCAGAAATCCTACAACGCAAAGGATATGCTAGATTTTTTTAAATTGTTCTTTCATGGGATGTGCGAGTCACTGGCAAGGCCAGCATTTGTCGCCCATCCCTAATTGCCCTTGAACTGAATGGCTTGCTAGGCCATTGTTGTGGATCTGGAGTCACGTGTAGGCCAGACTGGGTAAGGATGGCAGATTTCCCTTCCTAAAGGACATTAGTGAACCAGATGGGTTTTTACAACAATTGTTTGTTTCATGGTCACCATTACTGAGACTAGCTTCATATTCCAGATTTATTTTTTGAATTCAAATTCTACCATAGCTTATATGAGAATTGGATAATTACTTAAAAAAAAATTAGAAATACGGATAGGGCAGGAAAATAGAACTAGACTGCTGTGATGGGATTTGAAACCCATGTCCCCAGAGAATAAGTCTGAGTCTCTGGATTACTAAGCCAGTGATATTACCACTATGCCGCCATCTCTCCCCAAACAGAGTAAAGCTTCCTCTAAACTGTGCCCATCAAACTCTTCTGGGGAAGGTACAGCATAGTTAGATAACAGAGTTCTGTTGAATCTGTGTTGCTGCTCATTCCTCAGTCAGAACAATCTAGTTCTATTTTCCTGCCCTATCTGTATTTCTCATTTTTAAAAAATTAATTATCCAATTCTCACATAAGGTATGCTTCTCCTCTAGAACAGTAGTCACTGTGGTAAATGTTTAATGTTCTGACAGTCCTCTGAATGGGGGAAAATAAAAGTCCTGTAATTTCTTGAATCAGTGTGACTTGTTTTGAGCTGTTCTTCATAAGATACCTGTTCATTGCTGTTATCATTCTTGTGAACCTTCACTTTCTGGTCTCATCCTTTCTAAAATGGAGTGCCCAGGACTATGCACAGTATTGTGGCCTCATCAATGTCTTATGCCAATTTAATTTTGTTTCTTTGCTTTTATATTTGATGTCTCATGTGCGAAGCATTGAATTCTGTTTTCTTTTTCTGCCTGCACTCTAACTCTGCTGCCCCTAGATCCCTCTCCTGTTACTCTGTTAAAATTTAAGCATTTGGAATGTACTTCCTGTCCCTTTCCATTTCCCGAGAATATACTACCACATATTGCTGTGTATTAAATTGTACGTGCTATCTGCACACCCAACTAAGTCAGTGTACTTATAATCTTCCTGCATTCCTCCTCACTGTTCCCCTACCTCCAGCAGACTTTGACATATATCTCTTGTGGTTCTGTTCAAAACATTTACATAAATGGAAAACGAGATAGGTTCCAGCAAGGATTCTCAGGCTACACCCCGATATACATCTACTTGTCTATACAGTTACCTTTACACATATCCTTTCATAGCATGTGCCTCAATTTTCCTAACTACTGTCTTCCAGCAACGTATACGTGCTAAATATTTGAAATGGTACCTTCAGCTGTGTTAAGCTATTGGATGATTTTTATTTTTCACTGTATAAAGATCGAGTTGGATGCTCTGGAGAAGTCATACAGCACGGAGAAGAAAGAACGAGATACCATACTTGCCAACCGGAGAAAGCTGCTGAACTTGGAGAAATACGCCCTGAAGCGTGTAAGGTTGGAGCAAGTTTGCTTCTGTTCCTGTGTCCAGATCAGTGTCTGCTTTGAGAGGGATAGTTATTACAGCCACCTTGTTAATCCAGAAGAGAAGAATCTTTAACAACAGAAAAACTCCATTCGATGCAATCTAGTATTCCAGTCACTGCTACCCTTTCTTTGTAAGGTCAACGTCATCTATTCTCCATCATTTGAGTCCAGACAGTTGAGGAGTGAACTAATCAAGTTGTTTAAAATGATAGAGATTTGATAGGTTATATAGAAATAAACTAATTCCTCTGATTGGATGAGTCCAGAGCAAGCGGGGCATAATCTTAAAGTTAGGCTGTGCAGGAGTGAAATCTGGAATATTTCATCACACAAAGGGTAGTGAAAATCTGGAATACCCTCCCTTTAATGAAGCTGTTAAGGTTGGGGGTCAATTGAAAATTTCAAAATTAAGTGATCAACTTTTGTTAAACAAGAGTGTTAAGGGTTATGGAACCAAAGGGATTGATGGAGTTAAGATACAAATCAGCCATGATCCAAATAAATGGTGGATATGACTCAAGCCTCATGTTCCAACCCCACCCCCCCCAAAGGCTATGGATGCTATGGGCATTTAAGATTTGAAGACTGACAGTGATAGATTTTGGTTGTGTAAGGATATCAAGGACTATTGAGTAAAGGTGGGAAAAAGGAGACAACTATGATCTCAGTGAATGTCTGAATACTTTTTGAGGGATAGCATATCCCTCTGGCACCAAATGGTGTCTCCCAGTGTGGCACCAAAGACACCTCCCCACCCCACCCACTGGGGCCCCAAACAGTGTCTCCCCTCCTCCCCTACCTCATGCGCCCCCAAATGGCATTTCCCTGCCCCCTCCAATCCTGGCACCCAAAAATGTCTTTACCCGAAGCCCCCACCCCTCCACTTCAAATGGTGTCTCCTCAACACCTTGGGGGTCTCAAATGGCATTTCCAACCTCCCCATCAGAGCCCCAAACCACCCAACCACACCCCGCTCATCTTGGTCCCCAAATGGTATCCCCAATCCCCAGTGCCCAAACAGCGCCTTCCACCCCACTTCCAACAGCATCTCCCCACACCCAGATGCTGCAAATACAAGAGTTGATATTGCAAACGTCTCTCATTTGCAAACCTTTCCTTTTTAGATTGATGCTTCTTCTCTCAGATCTGGCAGTGGGCAATCATCAGCTGCAGGATTAAAATCAAAAAAAAGTTTTTCAGGTAACAAAGATCTGAAATTATATCTAAATATTGGGTAATGCAGGCACAATTATACAAAATACTGGGCATGGCAAGTGGAATTGTATTAAATACTGGGTAATATGGTGGAATTATATTAAACACCAGGTAATATGGTGGAATTATATTAAACACCGGGTAATATGGTGGAATTATATTAAACACCTGGCGCAAATATTTTAGCTTGGCAGACGGGTGTGTGCTCGACCCGCTCGAGCGTGAAATGACGCGCGTTGACGTTGGCCGAGCGCCCTGACATCAATGCGCAGTCGTGCGATAGTTTAGTCAGTGGGCATGCGCCGTAGTCAGCAGTGCGCCCGCTGACAATTAAAAGGCCTGTTAAAGCCATTAAAGAATCAGTTAAGTTAAACTTTTCGCTGCCCATCCAACCTAATGGTTGGCGAGCAGGCGAAAAGGCCAAGCAGCCTTTGCATTTTTTTGGAAACCTCATCCACGGGCGGGATGAGGATTCCAAAAGCAAATAAAAATAAAATAAAAGCTTAAAAATTTAATTAATAACATGTCCCTGCTCATGTAACAGGGTCACATGAGGTGACATATTTTATAACATTTTTCAAATCTTTAAAATGCATAGAGCTGCCTCAGGGAGATTTTCAAGTGCACACTCACGCACATGCGCAAAGTTAGCTCTCGCCCTCCTCCTCCCAACCGCACAGGCAGCGCTGAGCGCTGCTGCTCATGTTTCACCCTAGGCAGGCCTCAATTGGCCCGCCAGCGTGAAATTGCGGTCCAGTCCTAATCTCAGGCGGCGGCTGGCTTCCCGACTGACCCCGTCTGAGCTGCTGAGCCCGCCTGACATAGGCTAAATTCTGCCTCTGGTAATATGGTGGAATTATATTAAATACTGGGTAATATGGTGGAATTATATTAATGACTGGGCAATTTGGCAGAATTATATTAAACACGAGGTAATATAGTGGATTTATATTAAATACGGGAAATATGGTAGAATTATATTAAATACCGGGCAATATGGTGGAATTATATTAAACACTATGGGCAAAATTTTTAGCTTGGTGGGTGGGTGCACGGCCAACCTGCTCAAGCGTGAAATGACGCGTGTTGGCATCAACCGAGCGTACTGATGTCAATGCACAATCGCGCGATCGTTTAGTCGGCGGGCGTGCACCGGAGACGGCAGTGCGCCCACCGACAATGAAAAGGCCTATTAAGGCCATTAAGTAATCAATTAACTTAAATTTTTTGCTTCCCTTCCAACCTTGCGGTTGGTGGATAGGCGAAAAGGCCAAGTGGCCTTTGCATTTTTTTGAAAACCTCATCCATGGGTGGGATGAGGTTTCCAAAAGCAAATAAAAATGAAATAAAAGTTTTAAAATTTAATTAATAACATGTCCCTGCTCATCTGACAGTCACATGAGGGGACATGTTTTATAACATTTTTATTTTCTGCTTTATTTTTTTCTATAACTTTTCATCTCCCTGAGGCAACTCAGTGCCCCGCTCGCCCTCCACTGGCAGTGCTCAGCGCTGCCGCTTGTGTTTCACGCTGGATGGGCCTTAATTGGGCCGCCAGCGTGAAATTGCCTTCCAGCCACAATCACGGGCAGTGGTCGGCTTCTCGAATGCCCCTGCCCACCCTGCCGAGCCCGCCCAACATGAGTGAAATTCTGCCCCAGGTAATATGGTGGGATTATATTAAATACCAGGTAATATGGTGGAATTATATTAAACACTGGGTGATATGGTGGAATTATATTAAATACCAGGTAATATGGTAGAATTATATTAAATACCAGGGGCAGAATTTTACCCTTGAGGACCACACTGATCAGAACATACTTGCGTCACACCCGCTCTCTCAAACAGGCACCAGTGCAGATATCAGCACCTCAGTGAGCATAAGATCACCAGCTACTATCTCAGTGCACATTGGTGAGGGCACTTCACACTTGCTTGAGGTGCTGGCGGAGGCAGAGAGTGCCCAGGGCACCGGCAGTCGGAGGACTGCTGGGGATCAGGACAATGCTCAGTCGATTGCTGATGATGTGCCTCTGGAGTCGTCCATGAGGCAGCAGATGCTGGACATCCAGCAGGGTGTGCAGGAGGATCTGACAGAGATACATGAGGGAATGTGTGCCATGGTCTCCGTTGTTGATCTCCATTGCATGAGCGATGCGTTGACTCTCATGGCTAAGCACAATGCCTCCTCCATGGAGAGAGTGGTGACTCTCATGGAGAGGCTTCTCCAGGAACTGAATCAGGGGTTCATGGGGTTGCGCTTGGTCCTGCAAGCCCACACACTGGCAATTACCTCAGTGGCCAGTGTCAGTGTGGGAAATAGATTGAGCACCCAGTATCCCAGCTAGGTGCCCGTCCATCAGTGGTGAGCAGGGAGGTCCAGAGCAACCTCACATTGGTGCGTGAGCTGTCTGTCATCCCTGTGGGCTCCTCTCAGAGGGCGGCTGCTCCTCCGCCCCCCTGCCAGTGATCATGGCATCCGATGAGGCTGCGGCGACTGGGGAGATGCCAGCCATGGTACTGGCTGCTCCCTCCCAGGCGGGGCCAGCACAGGCTCCACGGGCCAGAGGATGCCTGCCAAAGTCATCAAGGCCAACAGGACAGCAGAGTGAGCTGGCTGTCTCCAATGCCAGTGCCAGCGATGGGGGAGTACCGAGACGTAGCACCTGCAAGCAAAAACTTAAAGCACCTTAAATCACAACATGGCCTGATCACAGGTGATATTTGTTACCCCCATTTTTCTGTTTATTGCTGTGATGGAAAACGCCTGTCAAATGTTAATTTGTAGAAAGTTTGTCAGGCACCAGTTAATTAAATGTGCTTTTGTGCAACTGGCCTCTGGATGCTTCATTTGTACTGTAGGTGCAGGGTAGGCCTTGATGTTATGATGGACGTGTTTCTCCTTACACTATGTGCCTTTGCAATAAAGTTTACGTATTTGACCAAGGAACTGGTCCTGTCAGGGATCGAGTATGGAGCCTGCAGTCCTAGCATGTGGTGGTGGCTCTTATTTGGTAGGCTAGCTGAAGAAGCATTGGATTAAAGTGTCCTGGGTGTCCCTGCCTCCCTTAAGGTTACTCAGGTCCCTGTCTACGCCCTCAGTGTTCTCCTGACTGTGCTCATCTTCGGACTCACTACTGGACCCATCGTCTGTTGCCTGTGCAGCTACGTCAAGATCTTCTTCCTCCACTAGGTCCTCCCTTTCCAGTGCCAGATTGTGGAGAGCGCAGTGACACATGACCTGGGGGGTATTTAGAGTGTGCCCCCTGATTGGAATCGTATCTTGAGAAGGTCTATGGTTCTCTGTACCACCGCCCTTGTGGAGGCATGGCTCTTGTTGTACCGCTGCTTAGCCTCTGTTCTTGGGTGGCGGAGAGGTATCATGAGTCACCTTCTGAGGGGATAGCCCTTGTGACCCAGCAGCCATCCGTCCAGTCGGGCTGGAGCACTGAAGAGCCTCAGTACCTGGGAGTGTCTCAGGATGTAAGCATCATGGGAGCTGCCAGGGTACCTTGCACAGACTTGTAGAATCAGTATCCTGTGATCACACACTATCTGGATGTTTGTGGAGTGGAATCCCTTCCTGTTGATGAAGGGACCGGGCTCACCCGCTGCGCTTTGATGGCCACACGTGTGTAATCGATGGCATCCTGGTTATGGGCGAACCCAGCAGTTGCTGCAAAGACTCTGGCTCGCTTTGCCTGGCTGGTCTCGTCCCGTATGGTAATGAATGAAATTAATGCACTGAACACAGCATCTGTCACTAGTTTGACGCAACTGTGGACAGCTGTTTGGGAGACTCCACACAGATCCCCACTGACCCCTGGAAGGAGCCGGAGGCATAGAAGTTGAGGTCAACCGTGACCTTCTGAGCTACTGGCATGGGGTGTCCACCCACACAGTCGGAGCTGATCTCAGGGCCAATCCTCTGACACATGGAGGTCACTGTCTTCCTTGAGAGGTGGAGCCTCCTTCGGCATTGCACCTCAGACATATTGAGGTGGATGCATCACCACCTGTAAACCCTGGCAGCAGCATAGTGGCGTCTTCTGCGGCCCTTTCTGCCTTGGACTACCTGCTGCCCTGTGCACCTTGTGCCAGTGCCTTTCTTCCTACATGTCGCTCCCCAGGAGGCTAAATAGGGACACCTAGTTGCCTCCCAATTCTGGCCCCCTCTTCCTCTTCAGAGGAGGTCACTCCAGCGGAGACCACAATCCCCATTCCCAGGGTAAGGGAAGGCTGTCTGATACCTGGAAGGCCCCACATGGAGTGAATCCTCCGGGGAACTGGAAAACAACATTGAGTCCTGAACTGAAGCCTTGAAATTCTCCGAATGAAGCTCTGAAACAAGATGAAGCTGTCCTGGCCACAGAAGCAACCAGTAACAAGTAATATCCTGCACTCCTCACTAATCACTTTGACAAGCCCACTGACCCCTCTTATCCCGCCCGTGGATGAGGTTTTTGAAATTGTGGTCTGCCCATTGGAGCAAATCAGCAGAGGCATTAGTGGAGTACAGAAAGTGCGGGGTGGAGCTTAAGAAAGCAATTCGGAGAGCAAAGAGGGGATATGAGAAAGCTCTGGCTGGTAAAAGTAGGGAAAATTCTATAAGTATATTAATGGGAAGTGGTAACTAGGGAAAGAGTAGGGCCCATTAGGGGCCAAGGGGGCAATCTATGGGTGGAGCCAGAGGACACCAGTAGAGTGTTGAACGAATACTTCTCATCCGTCTTCACCCAAGAGAATGAGGATGAAGGTTCCGAACTCGGGATGAGAGACTGTGAGGTTCTTGAGCAAATTGATATAGGGAGTGACAAGGTATTGAGGTGTTGGCAGGCTTAAAAGTGGACAGATCTCCAGGTCCAGATGATTTGTGTTCCAGACTGCTGAGGGAGGCAAGGGAGGAGATCGCAGGGGCTCTGACCCAAATTTTTAATTCCTCTTTGGCCACGGGGGAGGTGCCAGCGAATTGGAGAACAGCTAATGTGGTTCCGCTATTTAAGAATGGTTGTAGAGATAAGCCAGGGAACTACAGGCCAGTGAGTCTCACATCAGTGGTAGGGAAACTATTGGAGAAAGTTCTGAAGGAGAGAATCTATCTCCACTTGGAGAGGCAAGATTTGATCAGGGATAGTCAGCATGGCTTTGTCGGAGGCAGGCCATGCCTAACAAATTTGATTGAATTTTTTGAGGAGGTGACCAGGTGTGTAGATGAGGGTAGTGTAGTTGATGTAGTTTATCTGGATTTCAGCAAAGCCTTTGCCAAGATCCCACATGGGAGACTTATAAAGAAGGCAAATGCACATGGGATTCAGGGTAATTTGATAAGGTGGATTCAAAATTGGCTTATTTGTAGGAGACAGAGTGATGACAGAAAGATGCTTTAGTGACTGGAAGCCAGTGTCCAGTGGCGTACCACAGGTCCTGTGCTGGGTCCCCTATGATTTGTCATTTATATAAACGACATAGATGACTATGTGGGGGGTAGGATTAGTAAGTTTGCAGATGACACAAAGATTGGCCGGGTGGTTAACAGTGAGGTTGAGTGTCTTGGGCTACAGGAAGATATAGATGGGATGGTCAAATGGGCAGATAAGTGGCAGATGGAATTTAACCCTGAAAAGTGTGAGGTGATACGCTTTGGTAGGAGTAATTTGACAAGGAAGTATTCAATGAACGGCATGACACTAGGAAGTTCTGAGGAACAAAGGGACCTTGGCTTGTGCGTCCATAGATCTCTAAAGGCGGAGGGGCATGTTAGTGAGGTGGTGAAAAAGGCATATGGGACACTTGCTTTTATTATTCGAGGCATAGATTACAAAAGTAGGGAGGTCATTTTGGAGTTGTATAGAACCTTGGTGAGGCCATAGTTGGAGTACTGTGTGCAGTTCTGGTCGCCACATTATAGGAAGGATATGATTGCACTGGAGGGGGTGCAGAGGAGATTCACCAGGATGTTGCCTGGGATGAAACATTTAAGTTCTGAAGAGAGGTTGGATAGACTTGGGTTGTTTTCATTGGAGCAGAGAAGACTGAGGGGCGACCTGATAGAGGTGTACAAGATTATGAGGGGCATGGACAGGGTGGATAGGGAGCAGCTATTCCCCTTAGTTGAAGGGTCAGTCACGAAGGGACACAAGTTCAAGGTGATGGGCAGGAGGTTTAGGGGGCATGTGAGGAAAAACATTTTTACCCAGAGGGTGTTGATGGTCTGAAATGCGCTGCCTTGGAGGGTGGTGGAGGCGGGTTGCCTCACATCCTTTAAAAAGTACCTGGATGAGCACTTAAAAAGTCATAACAATATGGGCCAAGTGCTGGTAAATGGGATTAGGTAGGTAGGTCAGGTGTTTCTCATGTGTTGGTGCAGACTTGATGGGCCGAAGGGCCTCTTCTGCACTGTGTGATTCTGTGATTCTCTGTGTAATATGATAAAATTATATTAAGTATATCTAATGTGGTGGAATTATATTATTTATGGGTAATATGGTGGAATTATGTTAAACACTATTTGACATAGTGGAATTATATTAAATATGGGTCGTATGGTGGACAACATCTACACGAATGACCAACCTATAGACGATGTCACATGCCGTTTTATATATGCTGATGACTTATGTGTCACTGCCCAAAGCACTGATTTTAACACCATGGAGAAAACGCTTTCTGAGGCCTTGGAGGGACTAACATCCTACTATGAAGAAAATTACCTTCACGCAAACCCATCAAAGACGCAAGTTTGTGCATTCCACCTCAGAAACTGTGAAGCCAAACGCCAGCTTAAAGTAACCTGGTGTGGAGCAACATTGATGCATTGCGAGCACCCTATCTACTTAGGAGACACCCTTGACAGATGCCTCACCTTCAAGAACCACATCGAAAAGACAAAGGCAAAAGTGAGCGCATGAAACAACATCCTGAATAAGCTCACTAACACAAAATGGGGAGCAAGCTCGAAAACATTGCGAACCAGTACACTTGCTCTTTGCTATTCCACAGCCGAATACGCCTGCCCTGCATGGGAGAGATCTACTCATGCTAAGAAAATGGATGCCGTTCTGAATGCAAGCTACTGACTTATCACAGTTATTAAAACCAACAAACACCAACAGCCTATATATCCTGGCGGGTATCGCTCCCCCTGATATAAGAAGAACGGTAGCCAGCAAGAAAGAGCGACTTCGTCAAACATCAGATGAGAGGCACCCTCTACATGGTCATACACCTACACCCAGCCGCCTAAAGTCAAGGAAGAGCTTCATGAACAGTGTTGTTCCATTACAATCAACCCCATCTGAAGCCCGCATCGCCTTGTGGAAAGACCGGCTCGCCAGTCTCGAACAACCCCCAGCGATGGAAATTCTACCGGATGAAAGCCTTCCCCCAGGAGCTAATTGCAACTGGGCAACCTGGAAGTGCCTTAACAGACTTAGGACTGGTGTAGGTCATTCAAAGGTGTCACTAAGCAAATGGGGATATACAACCTGCCCGACAACTTGTGAATGTGGAACTGAGCCACAGACTATGCAACATCTCCTGCAATGTCCATCACTAGAGGAACCCTGCGCTGTTGCAGATCTTGCCGAATTCAACAACAAGGTGCAAAAATGTGTTCAGTTCTGACAGGGCCATGTATAGACTGTCTGTGGATACGATAAGAAAAATATGGTGGAATTACATTAAACACGGGTAACATAGTCGAATTATGTTAAATACGAGTAATATTGTGGAATTATATTAAGCACCAGGTAATATGGTAGAATTATATTAAATGCGAGTAATATGCTGGTAGTATATTAAACACCAGTAATATGGTAGAATTATTTTAATTATGGGTAATATGGTGGAATTATATTAAACACCAGGTAATATGGTAGAATTATATTAAATACCAGGTGGTACAGTAGAATTATATTAAATGCAAATAATATCGTGGAATTATATTAAACATGGGTAATATTAAATACGCCTAATGTGGTGGATTATGTTATATATGGGTAATCTAGTGGAATTATATTAAATACAGGACATATGGTGGAATTATATTCAACACTGGATAATATGGTGGAATTATATTAAATACAAGTAATTTGGTGTAATTATATTAAACACAGCTAATATGGTAGAATCATATTAAATGCAGGTAATATGGTGGTAGTATATTAAACAGCGGGTAATATGGTAGAATTATTTTAATTATGGGTAATATGGTAGAATGATATTAAACACAGGGTGATATGGTAGAACTATATTAAATATGGGTAACATGGTACAATTATATTGAATACTGGGTAATATGGTGGACATATATTAAATACCGGTTAATATGGCAGAATTATGTTAGGTGGAATTACATTAAACACCGGGCAATATGGTGGAATGATATTAAACACAGGGTTATATGGTATAATTATATTAAACAAGGGTAATATGGTAGGATTACATTATATGCGGGTAATATGGTAGAATTATATTAAACGCTAGGCAACATGGTGGAATTATATTAAACTCTGGGCAATATGTTGGAATTATATTAAGCACCGGGTAATATGGTGGAATTATATTAAAAACGGGTAATATGGTGGAGTTATATTAAAAACGGGTAATATGGTGGAATTATACTCAACACAGGTAATATGATGGAATTACATTAAATACCAGTTGATATGGGGGAAATATACTAAATACAGCTAATGTGGAATTATATTAAACACGGCTAATATGGTGGAATTATATTAAACACAGCTAATGTGGTGGAATCATATTAAATACAGATAATATGTTGGTAGCATCTTAAACAGTGGGTAATATGGTAGGATTATTTTAATTACAGGTAATATGGTGGAATGATATGATAGAATTATATTAAATATGAGTAATATGGTGGAATTATAGTAAACATGGGTAATATGGTGGTAGAATTATATTCAATACTAGGTAATGTAATTATGGAATTGTATGTGAAATAATATATTCCCCTTCATCACTCTTAGTGACAGCTCTCAAATGTTCCTCTCCCTGCCATATCACTGCTGCTGTAGACTCCTTCCAGCAAGATCCAACATTTGCAAGCAGGCAGGCCACCCCTGTTCAAAAGTCCTGCTTTTCCTTGAGGTACGGGAAAGATGCCTTAATGGAGGAGCCAGTGGATTCAGGGTTACCACTACTGTAGGGAGCATAGAGCTGAATACTCATAAGAACAGGTTTTTGCATGGAGTGTCAATAGCTTCAGACTTTGCACACCCATTCTGATTTCAGCCATTCGCTTCCATTGTGGAATCCTTGGCTGCTGGCATGGATACATTAGTGGAGTTCCAACTGTTTCCTGAGCCTTGCCACAGTTAGACAGCTAATGGCCTCAAACCTAGACTTTCATTTATGTAGTTCCTTTCACAATCTCAGGATGTCCCAAAGCACTATGCTGCCAATTTAGTACTTTTGAAATGCAGTCACTGTTGTCATGTAGGCAACAGAGCATCCAATTTGCACACTGCAAGCTCTCAGAAACTGCAATGTGATAATGCCCAGATCATCTCAATTGCTGGTCCCAATCACATTGGTAGACCGGCATCTGTATATACAGACATTGGGAAATTTGGCTGGGTTGGGGGGGGCGTGGGTGAGAATGGTGGGGGTTGGTGGTGGTGGGGAAGCGGAGAGCTTCCTACCCATGTAGTCTAATTACAAAGTGCACAAAGCCAAATATGCAGATTCCTTTTTATAGGAATTTTAGTCCAGAAGTAATTTCACAACTGCTGCCATCTGTGCATTTTAATAAGATTAACATAAAAATGGATGTGCAGGAGAAATTTTTAGGCAGGGGCTGCAGCAAAAGTAAAAGGCTTAATTACTTCCAGTGTAAAGTAACTTATCTCTTCAGTTTCACCCAGGCATGTATCCTCCTGTTACTGTTTTTAATGGTTTGGTTTTTTACATTGCACAGACTATGGAAGTCGGACACATACTGGGACTGAAGTTGTGGTCATCAATGAAATCAACAAACTAAAGGAACTAATGACGTGCTCAAAAATACAGGTAACTAAACACATGCATAGGACAGGTGACTAAACCCCATCCCAGGACAGGCGACTAAACCCCGTCCCAGGACAGGCGACTAAACCCCGTCCCAGGACAGGCGACTAAACCCCGTCCCAGGACAGGCGACTAAACCCCGTCCCAGGACAGGCGACTAAACCCCGTCCCAGGACAGGCGACTAAACCCCGTCCCAGGACAGGCGACTAAACCCCGTCCCAGGACAGGCGACTAAACCCCGTCCCAGGACAGGCGACTAAACCCCGTCCTAGGACAGGTCACTAAACCCTATCCCAGGCCAGGTAACTAAACCCTATCCCAGGACAGGCAACTAAACCCTGTCCCAGGACAGGTCGATAAACCCTATCCCAGGACAGGTCACTAAACCCTATCCCAAGACAGGTCGATAAACCCTATCCCAGGACAGGTCACTAAACCCTATCCCAGGACAGGTCACTAAACCCTATCCCAGGACAGGTCACTAAACCCTATCCCAGGACAGGTCATTAAACCCTATCCGAGGACAGGTGACTAAACCCGCTGCCAGGACAGGTGACTAACCCCTATCCCAGGACAGGTGACTAACCCCTATCCCAGGACAGGTGACTAACCCTTATCCCAGGACAGGTGACTAACCCCTATCCCAGGACAGGTGACTAAACCCTATCCCAGGCCAGGTGACTAAATCCTATCCCAGGACAGGTCACTAAACCCTATCCCAGGATAGGTGACTAAACCCACTGCCAGGACAGGTGACTAAATCCTATCCCAGGACAGGTCACTAAATCCTATCCCAGGACAGGTGACTAAATCCTATCCCAGGACAGGTCACTAAACCCTATCCCAGGCCAGGTGACTAAACCCGCTGCCAGGACAGGTGATGAAAGAAACAATTAAAAACATTCAACAAAAATACATTGCATTGAAGAACAAAAACTCCACAAGAAGGACCTATCCTTGGCTCACTCAGGAAGTTAAGGATAATGTAAGGATAATGTTTGATTAAAAGAAGAGAATGTTGCAAAAAAACAATCGGAGGGATTGGGAGTGTTTTAGAAATCAGCAAAGGGCTACCAAAATGTTGATAAAAAGGGAAAAAAATTAGGGTGGAATTTTCCCAGAATTGCACTAAGTGTGGTAGCGGGCGGGTAAAATGGAATCCTACCCGCCGACGAAAATGGCGGGTTTCACGCCGTAACTTCCTGAGCCCACCTCATTATTTATTCATTCCCGGGAAACATGCCGTTTCCATGGCGTGCAGGCTCTCATTCGCCCGCTCGCCATTACCCCGCTGTTGCATCACGCCTGCCGCCATCTTTAAAAGTCAGTCGCCAGCAAAACACTCATCACCACCAGCTCACCTCCGCTGCCTGGGAGACATGCCCAGCAAAGGAAAAAATACTGCAGCCTCTCGCTTCAACGACGGGTCCCTCGAGCGACTGCTGGATGCTGTGGAGACCTGGGATGTGCTGTACGCCCGCTCTGGCCAAAGGATGGGCAGCAAAGTCACCAACCCGGCTTGGGAGGCAGTGGCAGCGGTGGTCAGCGCCAACGCCCTGCAGAGGAGGACAGCCACCTAGTGCCGCATAAGGATGAATGATCTCCTTCGTTCCGCCAGGGTAAGTCATTCTTTTCATCACTCCCAACTCAAACACTCACAAACCCATCACACATTCACAGGGCCCTCACTCACTGCCAGTGCAAGGGACATCACTAATCACTCTTTCACACACACCATCATTGTCCTCATCACCACCCACACAGGCCAGACATACTTATCATCTGGCCTGGCAGACGTTCTTATACACTCTCCCCATCTCTTTCCATTCAGGACAAACTGGCACACAACAAGAGGAAAAGGTCACAGACAGGGGAAGGGATGCTGGAAATTCCTTTCAGCACAAGATAAAAGGCAGGTGTCTCAGTCAGGGCCTCTTTCCTGTGCTCTGTGCAGCCTTCAGACCACAGTGATGGTCCAGCCTCGCACTCTCTGGACACATTACTGATGCCTGCACCTCGGCAGTGCTGGTCATTGCTGCCAGAATGTAGTGGGCAGGCGCCAGAGTTTTCTCATTCTCTCTGTGTGCTCTCACCCTTAAGGTGGGGCTGGCCCCCATCACAGCAGCATCTGTGACCAGTGTTGCTGTGCACCGGCTCCTGAAGAGCCGAGGTGCTGAAGGTGGACATAGCATCAGATGTGTCTAAAGTTTCATGACACCATCTCTGAGATGGCCTTGATCATGGAGCGCAAGTGAGCTGCCCTCGGCCAGACAGGAGTCAGAGGCTATGTGGGGATCTATAGATTGTCCTCATTGCATGTCATCATCATCCTCCTGTGATCAAGTGACTGTTAGGGCCTCCACCGATCTCCATGACAGGAGCATTCTCACAGAGGGTATTCGTGCTGAGATAAGACAGACTGGAGTCAAACGTTCACAATTGCGATGTGAGGATCTATGGGAACACCTCACTGGATGTTGTCATCATCCTGCACAAACCTGGCAGCTATGAGGGCCTCCCGAGCGTGCCTGCCTCATCTGGCCACTGCGAGAGACTCATCCCCATCATCGTCACCACCGAAGACCCCCTCACC
Organism: Cetorhinus maximus; assembly: GCF_964194155.1. Classification (NCBI taxonomy): domain Eukaryota; kingdom Metazoa; phylum Chordata; class Chondrichthyes; order Lamniformes; family Cetorhinidae; genus Cetorhinus; species Cetorhinus maximus. Next base: position 50,249,622 of record NC_135888.1, on the reverse strand, counting down.
CTCATCCCCATTGGCATCCTCCTCATCGGAGGAGATGTGCACCTCCTCCATCTCCTCCTCAGCCAGCCCCATCCCCATTGCAGCGCCAGGTTGTAAAGGGCGCAGCAGACAATGACGATGCATGACATTCCTTGCGGACTGTATTGCAGGGCTCTACCAGACCGGTCCAGGCACCAGAACCACAACTTCAGCATCCCAATGATCTGCTCCACCAAGTTGCGAGCTGCTGCATGAGCCTCATTATAGCATTGCTGTGCTGGATCCTGAGGCTGCCGCATGGGTGTCATCAGCAACAGCTTCTGCGAGTAGCCCTTGTCCCCAAGGAGCAAGGAGCCAACCCTACATCCTCTGTGGACTCCGGAAGACTGCAGGGATCTGTGAGAGACTCAGAATGTATGCTTTGTGCACACTCCCTGGAAACCATGCGCACACCCGCAGGATGCGTTTCTGGTGGTCGCATGCCAGCTGCATGTTCAGTGTGTGAAAGCCCTTGCAGCTGATGAAGTCCATTGAGTGTAGCAACAGAGACCTGAGTGCCACATAAGTGCAGTCAATCGCACCCTGCACCTGTGGGAATCTCGAGGTCAGGGCAAATCCAATGGCCTTTGCATCCTGGCTGTCCCGGTCCCGGGTGAAATGCACAAAGTTGTGTGCCATGGAGAAGATGGCATCCCTGACCTCATGGATGCATTTGTGGGTAGCAAATTGTGAAATCCCACAGAGGTCACCTGTGGAGCCCTGAAAGGAGCCACTGGCATAGAAATTGAGCGCCGAGGTCACTTTCACAGCCACTGGCAGTGGATGCCCTCCATGTCCCCTTGGCGCCAAGTCCTGCAGTAAGTGGCAGATGTGAGCCACCAGGTCCCTTGACATGCGCAGCCGTCAACGACACTGGTTCTCAGTCATCTGCAGGAATGGCAGGCGGTGTCTATAAACCCTGGGCTAGGCGCCGACCAGCCAAGGCTCGCTGTCACTCCTGGGCAGCGTGTGCGGGAGCCCCTGCTGCCCCTTATTCATGAGGTTGCTGCTCCCGCCATTGTGCAGCCAGGTGCCTCAGTTGCTCTGTCCTCCGTCTTCTGTGGTCTCTGTAGGCCATCAGGCTTACAGCTAGGTCACCAGGATCTATGATCCTGACGTGGTCCTCCTGCAGCGTGAAAGAGAGAGAGAGACGTGGTTATCATGGCTGTACTTAGCACCTTTCCTGGCTCTGTGTGACTTCTCCTTAATGCTTCTCGGAGAGTGCTGGTCACCCCTCGGATGAGTGCGCTGCATGGCTGCCCTGTCAACCTGCGACATGGGGGACACTGGTCCAAACCGGGATGCTGAGATTGCAAGGGGCTGTGAGCACCTCTAGCAGTGACTGCTACATGGCCAGCGTTGGCGAGGAGATTGTACAACGTGTGCAGTCCAACTGCTCCACGGTCCAGTAAAGTGGTGGTGGACTCAAAGTCTGTGCTGGGGGGTGGGGATGGGGGGGCTGCTGGGAGGCAGGGGGTGAGGTATGGAGTGCCTGGTGGCACTTTGGTGCCTCTGCATTGCTTGCATGGGTGGGCAGGCTAGGAGCCTGACCCCAGTCATATCTCTGGGGCTGCACCTGATCTGTCTTAGTTGCAGAGACATGGTCAGTTTATATAGGTGTCCGTAATGCGTGACCACTTCCCTTGCTGACCCTGCCCCACCACCTTGATTGTCTGTGCATGGGATGCAAAGCCAGGGCAGCACTTGACACCCCCCCCACCTCAACCCACCACCAACAACGGTCACCTCCGAGGCTGGCCAGCACTTGCCCCCGGACACCTCCACCCCCACCTCAGCAGTCGCCTCCAGGGCCAGGCATCAGTTACCCCCACCCCCCAGCACCTCTGAGGCCTGTAAACAACGGGCGAGCTGTGGAGAACACTGCTCCTCACTCACCTCGGTTCCCCCAAAATGAAGGCCGCCAAGTACACGTCGCATGTGAAGCAGGTTGGTGTGCTTTCCCGCCGATGTGGACGGACAATATGGCGGGCTTCCAACAGCCTGGCGGGATGGCCTTTTAATTATATGCTGATGTATTACAATTAGCTCCCCACCAACCGTCGGGGAAGCAGAGACAGTAGAAATTTTCATGGGGCTTGAAGAAATGACGGCGATGTTGAACAAATACTTTGTGCCTTTCTTCACAGTAGAAGACACAAATTCCATACCAGAAATCTACGATAACCTAGGGGCTAAAATGGGTGAGGAGATTAGGGAAATTAATATCAGCAGAGATAAAGCATTGGAGAAACTCCCTGGGACCTGATGGCCTGCACCCTAGGCTCTAAAAGAGATAGCTGCAGAGATAGTGGATGTACTAGCTATGATTTTCCAAAATTCCTTAGATTCAGGAATGGTCCCGCAAGATTGGAAGTTGGAAAATGTTACACCGCTTTTCAAGAAAGGAGAGAGAGAGAAAAAAACCATGAACTACAGGCCAGTTAGGCTAACATCAATTATTGGGAAAATGCAGGATGATACGGTTTATATATTTAAATCCCCAGCTGCATGTAATAATTTCCTTACATGTCTTAATGGGCTCCATCCTGTGCTCAAATTCACGTTTGAAATGGAGCAGTCAAATCAACTCGCCTTCCTTGACATGCTAGTTGAGAAATCAGCCAGGGGATTCTCTATCGCAAGCTTGCCTTCAATGGTCAATATACACGTTGGGATTCTTACAGTTCCACACTCAAAAGATTGGTCTTATCGGCAACCTCGTAAATAGGGCCCGACATTTGCTCACCGTGCAAGCTTGATGCTGAAATAGGGCGCATCAAAGGCATCCTGCAGGATAATGGCTACCCTTGTCTGATCATTTCGCACTGGATATTGCGCAAACTCACGAATGGGCCTAAGGCTGTCACTTTCGGCCCTGAAAAGGAGTCCAGCACATCAATGCAAAAGATAAGGTTGAAGCATTTGTAGCAATCTTCAGCCAGAAGTGCCGAGTGGATGATCCATCTTGGCTTCCTCCAGAGGTCCCCAGCATCACAGATGCCAGTCTTCAGCCAATTCGATTCACTCCACGTGATATCAAGCAACGGCTGAAGGCGCTGGATACTGCAAAGGCTTTGGGCCCTGACAATATTCCGGCAATAGTACTGAAGACTTGTGCTCCAGAACTTGCTGCACCCCTAGCAATGCTGTTTCAGCACAGCTACAACACTGGCATCTAACCGGCTATGTGGAAAATTGCCCAGATACGTCCTGTCCACAAAATGCAAGACAAATCCAACCTGGCCAATTACCGCCCCAACAGTCTACTCTCGATCATCAGTAAAGTAATGGAAGGGATCATCAACAGTGCTATCAAGCGGCGCTTGCTTAGCAATAACCAACTCACAGACACCCAGTTTGGGTTCCACCGGGGTCACTCAGCTCCTGACCTCATTACAGCCTTGGTTCAAACATGGATAAAAGAGCTGAACTCCCGAGGTGAGCTGAGAGTGACTGCCCTTAACATCAAGGCCACATTTGACTGAGTGTGGCATCAAGGAGCCCCAGCAAAACGCAAGACCTGGACAATATCCAGGCTTGGGCTGACAAATGGCAAGTAACGTTCACACCACACAAGTGTCAGGCAATGACCATCTCCAACAAGAGAGAACCCAACCCTCGGTCCTTGACGTTCAATGGCATTACCATCACTGAATACCCCACTATCAACATCCTGGGGATTACCATTGACGAGAAACTGAACTAGACTAGCCACATAAATACTATGGCTACAAGAGTGGTCAGAGGCCAGGAATCCTGCGACGGGTAACTCACCCCCTGACTCCCCAAAGCCTGTCCACCATCTAAAAGGCACACGTCAGGAGTGTGATGGAATATTCCCCACTTGCCTGGATGAGTACAGCTCCCACAACACTCAAGAGGCTTGACACCGTCCAGGACAATGCAGCCCACTTGATTGGCACCACATCCACAACCATTCACTCCCTCCACCACTGACGCACAGCAGCAGCAGTGTGTACCATCTACAAGATGCACTGCAGGAATTCACCAAGGCTCCTTAAACAGCACCTTCCAAACCCATGACCACTACTATGTCGAAGAACAAGGGCAGCAGATAGATGGGAATACCACCACCTGGAAGTTCCCCTCCAAGTCACTCACCATCTTGACTTGGAAAGAATTCACCATTCCTTCACTGTCACTGGGTCAAAATCCTGGAATTCCCTTCCTAACAGCACTTTGGGTGTACCTACACCACATGGGCTGCATCGGTTCATGAAGGCAGCTCACCATCACCTTCTCAAGGGCAACTAGGGATGGGCAATAAATGCTGGCCCAGCCAGTAAAGCCCACATCCTGTGATTGCATAAAAAATAAGTCGACCCAATCTCTCCTCATATGACAATCCTGCCATCCCAGGAATCAGTCTGGTGAACCTTTGCTGCACTCCCTCTTTGGAAACTATATCCTTTCTTAGGTAAGGAGACCAAAGCTGCACACAATACTCCAGGTGTAGTCTCACCAATGCCCTGTAGAGTTGCAGTAAGACATCCTTGCTCCTGTACTCAAATGCTCTTGCAATGAAGGCCAAAAGACAATTTGTCTTCCTAACTGCTTGCTGCACCTGCATGCTTGCTTTCAGTGATTTGTCAAACATAATTTCCCTTTCATAAATCCAAGTTGACTTTATCTAATCCATTGATATTTTCTAAGAGTATGTTATCACATCTTTCTCCATAGACCCTAGTGTTTTCTCCACTACTGATGTTAGGCTAACCAGTCTGTAAATTCCCTGTTTTCTCCTTTCTTTTTTAAATAGTGGGGTTACATTTTCCCCCCTCCAATCTGCCAGGACCGTTCCAGAATCTACAGAATTTTGGAAGATGACAACCAATGCATCCACTATTTCCATGGCCTTTAGTACATACGAACAAATGAACAAGGAGCAGGAGTAGGCCATTCAGCCCCTCAAGCCTGCAACGCCATTTAATAAGATCAAGGCTGACCTGAGAGTAACCTCAAGTCTGCATCCCGCCTACCTCCGATAACCTATCACCTCCTTGCTTACCAAGAGTCTATCTACCTCTGCCTTAAAAATATTCAGACTCTGCTTCCACCACCTTTTCAGGAACAGAGTTCCAAAGACCCATGACCCTCTGAGAGAAAGAATTTCACCTCATCTCCATTTTAAATGGGTGACCTCTTATTTTTAAACAGTGACCCCTTGTTCTAGATTCTCCCACAAGAAACATCCTCGCCACATGCACCCTGTCAAGTCCCCTCAGGATCTTATATGTTTCAATCAAATCACCTCTTACTCATCTAAGCTCCAGTGGATACAAGCCCAGCCTGTCTAACCTTTCCTCATAAGACAACCTGCCCATACCAGGTATTAGTCTGGTAAATCTTGTCTGAAGTGCTTCCAACGCATTTACATCCTTCCTTAAATAAGGTGATAAATATTGTACACAATACTCCAGATGTGGTCTCATTAGTGGTCTGTATAATTGAAGCATAACCTCCCTACTTTTGTATTCAATTCCCCTCACAATATATGATAACATTCTATTAGCTTTCCTAATTACTTGCTGTGCCTGCACACTAGCCTTTTCTGATTCATGCACTAAGACACCCAGATGCCTCTGCATTTCAGAGCTCTGCAACCTCTCATCATTTAGATAATATGCTTCTCTTTTATTTTTCCTGCCAAAATGAGCAATTTCACATTTTCCCACATTATACTCCATTTGCCAGATCTTTGCCCACTCACTTAACCTATCTATATCTTTTTGTAGCCTCCTCATGTCCTCTTCACAACTTACTTTGCTACCTATCTTTGTGTCATCAACAAATCTGGCAACCATCCCATCTATCCCTTCATCCAAGTGCTTTATATAAATTGTAAACAGTTGAGGTCCCAGCACTGATCCCTGTGGCACATCACTAGTTACATCTTGCCAATCTGTAAAAAGACCCATTTATGCCTACTCTCTGCTTCCTGTTAGCCAGCCAATCTTCTATCCATGCCAATATGTTACCCCCTATACCATGAGCTTTTATTTTCTGCAGTAATCCTTGATGTGGCATTTTATCAAATGCCTTCTGAAAATTTAAGTACAGTACATCCACTGGTTCCCCTTTATCCACAGCACATGTTACTTCCTCAAAGAACTCCAATAAGTTGGTTAATCACGATTTCCCTTCCACAAAACCATCTTGACTCTACCTGATTACTTTGAACTTATCTATGACAGATGCTAAGTTAACTGCCCTGTAGTTTCTTGCTTCGTGTCTCCCTGCTTTTTCAATACTGGAGTTACATTTGCTATCTTCCAATCTAATGGGACTTTCCCCGAATCTAGGGAGTTTCAGAAAATTAAAACCAATGCATCAAATATCTCACTAGCCAATTCACTAGCCAATTCTTTTAAGACCCAGGCACTTGTTAGCCCACAGATCCAACTATTTACTCAGTACCACTTCTCTCGAAGTACCCTGGGATTTATTGGCTTTCCGTCCCATTAATTTCTCCAGCACTATTGTTTTTTTTAATTTCTATTAATTTCCTTCAATTCCTCCTTCTCACTAGACCCGTGGTTCCCTAACATTTCTGGGAGGTGATTTGTGTCTTCCTCTGTGAAGACAGAACTAAAGTAGTTATTTAATTGCTCTGCCATTTCCTTGTTCTCTATTATAAATTCTCCTGTTACGGACGGTAAGAGACCTATATTCACTTTTGCTAATTTTTTTCTTTTTATACACTGAGAGAAGCTTTTATAGTCCACTTTATGTTCCTTGCAAGTTTACTCTCATACTCTTATTTTCCCCCTTTTAAGCAATCCCTTGGTCCTCCTTACTGATTTCTTAAGTGCTCCCAATCCTGAGGCTTGCTACTTTTTCTAGCAACTTTATATGGCTCCTCCTTGGATCTAATACTATCCTCAATTTCTTTTGTTAGTCATGGTTGGGCTGCTTTTCCTGTAGTGTTTTTGCGCCAAAAAGGAGTGTATAACTGTTGCAACACATACATTTGTTCCTGAAATATTAACCATTGCCTATCCACCATCATGCCTTTTAATGAAGTTCCCTAAAATATCTTAGCCAACTCATGCCTCATACCTTTGTAATTTCGATTGTTTGGATTTAGGACTCTAGTTTCAGATCGGACTATTTCACTGTCCATCCTAATGAATAATTCTTTCATGTTATGGTCATTCTTCCGTAAAGGACCCTGCAGAACAAGATTATTAATTAACCCCTTGTCATTGCACAATACCAAATCCAGGATAGCCTTTTCCCTAGTTGGTTCCTCGATGTACTGGTCTAAAAAACCATCTCATAGACACTCCAGGAATTCATCTGCCACAGTATTATTGCGAATTTGGTTTGCCCAGTCTATATGCAGATTAAAGTCACCCATAATTATTGTAGCACCCTTGTTGCATGCATCATTAATTCCCTGTTTAATTCCATCCCCTACCTTATCATTACCGTTTGGAGGCCTATAGACAACACCCACCAATGTTTTCTGCCCCTTGTTGCTTCTTAGCACCACCCAGACTGATTCTACATCTAGATTTTTTGAGCTAATATCCTCTCTCACTATCACACTGATTTCATCCTTAACTAACAACGTCATGCCACCTCCTTTTCCTTTTTGCCTGTCTATCCTAAATATTGAGTACCCTTGGATATTCAGTTTCCATCCTTGGTCACCCTGCAGCCATGTCTCCGTAATCGCAATCATATCGTACCCGTTTACATCTATTTGCACTGTTAATTCGTTTACCTTATTGCGAATGCTCCATGCGTTCAGATACAATGCCTTTAGACTTGTATTTTTTACATTTTTACACATCTTTTTGTACTATAGCCCTAGTTGCTGCTAGCCCCTGTTTCCTCTGCCTTCCAGTTTTGCTTTCTACTTTTCTGTCTTTCATTCTTATCTTTGTTTCCCTCTCTTGTGCCTTCCCGCTCAGGTTCCCATCCCCCTGCCAATCTAGTTTAAACCCTCCCCCACAGTACTAGCAAATACCCCTGCGAGGATATTAGTCCCAGTCCTGCTGGGGTGCAACCTGTCCAGCTTGTACAGGTCCCATCTTTCCCAGAATCGCTCCCTTTAAATCCCTCCCTCCTACACCATCTCTCCAGCCACACATTCATCTGGTCTATCCTCCTATTCCTGATCTCACTAGCATGTGGCACTGGTAGTAATCCTGAGATTACTACCTTTGAGTTCCTGATTTTTAATTTATTTCCTAACTCCCTCTATTCCGCTTTCAGGACATAATCTCTCTTTTTACCTGTGTCGTTGATATTGGTATGGACCACAACCTCTGGCTGTTCACCCTCCTCTTTCAGAAAGTCCTGCAGCCGCCCAGTGGCATCCTTAACCCTGGCACCAGGGAGGCAATGTATCATCTTGGTGTCATGGCTGCAGAAATGTCTATCTGTTCCCCTTACGATAGAATCCTCTATCACTATTGCTCTCCCACTCTTTTTTTCCCCTCCGTGCATTAGCCGCTTGTGGTGCCACGGACATGGCTCTTGTTGCATTCCCCTGAGAATCCATCTCCTGCAGCAGTATCCAAAAACAAATCTGTTAGAGAGGGAGATAGACCCAGGGGACCCCTGCACTACCTGCCTAGTGCCTTTACTCTGTCTGGTGGTTAGCCATTCCCTTTCTTCCTGTGCACTCTTTATCTGGTGTGATCACCTAACTGTACGTGCCATCCACGAAGATCTCAGCCTTGCAGATGCTTCATAGTGTCTCCAGCTGCAGCTCCAGCTCTGAAACATGGATTTCCAGTAACTGCAGCTGGAGACATTTGCTGCACACATGGCCACCCTGGACACTGGAAGTGTCCCTGACTTCCCACATTGCACAGGAGGAGAATTCCACTTGGCCAAGCTGCCCTATCATGGCTTACCCTTAAATTACCCCCTTTACTTTTACTTCCTCTAGTTTAGAGAATATTAAGGACAGAAGAAATACTCACCAGGTCCTACTTACCAAGGTCACTGCTCTTCTTAATGAGGAAAAGTAGAAAATGGAAGGATCCCTCTTTCCCTCTTCACTGAACTCCTTCTCTCACCAAACTCCAACTGAAGCACTGTAATGCAGCCCAAAGCAGCACTCCAGTGCAGAAAAAAGCAGTGCTTGCTTTTATGCTGTCTGAATCTAGCTTCTGAAAACCTGTTTAAGCCAGTTAACTAATTAACTAGCTGCAGTTGCAAGCAGAGCCTAGCTTTTAGTTAGTTGCTAAATTAAAGAAAGACTTTAGATAGAAATTAATCCTTAAAACTCCCTCTCTCACCAACTCCAACTGAAGTGCTTTAATGCAGCCCAAAGCAGCACCAGTGCAGCACTTTCAGGCCACTGAGGGCACTTCTGCACCTGAGCAGGTGACCCTTATCAGGCCTGGGCCCTGCCAAGGTCATCACAGACGTCAGGTCGTAGCAGTCAGCAGTCTGTCTCCACCTCAGCTGCGGATGTCAGAGCTGCACCCAGGCGTAGCGATAGAGTTAGGAAAGTTAAGAAAAATTCATGTCACTTTTAAGTCATGGGTGTGCTATACATGTAAAGAAATTGCACTTTTGTGAATACATTTGATGGTTATGTGAATGTTTTGGACAACTGAAGGCGTTGTGATTTTGATCTTTGGAATCCTCTTATGTCAAGGTTTAGCCATCCTCCCACTCAGTGATAGTGTCCCACTGCGAGATTTACGTTCCTGTGATGTCAACCTCATTTGAACTAGTCTCCACAACCTTGTGTGATGTCAGGGAGATGTGTTTAAATCTTTATTTGAAGTGTGTGATTTAAGTGTTTCTAACCCTTCTTCCTCAAGGAACACCATTGAGTGAGGGCAGCTCATCAGCACTGATATTCTAGGGGCATTTGTGTCTCCTCGGTGGTAGTGGCAAAAGGCAAGACATACATGGGAGGAGGAAATCCCTAGGCATATCCACATCTCAGTCGCAGCAGTGTTTTCATTATTGGATGGCAGCGAAGATTTCAAGTCTCCTCTTGTATCGATCTTGTTCCTAAGTGGATTCTCAGTTCTCAGTTCCCAGAGTGAGCTCACTCACAGGACCCCACAGACTAAAGCAAAGATCATGGCCTGATGATTCACGAGGCCAGAATGCACAATGTGATTGCAGGACTCGTTCTTGTTGCAAGTGGATGGACATTCCCTGAGGTGAAAGTAACTGGTATTGAGGTCTAGGAGAGATGTGGCCATATGCCCTCACTTAACTGTACTCTTCCTGGAACCTGTCAGCATTTAACGTATCATGGGCACGTCTCCACATCTTCCTTACTCCATGGTGAGATCACACTCATACTGACCCTCAGCAGCCTCCTGAGGTTCCTGGGCCTCCGGATCTTCATTCTCTGATGAGCTCTCATCCTCGTCCAGTTCATTTTCTGGCAGGGGTTCACCTCTTTGCATTACCAGATTGTGAAGGGCGCAACATACTGCGATGATGCAGGAAACTCGGTCAGGGGTGCATTGCAGTGAGCTGGCTGAAAGGTCCAAGCATCTGAAGCACATCTTCAGAAGTCCTATGGTCTGCTCTCAAATGGAGCGTGTGGAGCTTTGAGCAGTGTTGTACCTCTCCTCGGAATGACCCTGAGGGCGACGCATCAGTGTCGTCAGCCAGAGTTTCAGTGGATGTGATCAGACCATGTTTCAGTGGGTGTGATCAGACCGTGTTTCAGTGGGTTTGATCAGACCATGTTTCAGTAGGTACCCTTTATCCCCAAGCAGACGTAATGGCTCGTCAAAAATGTCAAGCACCTGGGAATGACTCAGGATGTAGGAGTCATAGCAACTCCCAGGGTACCGTGCACAAACGTGCAGTATGTGCTTCTGGTGATCACATACCAGTTGCATGTTGATGGAATGATAGCCCTTGCGGTTTATAAACACTAGGGGCTGCTGCCATGGAGCCCGTATAGCCACATGGGTACAATCATTTTGCACTCTGCACGCTTGGGAAGCCTGAGATGGCGGTGAAGCCGGTGAATTTCACAGCTTAACTACCTTTGTCCATAGCAAACCTGACATAATGATGTGCATTTCTGTAAAGGGCGTTTGTGATCTCCTTTATGCATCGATGTGTTGCGGACTGAGAGATGCTGCACAGGTCCCCTGTTGATCCTTGGCAAGAACCAGAGGCAAAGAAATTTAGCGCTGTGGTCACCTTCAAAGCCACTGGCAGGGGATACCCTCCAACTCCACGTGGCATCAGGTCTTCACGAAGAATGTGGCATATATGATGTACCAGAGCTTGGGACAAGTGCAGACATGCACAGCATTGCCTCTCACCCATTTGTAAATAGGAGACTCTTCTACGATGAACCCCAGGTTTGGCGAGTCGCCCCATTGCCTGGGACTCTCCTCCTGACCCTCCTGTTCATGTTTGACCATGTCCCTCCTGCTGGAGCTGCGCATGGAGTCGCCTCTCCCTCCTTCGCCTCCTCCATTGCATTAAGACCCTGACAAAGGCAACTTTGAGCCCTGGATCCACATGTGCTTTTGCCTTCTCTCTGAAAGGAAACATTGAAGACATTAATGATTCAAGGAACAAGAAATTGATGCTTATAAAATGAAATGTATGGAAACTGTAAGGGTCCATAGATTTTCCTGCCCCTCTTGCATGGTGGCTGATGCTGCCTTGTGCCTGAGACACCAACACACACTTCGAAGAGACCAAGATGGCATCACAGATATGTAACACCTGGAGCCCTGTGTGGGCTGCTATAGCTTAATTGAGATGAGTGACCCAACCTAGCTCTGTGCTCCAATCTCTGATGTGGCATATTAATGACCAATCAGTTAATCAGTTGCTCATGGTCAAGGAGTGGACGTCGCTTGGCCCTTTAAGAATGTCAAATCTGGTGAACAGGTGACAGGCCTTCATTGATGGAATGCCATATATGATACAGCAATGCCTCCTTCACTATTGCCTGCATTGCCAAATTCTACATTCCTATGTGTTACTCTTGAGATGCAGTGACTGTGATGTGAAGCCACTGAGTTCTGAGTAGCCCTTTAACAGTGCTAATGAAGCCATTGGTTTTCAGTGCCTTTCATTGCAATGAGGTCTTCCTCCTTTCTTTCTAAGCAGACTCCTATTCACCCTTGTGGCAACAAGTTAGTGGGTGACCCCAGAAAGGCCCCCTGGTGTTCGCCCTTCCCCCTCACTTCCATTTCACAGCCTTCCCTCCCCTTGCCCCATTCGTGTTCGACCTTCCCCCTCACTGCCATTCCACAGACTTCCCTCTCTGTTGCCCCCATCATGTTCGCCTTTCCCCCTCACTGCCATTCCATAGGCTTCCTTTCCCATTGCCCACCTTGTGTTCATCAACCCCACCCTCGTCTCACAGCCCACCCCCCTGGTTGAAGTGCTAGTTTCTGAAAGTGGAGGCCTGCATGAGTACCACAGCACAGCGATGTTCTTTGGGACAATGTAGGCAAAGAGCAGGAGCAGACCAATCCTACAGCCCCAGCAGAGTGGCGTTCATCACAAGACCAGCGCAGCGCTATGGCAGATACGCTATGTATGTTGCACTCACCTTGAAGTTAACAGCGAACTGAGATCCACTCCTTTTCAAACGAGTTTGAGGCCGACATAATTTCCCGCTGGCGTGATGCAAGGTTGGAAGGCCTGACAAGATTCTGGTGAGCAGCTGTTTTAATGAGATGTTAATGAATGCAAATGGCGTTTACGCTACTAGTCGGCAGGACAACTGAACTGCCATCGGGAGAATTGCACACTGTTTTTACACTGGCGAATTTCCAACCTTTTGCTTGCCGCTGGATTCTCTGCTCCCGCCTGCCACAGGATGGGAAAATTCTGCCGATAGAATAGTTATAATGGGGAACTTTTACTATTCCAGTCTATATTAGGATAATTATAGTGTAAAGGGCAGAGAAGAGCAAGAGTTCCTGGAGTGGAGCAGAATTTTCTACAGCAGTATGTTTCCAGACTAATGAGGACGGAGGCATTTCTGAACCTGGGAATGAGGTGGGCCAAGTGGATCAAGTGTCAGTAGCGGTACATTTAGGGGACAGTGATCATTGTATCATAAGGGTTAAATTGGCTATGGAAAAGGACCAGGTACAATCCAGAATAATTAATAACATAATTAATAATATAATTAAAAGATTGGTTAATTGGGAAAGGGCAAACTTCAATGGGGTGAGAACAATCTGGCCCAGATAAGTTAGAATCAAAGATTGGTGAGCAAAACTGTAACTGAACAATGGGCTGCCTTGGGAGAGGAGATGGTTCAAGTCCAGTGTATTCCCACGATGAGGAAAGGTAGGGCAAACAAATCCAGAGTTCCCTGGATGATGAAAGAGAGAGAGAGTAAGCTGAAGCAGAAAAAGGGTGTATATGACAAATGCTAGGTTGATAATAAAATTGAGAATCAGGCTCAGTTCGAAGGTTCAGAGGGGAAGTTAAAAGAAACAAATAAGAAGCAAAGAAAGAGTATGAGAAGATCCTGGAAATAATAATAGACGGCCATCTAAAAGTCTTCTATAGACATATAAACTTTAAAATGGTGGTAAAAGGAGGAGTGGGGCCAATAAGGGACCAAAAAGTGGATTTATACTTGGAGGCAGGAGGCATGGCTAAGGTATTAAATACTTTGCATCTTCTTTAACAAGGAAGAGGAGGTAATTCAGACACTTGAAGGATTTAGAGTTGACAAGGAGGAGGTATTAGATAGGCTGGCTATACTTGAAGTTGATAAGGCACCAGGACCGGATCAGATGCATCCAAGGAAATTGAGGGAAGTAAGGGCGAAAAATTCAAAGGTACTGCTTCTTCAGAGACAAGGATGGTGCCAGAGGACTGGAGAATTGCAAATGTTACAAGAAGGGTATAAAGATAAGCCCAGCAACCATGGGCCAGTCAGTTTATATCGGTGGTGGGGAAGCTTTTAGAATTGATAATTCAACAAAAAATGACTCGTTACTTTGGCAAATGCAAGTTAATTAAGGAAAGCACAGATTTGTTAAGGTCAGATTGTGTTTAACTAACATGCTGGAGTTTTTTGATGGTGTCACAGAGAGGGTTGATGTGAGGTACATGTACTTCCAAAAGGCATTTGGTGAAGTGCTGCGCATCAGACTAATGAACAAAGTTGGAGCTCATGGAATAAAAGAGACAGTAGCAACATGGATACGGAATTAGCTGAGTGACAGGTAATGGGAGTAATGGTGAACTGTTGTTTTTCGGACTGGAGGAGTTTCCCAAGGTTGGTGTTAGGACCCCTGCTCCTCCTGATATATATTAATGACCTAGGCTTTGGTATATGGGGAACAATTTCAAAATTTGAGAATGACACAAAACTTGTAAGTATTGTGAACAGTGAGGTGGATAATAACAAACTTCAAGAGGACATAGACAGGCTGGTGGAATGGGTGAATAAGTACAGATGAAATTTAATGCAAAGAAATGTGAAATGATTAATTTTGGTAGGAAGAACAAAAAGAGACAATATGAAGTAAAGAGTAGAATTCTAAAAGAGGTGCAGGGGGACCTGGATTTCTATTTGCACAAATCATTGAAAGTGGAAGGACAGGTTGAGAGAGCATTAATAAAGCATACAGCATCCTGGGCTTTATCAATAGGAGCATAGAGTACAAGGGCAAGAAAGTTATGTTAAAACTGTATGAAACGCTGGTTCTGCCTCAACTGGAGAATTGTGTCCAGTTCTGGGCACCACACTTTAGGAAGGATGTGAGGGCATTTATCAGGGGGTTAAGACCTCATACTCTATATTTTTATAAAATATATGTATATATCCTAAGGCTAATTTCTAAAATTTAAAAACCAGATAAAGACCCTTTCAAAATGGCTGAAGCTATGTCTGCCTGTGACCTCAAACAATACCAGCTAATAAAACAGTTTCGCAGAAGCTGAACCTCTTTATCTCTGAGAGACCATAACAACCCCCTGTGGCTGCAGAGATCAAATTCAAAGGGAACTATTCAAAGGCCATCTATATTTCATAAGCCAGGCCTGGCCAACAAGAGCCAATTCATCTGCTAGGACAAAGGACTCCACAACCTCCCTTTAAGACTTAATGTTTGGAACATTAACAATCTCAGGGACCCAGACAAAGGGATTCACACACTCTTTTCAAACTCAGAGTGGATGGGTGGGAGTCATGTGACATGAACCCCTAGCTGGGGAAACCAGTACTATTGCCTTGTGGAGCTGAAAAGCTCAATTTGTCATTTTTCCATCTAACAAGCAGCAGCACAGGAAAGGGGCGCTGTCCAGGTTCGAATACCTGACTACCATCTACACTGTTTCTACTAGACCTTCTGTACCATCACCTACAAGGCTAAGTCATTTCTGTGGGCCTATCTCATCATGGAAGTCATCTCTACTGGAAAAGTGAATTATCCAGCATCAGTTTTCACCCTACCAGCCTCTGTGAAGGAATGCACCATTGGAGTGTGATTCTGGACTCTGGACTCTCGTGAAACAATAATTCTTTTCTCTATGGTCTTTGCCCTGTAAATCTTTCTTTCTCTATCCCTCTTCTTACTATATGAGTGCACATGAGGCTACGTAGTGAGCCCCCTCCTGTGTTTTGAGTGTTTGCAAATAAATCAACCATTTGAGTTCATCCTATCTTGAGCTTGCTGGAGGTTATTAACAGAAAATTGGATCATACTAAAACTGAGGGGTTGGGAAACACGCCACTGCTTATAAAGGGTGAAGCAAATCAAAACAGCTTTCTGTTTATGGACAGGTGGTGAAAGAAGACATCAGGGCTGTTAAAATTAACCCCCTGTCTCTCTCTAACAGAAATTGGGAGTTCAAATCCAGAATTTGACCAGAGTCTAAGTTAAGACAAGCCAAATCTGATATGAAAAAGTCAATTAGAAGCCAAAAGAGAAAACTTGGTGGCTGGAACGAATTTTAAAACACAAGTAACTTACCACTGCAAATTCCTTTCCCAGCACTAAGAAAATGGCAACCTTTGGTGCCCAGATGTGGGTCAAACAAAGGAAATTGAACAGTGAAACTTTGGTGGACCTCAGCACAGAACAACTGAAAACAATAGCAAGGGAGGTACAGTTTAAATTGCCCAGTAAAGAGAAGTGAACTGATCTAGTTGTTGGTAGAACATTTGGATCTCACATTACTGGTAGAACAGTTAGATGTAAAGCTCAACCATGACTCTGAATCCCCTCCCCTAACCAATTTTGATTTGGAAAAACTCAGTTTGCTTTTCAGGAGAGGGAAAGGGAAAAGCAAGCAAGGGAACAGAAGAAAGAAAGAAAGGGAGAAAGGAATAGAGAAGAATTCCAGCTCCGAAAATTAGAAATGGAGCTAGCAGCCCAAAGGAGAGAGAGACAATTGGAAGCTGCAAGGGAAAATCTCTCTCTACCCGGTAGCACTCCCTGCCTCCTCACCCTGGAACTACTCTCTGAGGCCCTCAAGTATGCGAGATTCATTCCCAAATTCAAAGAGAGTGACATGAAGTCATTTTTTGCCAATTTTCAGTAAATAGCAAGACAGCTAAAATGGCCATCGGATATCTGAACATTTTTAGTTCAAGGGCAGCTGTCAGGGAGAGCCCAAGAGGTCTACTCCATGCTTCCCCCTGATGTGTCCATGAACTATGACCAGACCAAGGCTGCCATCCTAAGTGCCTACAGGCTAGACCTGGAGCAATTCCAGAACGCTCGTAAAAAGCTCACACAAACCCACATCAAGTTCGAACATTGAAGCAAATTGTGTTTGACCGATGGGTAAGGCCCCTAAGAACCCCATGCATCTATGAGGGGTTGCATGAGTTGGTATTGTTGCAGAATTTCAAAAATTGCTTACTCTCCAACCTGCAAATGCACTTAGAGGAGCAGAGAATCCTCACAGCTAGGGATGCAGCAGTCACAGCAGCCATCTATGATCTTACCCATAGGCCTGCAAACGCAGGCAGACCCTTTCCAAACCATTTGCTTGAGCATTGGAAAGATAAGCAGGGTGATCTATATAGGAGAGGACTCCCCAATCCAGAAAGTAAAACACAAAAGAGGGTGTGAGAAGCCCTCCTGCACCCTGAATGGACACCGGTATGTTCCATTGCAATAAAATAGGCCATTCCAGGCCTGAATGCTGAAGATTGTGAGGGAAGCCCATTGGCCTAATAGGACTCCATACGAGTAGTCCCCTGAAGGATGTCCCAATGGGTAGTGCAGCAGAGCAGGCAGAGACTCTCGCTACTGAAACTTACCCCTTGGAGGACGTGGCGCTATGTGTGTCTCAGACAGACAAACTCCGAGAGCTTCCGGAGTTTTGACCTTTAAGGAACAGTGACCCCCTACCTAACCCAAAATGTGAGCAAGTCCATTGTACTGCTCTAGGACAGAGGGGCCACTCAGCCCTTAATGTTGGAGCGAAGCCTAAATCTACCCCACCCGATTCCTCCCTGAAAGCCAAAGTGGGAGGAGGGTCTGTGTTTGCAACCCTCCATAGGGTCCACTGAGAGTGTGACTATGTTTCAGGCCCTGTCACAGTAGGCACTGTCCCTGAACTACCAGTAGCAGGAATCGATTTCCTCCTGGGAAACGATTTGGCTGGCCAGATGTTAGTCAGCAAAAGAAAAGAGGCCAAAGTCAACCAGCAGAAAACTGCAGGCAAACAGAAATATGGGGAAAGTCCAGAGATCCAAAAGAGTGAAATAGTGAGGGCTGCATGAATGTAGCAAAGCCGAAGTCAGGCCAGTAAAGTTAAAAGAGGTCCCGGAAGGGCCAATAGAATTTAAAATAGACTCACAGGACATCCCCGAATTAAATCGGGACCAGAGAAGTCCCAGAGCAGGGAAAAAGATAGTGAGGGAGATGCCCTAGGTAGTTGAAGAGCCTGAAGGAAGGAACATTATTAAACCAGGAAAAAAAAAGGTTAAGGACTGTACGGAAGTATGTCTGGCAGAAACCTTCATTCAGACATTAAATAGGGACAAGGGGAATTCCCAAACCAATGAGCAGATAGGTAATGAATGCCTCCTCCAGTTGAAAAGCCACAAAGGGGTGTAGCTGGAGCTGCACCTTCACTTGAGGGCAGAAGTGTTCCAGGGCATGTGGAACAAGTTAGGAGAGCGTCCCCTCTAAAGCAAAAGGACCTAGCGAGGAAGCCACTGGTTGGTTTAGCCGATGGCTTTCTGGTGAATTTAAATGGGAAGCAGGAAACTTCTCAAATTGGCCTAGAAAGAGTGAGGGTGGTGCCTCACTTAGTTGAAAAGCCACCAGGAGGTATAGCGAGAACTGACCATCCACCAGAAAGCAGTAGTGTCTCAAAAGACACAGAGCCTATCACCCAACTGGCCAGCAGGATCTAAGATGGACAAGAGCAGCTCAGCCCCATAATCAACAGACCTCGCACTCAGAGTGAGATACCCAGTATTCCCCCATAGATAGCCCAGAGCAGCTTGACCATCACTCACCCCCTAACTGCTAACCACCCTGTAAAACCCCCAGGCCCTTTTGAGGATATTCAATCAGGAGTTGGACATGCAGAGTTCTGAACCCAATGGCTTTGTTTATGCCTGATCCCCAGCAGAGGAAATGCAGAACTTTAACCCTGAATAGACTTCTCCAAAAGACAGATTTTGAACCTTCCCAAGTGAACCTTCCCATTCCACATTCCAGGACAGGACTACATCTTTGCTGATGCACTAACCCAGATTTAGACCTCAGAAAGGAAAATGCAGCAAGGAACTGGCATTGCACCTGCTAGCTGGGTGCCTGATGTGCCAATGTGAATGAGAGAATATATGTATATTCCTTTACTTCATATTTTCCCTTTATAAGGCCACACAAAAAAAAATTCTCCAAGGCCACGAGGACAGTCAGGGGACTAAGACCCCGCATTCTATATTTTTATAAAATAGTTATATATATTCCTAGTTTCTAAAATTTTTAAAACTGGACAAAGACCCTTTTAAAACGGCTGAAGTTATGTTATGTCTGCCTGTGACCCTCGAATAATACCAGCTAATATGGCAGTTTCACAGAAGCTGACACCCCGTTATCTCTGAAAAGACCCTAACAACCCTCTGTGGGCTGCAGAGATCAAATTCAAAGGGAACTATACGAAGGCCATCTACATTTCATAAGCCAGGCCTGGCCAACCAGATCTGATTTGTCTGCTAAGGCAAAGGACCCCACAACCTCTCTTTAAGACTTAATGCTGGAACATTCACAATATCAGGGACCCAGACAAACGGATTCATGCACTTTGTCAAAGCCAGCGTGGAGATTTGGGATTCATGTGACATGAACCCCTAGCTGGGGAAACCAGTAATATTGCCTTGTGGAGCTGAAATGCTCAGTCTGTCATTTTTCCAGCTACCAAGCAGCAGTACAGGAAAGGGGCTTCGTCCAGGTTTGAATACCTGACCCCCATCTACACATTCTACTAGACCTTCTGTACCATCACCTACAAGAGTGATTCATCTCTGCATGTCTATCTCATCATGGTAGCCATCTCTATTGGAAAAGTGAATTATCCAGCATCAGTTTTCAACCTGCCAAACTCTGTGAAGGAATATACCATTGGACTTTGATTCTGGACTCTGGACTCATATGAAACAATATTTCTTATCTCTGTGGCCTTTGTCCTGTAAATCTTTCTTTCGCTATCCCTCTATTTACTATATGAGTGCACAGGGGACTATGTAGTGACCACCTCCCGCCCCCCGCCCCCTCTGAGTTCATCCTATCTCGAGTTTGTTTTGTGGTTAGTAATCGGATCATACCTAAACTGAGGGATTTGGAAACATGCCACCGCTTATAAAAGGTGAAGCAAATCACCTGTTTATAGGTGGCTGGCGAGAGAGAAATCAGGGCTGTTACAATTAATCCCCCTCCTGTCTGTAACTTCTAAGAATATTATATGTTTCTATGAGATCAGTCCTCATTATTCTAAACTCCAGAGTATATAGACCCATTCTACCCAAGGTCTCCTGAGATGGGTGGTGAGAGGAGAAATCAGGGCTGTTTAAATTAACCCCCCTTCTGTCTGTAACACATTAGAGTGGGTGCAGAAAAGATTCATGAGAATGGTTCCAGGGATGAGGAACTTCAGTTACATAGAAAGATTGGAGTAGCTGGGACTGTTCTGCTTGGAGAATAGAATGTTGAGAGGAGATTTGACATAGGTATTCAAAATCATGAGGGGTCTGAACAGAGTAGGTAAGGAGAAACTATTCCCATTGTTGAAAGGATCGAGAACCAGAGGACATTGATTTAAGATGATTGGCAAATGAAGCAATTTTGACATGAGGAAAAACTCTTTTATGCAGCAATTGATTAGGGCCTGGACTGCACTGCCTGAGATTGTGATGAAGGCAGGTTCAATTGTGGTTTTCAAAAGAAAATTCAATCATTATTTGAAGAGGAAATATTTGCAGGGCTACGGTGATGAAAAGGCAGGGGAGTGGCATGAGCTGCATCGCTCCTGCAGAGGATCAGCATGGATTTAGTGGAATGAATGGCCTCTTCTGTGCTGTAACCATTCTATGATTCTAGGTAAATAAGTCCGCTCCTAGTACAAGAAAATAAACTTACTCCTATGGGTCACACCTACTAAAAGATATAGATTAGATAGACTGTAATCAAAGGTCACGTTGCATCAGAAGTGTTCCTTGATTACTGGTTGGGTCATTAATCTCTTTTCTTCCCCATAATGCATTCCAAGGAAGTGGCAATCTCTGCCAAAGCCCCCTCCCCCCATGAGTGTGTCTGATATTCATGAAGTACCTCTGACCCTGAACCAGACTGACCATATCTGCTGTGCCATATTATAAGTCTGGTTTCTTTAAGTTAGCTGCTTATTTCTTCAATCTGATTGTCTTCCTCTGACGTAGCAGTAGGCTTTCCCTGCAGCTGCTGCACCAAATGTCTACATCTCATCCTGACTTTTTGTGTACCTCTGCATCCAACTTAACCCACCCTTCCTCGATGCTGCTGTTTGGCTCTGCATATTTAAATACGTTGACCCCCACAACTGAGGGCAGATTGGATATAAGGAGTAGAATTTTAACTGCTGAGGTGTGGAGGACTTGGGTGTGACTGCGGAGTTAAACTCTTGAATAGCCATGTCAAGTCGGAAACCTGATATAATCCTACCCGTTTCCAGGTTTAACTTGGATGGTTTTACAGACAAGCAGAGTTGCAGCTGTCTGGAAAGTTATTAAAATACCCAAACAGGCAATTAGCTTTGAATTTAACTCTGAACTCTGGCTTTAATGCCCAGAGAAAAGATTCATCATGCTCTCTGCATCTCGCCAGTGTCACTGAGGTGAGTGCAGAGCCAGGAGTGATTTTTTAATTAAATTAAGTATTGCTGAAAAAAGATACATGATGTTGAAGCTTTTTGTCTAGCAATTCATCAGGTCAATTTGCAAGAATAGAAACATAGAAACTAGGAGCAGGAGTAGGCCATTTGGCCCTTCAAGCCTGCTCCGCCATTCATTATGATCATGACAGATCATCCAACTCAATAGCCTGCTCCCGCTTTCTCCCCATACCCTTTGACCCATTTCGCCCCAAGAGCTATATTTAGCTCCTTCTTGAAAACATACAATGTTTTGGCCTCAACTACTTGTGCTGATTGGTTGGCAAATGGACTCTGGAATGCACTGCCTGAGAGTGAGGTGGAGACAGAGACCCTTGCCAACCAATCAGCACTCTCTTCTCATGAAGTATAAATTGTTGTTCCTTTTACATTTGGTATTCTTGCGAATTGTCCTGATGAATGCAAGACAAAAAGTTTCAACAACATGTCTTTTTTCAGCAATACTTAATTAATTTAATTAAATTGAAGACTTTGAAGAGTGAAATGACAAAGTTTGTGATATGAGCTCAATTTCAACTTTTTGAAACTACATTCCACTGCACTGAATTGTTCTCCTCTTCATCTCAATGTCTTGGTGTCAACCTGCAATGCAACATGGGAGCGACTCTAATAGTCTGGATCTTTGAACAGTAGGAGCAGGGACTACCACCACCAACAGCAGCAGAACCAGCAATCACACCAACAGCAGCAGCACCAGGAAAAACCACCAACAGCAGCAGCACCAGGAACCACCACCAACAGCAGCAGCAACAGGAGCCACATGAACAGCAGCAGCACCAGGAACCACACCAACAGCAGCAACACCAGGAAACAGACCAACAGCAGCAGCACCAGGAAAAACCACCAACAGCAGAAGCACCAGGAAGCACACATACAGCAGCAGTACCAGGAACCACACCAACAGCAGCAGCATCAGGAACCACACCAATAGCAGTCGCACCAGGAACCACACCAACAGCAGCAGCACCAGGAACCACACCAACAGCAGCAGCGCCAGGAAAAAGACCAACAGGAGCATCAACAGGAACCACAACAACAGCAGCAACAACAGGAAACAGACCAACAGCAGCAGCGCCAGGAAACAGACCATCAGGAGAAACACCAGGAGCCACACCAACAGCAGCAAGAACAGGAACCAGACCAACAGGAGAAGCACCAGGAGCCACAACAGCAGCAGCAGCACCAGGAACCACAGCAACGGCAGCAGCAGCAGGAAACAGACCAACAGCAGCAGCATCAGGAACCACACCAACAGCAGCAGCACCAGGAACCACACCAACAGCAGCAGCTCCAGGAACCACACCAACAGCAGCAGCACAGGAGACACACCAAAAGCAGCAGCAGCAGGAAACAGACCAACAGCAGCAGCACCAACAGCAGCACCAGGAACCACAGCAACAGCAGCAGCACGAGGAACACCACATGGCAGCAGCATCAGGAACCACACCAAAAGCAGCAGCACCAGTAACCACACCAATAGCAGTCGCACCTGCAACCACACAAACAGCAGCAGCACCAGGAACCACACCAACAGCAGCAGCACCAGGAACCACACCAACAGCAGCAGCACCTGCAAACAGACCAACAGCAGCAGCACCAGAACCACACCAACAGCAGCAGCAACAGGAAACAGACCAACAGCAGCAGCACCAATAGCAGCAGCAGGAACCACACCAACAGCAGCAGCATCAGGAACCATACAAACAGCAGCAGCTCCAGGAACCACACCAACAGCAGCAGCACAGGAGACACACCAAAAGCAGCAGCAGCAGGAAACAGACCAACAGCAGCAGCACCAACAGCAGCACCAGGAACCACAGCAACAGCAGCAGCACGAGGAACACCACATGGCAGCAGCATCAGGAACCACACCAAAAGCAGCAGCACCAGTAACCACAGCAACAGCAGCAGCACGAGGAACACCACATGGCAGCAGCATCAGGAACCACACCAAAAGCAGCAGCACCAGTAACCACACCAATAGCAGTCGCACCTGCAACCACACAAACAGCAGCAGCACCAGGAACCACACCAACAGCAGCAGCACCAGGAACCACACCAACAGCAGCAGCACCTGCAAACAGACCAACAGCAGCAGCACCAGAACCACACCAACAGCAGCAGCAACAGGAAACAGACCAACAGCAGCAGCACCAATAGCAGCAGCAGGAACCACACCAACAGCAGCAGCATCAGGAACCATACAAACAGCAGCAGCACCAGGAACCACACCAACAGCAGCAGCACCTGGAACCACACCAACAGCAGCAGCACCAATAGCAGCAGCAGGAACCACACCAACAGCAGCAGCATCAGGAACCACACCAACAGCAGCAGCACCAATAGCAGCACCAGCAACCACAACAACAACAGCATTACCAGGAACCCCCCTCCATGGCAGCAGCATCAGGAACCACAAAAACAGCAGCAGCACCAGGAACCACAGCAACAGGAGCAGCACCAGGAAAAAGACCAACAGGAGCAGCACCAAGAACCACAACAGCAGCAGCAACAACAGGAACCACACCAACAGCAGCGGCACCAGGAAACAGAACAACAGGAGAAGCACCAGGAGCCACAATGAAAACAGCAGCACCAGGAGCCACACCAACAGCAGCAGCACCAGGAAACAGACCAACAGCAGCAGCACCAGGAACCACACAAACAGCAGCAGCTCCAGGAACCACACTAACAGCAGCAGCACCAGGAGCTACAATGACAGCAGCAACACCAGGAGGCACACCAACAACAGCAGCACCCAAACCACACAAACAGCAGCAGCTCCAGGAACCACACCAACGGCAGCAGCACAGGAGCCACACCAAAAGCAGCAGCACCAGGAAACAGACCAACCACAGCGAATCAGGAACCAGACCAACAGCAGCAGCACCAGGAACCACACCAACAGCAGCAGCAGCAGGAACCAGACCAACAGCAGCAGCACCAGGAACCACACAAACAGCAGCAGCTCCAGGAACCACACTAACAGCAGCAGCACCAGGAGCTACAATGACAGCAGCAACACCAGGAGGCACACCAACAACAGCAGCACCCAAACCACACAAACAGCAGCAGCTCCAGGAACCACACCAACGGCAGCAGCACAGGAGCCACACCAAAAGCAGCAGCACCAGGAAACAGACCAACCACAGCGAATCAGGAACCAGACCAACAGCAGCAGCACCAGGAACACCCCATAGCAGCAGCATCAGGAACCACATCAACAGCAGCAGCACCAGGAACCACGCCAATACCAGCAGCACCATCAGCAGCACCGGGAACCACAACAACAGCAGCAGCACCAGGAACAACACCAACAGCAGCAGCACCAGGAAACAGACCAACAGGAGCAGCAACAGGAACCACAACAACAGCAGCAACAACAGGAAACAGACCAGCAGCAGCAGCACCAGGAAACAGACTAACTGGAGAAACACCTGGAGCCACAACAACAGCAGCAATCACAGGAAACAGACCAACAGGAGAAGCACCAGGAGCCACAACAACAACAGCAGTGCCAGGAACCAGACCAACAGGAGCAGCAACAGGAACCACAACAACAGCAGCAACAGCACGAAACTGACTAACAGGAGAAGCAACAGGAGCCACAACAACATCAGCACCACCAGGAAACACACCAACAGCAGCAGCGCCAGGAACCACACCAACAGCAGCAGCACCAGGAAACAGACCAACAGAAGCAGCAATAGGAACTACAACAACAGCAGCAGCAGCAGGAGCCACACCGAAAGCTGCAGCACCAGGAACCGTGCCAACATCAGCAGCACCAGGAAACAGACCAACAGCAGCAGTACCAGGACCACACCAATAGCAGCAGCACCAGGAATCTCACAAACAGCAGCAGCACCAGGAACCACACCAACAGCAGCAGCAACAGGAAACAGACCAACCGCTGCAGCACCAGCAAGCACACCAACAGCAGCAGCATCAGGAACCACACCAACAGCAGCAGCACCAGGAAACAGACCAACAGCAGCAGCAACACGAACCACACCAACAGCAGCAGCAACAGGAAACAGACCAACCGCTGCAGCACCAGCAAGCACACCAACAGCAGCAGCACCAGGAAACAGACCAACAGCAGCAGCAACACGAACCACGCCAACAGCAGCAGCAACAGGAAACAGACCAACAGCAGCAGCACCAGCAAGCACACAAACAGCAGCAGCATCAGGAACCACACCAACAGCAGCAGCACCAGGAACCACACCAACAGCAGCAGCACCAGGAACCACACCAACAGCAGCAGCATCAGGAACCACACCAACAGCAGCAGCACCAGGAACCACAACAACAGCAGGAGCCTCAGGAACCACAACAACAGCAGCAGCTCCAGGAACCACACTAACAGCAGCAGCCTCAGGAACCACACCAACAGCAGCAGCACCAGGAACCACAACAACAGCAGCAGCCTCAGGAACCACACCAAAAGCAGCAGCACCAGGAACCACACCAATAGTAGTCGCACCTGGAACCACACAAACAGCAGCAGCACCAGGAACCACACCAACAGCAGCAGCAACAGGAACCACACCAACAGCAGCAGCACCAATAGCAGCACCAGCAACCACAACAACAACAGCATTACCAGGAACCCCCCTCCATGGCAGCAGCATCAGGAACCACAAAAACAGCAGCAGCACCAGGAACCACAGCAACAGGAGCAGCACCAGGAACCACACCAACAGCAGCAGCGCCAGGAAAAAGACCAACAGGAGCAGCACCAAGAACCACAACAGCAGCAGCAACAACAGGAACCACACCAACAGCAGCGGCACCAGGAAACAGAACAACAGGAGAAGCACCAGGAGCCACAATGACAGCAGCAGCACCAGCAGCCACACCAACAGCAGCAGCACCTGGAAACAGACCAACAGCAGCAGCACCAGGGGCCACACCAACAGCAGCAGCACCAGGAAACAGACCAACAGCAGCAGCACCAGGAACCATACCCATATCAGCAGCACCAACAGCAGCACCAGGAACCACAACAACAGCAGCAGCACTAGGAACCACACAAACAGCAGCAGCTCCAGGAACCACACCAACAGCAGCAGCTCCAGGAACCACACCAACAGCAGCAGCCTCAGGAACCACAACAACAGCAGCAGCACCAGGAACCACACCCATATCAGCAGCACCAACAGCAGCGCCAGGAACCACAACAACAGCAGCAGCACCACGAAACAGAACAACAGCAGCAGCACCAGGACCACACCAACAGCAGCAGCACCACGAACCACACCAACAGCAGCAGCAACAGGGAACACACCAACAGCAGCAGCACCAGGAACCACACCAACAGCAGCAGCATCAGGAACCACACCAACAGCAGCAGCAACAGGGAAGACACCAACAGCAGCAGCACCAGGAACCACAACAACAGCAGCAGCAGCAGGAAACAGACCAACAGCAGCAGCACCAGGAACTACACAAACCACAGCAGCTCCAGGAACCACACCAACAGCAGCAGCACAGGAGCCACACCAAAAGCAGCAGCACCAGGAACCACACCAATAGCAGCAGCACCATCAGCAGCACCAGGAACCACAAGAACTGCAGCAGCACCAGGAACACCCCATAGCAGCAGCATCAGGAACCACATCAACAGCAGCAGCACCAGGAACCACGCCAATAGCAGTCGCACCAGGAACAACACCAACAGCAGAAGCACCAGGAACCACACCAATACCAGCAGCACCATCAGCAGCACCGGGAACCACAACAACAGCAGCAGCACCATGAACAACACCAACAGCAGCAGCACCAGGAAACAGACTAACTGGAGAAACACCTGGAGCCACAACAACAGCAGCAATCACAGGAAACAGACCAACAGGAGAAGCACCAGGAGCCACAACAACAACAGCAGTGCCAGGAACCAGACCAACAGGAGCAGCAACAGGAACCACAACAACAGCAGCAACAGCATGAAACAGACTAACAGGAGAAGCAACAGGAGCCACAACAACATCAGCACCACCAGGAAACACACCAACAGCAGCAGCACCAGGAACCACACCAACAGCAGCAGCACCAGGAAACAGACCAACAGGAGCAGCAATAGGAACTACAACAACAGCAGCAGCACCAGGAGCCACACCGAAAGCTGCAGCACCAGGAATCACACCAACATCAGCAGCACCAGGAAACAGACCAACAGCAGCAGTACCAGGACCACACCAATAGCAGCAGCACCAGGAATCACACCAACAGCAGCAGCACCAGGAATCACACCAACAGCAGCAGCACCAGGACCACACCAACAGCAGCAGCACCAGGAAACAGACCAACAGCAGCAGCAACACGAACCACGCCAACAGCAGCAGCAACAGGAAACAGACCAACAGCAGCAGCACCAGCAAGCACACAAACAGCAGCAGCATCAGGAACCACACCAACAGCAGCAGCACCAGGAACCACACCAACAGCAGCAGCACCAGGAACCACACCAACAGCAGCAGCATCAGGAACCACACCAACAGCAGCAACACCAGGAACCACAACAACAGCAGGAGCCTCAGGAACCACAACAACAGCAGCAGCACCAGGAACCACACCTATATCAGCAGCACCAACAGCAGCACCAGGAACCACAACAACAGCAGCAGCACGAGGAACGCCACATGGCAGCAGCAACAGGAACCACACCAAAAGCAGCAGCACCAGGAACCACACCATTAGTAGTCGCATCTGGAACTACACAAACAGCATCAGCACCAGGAACCACACCAACAGCAGCAGC
This sequence comes from Cetorhinus maximus, assembly GCF_964194155.1. Lineage (NCBI taxonomy): Eukaryota > Metazoa > Chordata > Chondrichthyes > Lamniformes > Cetorhinidae > Cetorhinus > Cetorhinus maximus. The sequence continues at coordinate 50,221,481 of NC_135888.1, read as the reverse complement.
ACCAGGAACCACACTAACAGCAGCAGCAACAGGAAAGAGACCAACAGCAGCAGCACCAGGAACCATACAAACAGCAGCAGCACCAGGAACCACACCAACAGCAGCAGCACCAGGAACCACACCCATATCAGCAGCACCAACAGCAGCACCAGGAACCACAACAACAGCAGCAGCACCAGGAACACCCCATAGCAGCAGCTCCAGGAACCACACCAACAGCAGCAGCCTTAGGAACCACAACAACAGCAGCAGCACCAGGAACCACACCCATATCAGCAGCACCAACAGCAGCACCAGGAACCACAACAACAGGAGCAGCACCAGGAACCACACCAATAGCAGCAGCACCAGGAAAGAGACCAACAGGAGCAGCAACAGGAACAACAACAACAGCAGCAACAACAGGAAACAGACCAACAGCAGCAGCACCAGGAAACAGACTAACAGGAGAAACACCTGGAGCCACAACAACAGCAGCATCACAGGAAACAGACCAACAGGAGAACCACCAGGAGCCACGACAACAGCAGCAACAAAAGGAACAGACCAACAGGAGAAGCACCAGGAGCCACAACAACAGCAGCAGCAGCACCAGGAAACACACCAACAGCAGCAGCACTCGGAAACAGACAAACAGCAACAGCACCAGGAACCACACGAACAGCAGCAGCACCAGGAACCACACGAACAGCAGAAGCACCAGGAACCACAACAACAGCAGCATCAGGAACCACATGAACAGCAGCAGCAACAATCACCACACCAACAGGAGCAGCACCAGGAACCACACCAATAGCAGCAGCACCAGGAAAGTGACCAACAGGAGCAACAACAGGAACCACAACAACAGCAGCAACAAGAGGAACCACACCAACAGCAGCAGCACCAGCAGCAACAGCTCCAGGAACCACACCAAGAGCAGCACCACAGGAGCCACAACAAAAGCAGCAGCACCAGGAACCACACCAACAGCAGGAGCACAGGAGCCACACCAAAAGCAGCAGCACCAGGAAACAGACCAACAGCAGCAGCACCAGAAACCACACCAATACCAGCAGCACCAGGAACACCCCATAGCAGCAGCACCAGGAACCATGCCAAGAGCAGTCGCACCAGGAACCACACCAACAGGAGCAGCACCTGGAACCACAACTACAGGAGCAGGAACAGGAACCACACCAACAGGAGCAGCACCTGGAACCACAACTACAGGAGCAGGAACAGGAACCACACCAACAGGAGCAGCACCAAGAACCACACCAACATCAGCAGCACCAGGAAACAGACCAACAGGAGCAGCACCAGGTAACAGACCAACAGGAGAAACACCAAGAAACAGACTAACAGAAGAAACACCAGGAGCCACAACAACAGCAGCAACAACAGGAAACAGACCAACAGGAGTCACACCAGGAGCCACAACAACAGCAGCAGCACCAGCAACCACACCAGCAGCAGCAGCACCAGGAACCACACCAACAGCAGCAGCACCAGGAAACAGACCAACAGCAGCAGCACCAGGAAACAGACCAACAGCAGCAGCACCAGGAATCACAACAGCAGCCGCACCAGGAACCACAACAGCAGCAGCACCAGGAACAACCCATGGCAGCAGCATCAAGAACCCCACCAACAGCAGCAGCACCAGGAACCACACCAATACCAGCAGCAGCAACAGCAGCACCAGGAACCACAACAACAGCAGCAGCACCAGGATCCACACCAATACCAGCAGCACCAACAGTAGCACCAGGAGCCACAACAACAGCAGCAGCACCAGGAACACCCCATAGCAGCAGCATCAGGAACCACATGAACAGCAGCAGAAACAGGAAGCACACCAACAGGAGCAGCACCAGGAACCACACCAATAGCAGCAGCACCAGGAAAGAGACTAACAGGAGCAGCAACAGGAACCACAACAACAGCAGCAGCACAAGGAGCCACACCAACAGCAGCAGCACCAGGAACCACACCAACAGCAGCAGCACCACGAGGAAACAGACCAACAGCAGCAGCACCAGGACCACACCGATAGCAGCAGCACCAGGAATCACACCAGCAGCAGCAGCACCAGGAACCACACCAACAGCAGCAGCACCAGGAAACAGACCAACAGCAGCAGCACCAGGACCACACCAATAGCAGCAGCACCAGGAATCACACAAGCAGCAGCAGCACCAGGAAACAGACCAACAGCAGCAGCACCAGGAAACAGACCAACAGCAGCAGCACCAGGAAACAGACCAACAGCAGCAGCACCAGGAAACAGACTAACAGGAGAAACACCTGGAGCCACAACAACAGCAGCAATCACAGGAAACAGACCAACAGGAGAACCACCAGGAGCCACGACAACAGCAGCAACAAAAGGAACAGACCAACAGGCGAAGCTCCAGGAGCCACAACAACAGCAGCAGCAGCACCAGGAAACAGACCAACTGCAGATGCACCAGGAGCCACACCAACAGCAGCAACAGAAACCGCAACTGCAGCAGCAGCAACAGGAAACAGATCAACAGGAGCAGCTTCACCAACCACACCAACAGCAGCAGCACCAGGAAATACACCAACAGCAGCAGCACCAGGAACCACACCAACAGCAGCAGCACCAGTAAACAGACCAACAGGAGAAGCACCAGGAGCCACACCAAAAACAGCAACGGGAACCACAACTACAGCAGCAGCAACTGGAAACAGACCAACAGGAGAAGCAACAGGAACTATACCAACAGCAGCAGCAACAGGACACACACCAACAGCAGCAGCACCAACAGCACCAGCACCAGGAAACAGGTCAACAGGAGAAGCACCAGCAGTCACACCAAAAGCAGCAACAGGAACCACAACTACAGCAGCAGCAACAGGAAACAGACCAACAGGAGCAGCAACAGGAACTAAAACAACAGCAGCAGCACCTAGAAACAGACCAACAGCAGCAGCATCAGGCACCACTCCAACAGCAGCAGCACGAGGAACCAGACCAACAGCAGCAGCACCAGGAGCCACACCAACAGCAGCAGCACCAGGAACCACACCAACAGCAGCAGCACCAGGAACCACAACAGCAGCAGCAGCACCAGGAACCACACCAACAGCAGCAGCACCAGGAAACAGACCAACAGGAGAAGCACCAGGAGCCACAGCAAAAGCAGCAACAGGATCCACAACGACAGCAGCAGTAACAGGAAACAGACCAACAGGAGCAGCAACAGGAACTACACCAACAGCAGCAGCAACAGGACACATATCAACAGCAGCAGCACCAACAGCAGCAGCACCAGGAAACAGACCAACAGCAGAAGCACAAGCAGCCACACCAACAGCAGCACCAGGAACCACAACAACAGCAGCAGCACCAGGAACCACACCAACAGCAGCAGCACCAGGAACCACACCAATAGCAGTCGCACCAGGAACCACACCAACAGAAGCAGCACCAGGAACCACACCAACAGGAGCAGCACCAGGAACCACACCAACAGCGGCAGCACCAGGAAAGAGGCCAACAGGAGCAGCAACAGGAACCACAACAACTGCAGCAACAACAGGAAAGAGACCAATAGGAGAAGTACCAGGAGCCACAACAACAGCAGCAGCACCAGGAACCACGCCAACAGCAGCAGCACCAGGAAACAGACCAACAGCAGGAGCAACAGGAACCACAACAACAGCAACAACAGGAACAACAGCTACAGCATCAGCAACAGGAAACAGACCAACAGCAGCAGCACCAGGAACCACACCAACAGCAGCAGCACCAGGAAACAGACCAACAGGAGAAGCACCAGGAGCCACAGCAAAAGCAGCAACAGGATCCACAACGACAGCAGCAGTAACAGGAAACAGACCAACAGGAGCAGCAACAGGAACTACACCAACAGCAGCAGCAACAGGACACATATCAACAGCAGCAGCACCAACAGCAGCAGCACCAGGAAACAGACCAACAGCAGAAGCACAAGCAGCCACACCAACAGCAGCACCAGGAACCACAACAACAGCAGCAGCACCAGGAACCACACCAACAGCAGCAGCACCAGGAACCACACCAATAGCAGTCGCACCAGGAACCACACCAACAGAAGCAGCACCAGGAACCACACCAACAGGAGCAGCACCAGGAACCACACCAACAGCAGCAGCACCAGGAAAGAGGCCAACAGGAGCAGCAACAGGAACCACAACAACTGCAGCAACAACAGGAAAGAGACCAATAGGAGAAGTACCAGGAGCCACAACAACAGCAGCAGCACCAGGAACCACACCAACAGCAGCAGCACCAGGAAACAGACCAACAGCAGGAGCAACAGGAACCACAACAACAGCAACAACAGGAACAACAGCTACAGCATCAGCAACAGGAAACAGACCAACAGCAGCAGCACCAGGAACCACACCAACAGCAGCAGCACCAGGACCCACACCAACAGCACCAGCAACAACAGCACCAGCTCCAGGAACCACAACAACAGCAGCAGCACTAGGAGCCACACCAACAGCAGCAGCACCAGGAAACAGACCAACAGCAGCAGCACCAGGAACCACACCAATAGCAGCAGCCTCAGGAACCAGGCCAACAGCAGCAGCACCAGGAAACAGAACAACAGGAGAAGCACCAGGAGCCACACCAACAGCAGCACCAGGAACAACAGCTACAGCATCAGCAACAGGAAACAGACCAACAGCAGCAGCTCCAGGAACCACACCAACAGCAGCAGCACGAGGACCCACACCAACAGCACCAGCACCAACAGCACCAGCTCCAGGAACCACAACAACAGCAGCAGCACCAGGAACCACAACAACAGCAGCAGCACCAGGAAACAGACTAACAGCAGCTCCACCATGAACCACCCCAACAGCAGCAGAACCAGGAACCACACCAACAGCAGCAGCACCAGGAAACAGACCAACCGGAGCAGCAACAGGAACTATAGCAACAGCAGCAGCACCAGGAACCACAACTACAGCAGCAGCAACAGGAAACAGACCAACTGGAGCAGCAACAGGAACTACACCAACAGCAGCAGCACCAGGAACCACACCAACAGCAGCAGCACCAGGAGCCACAGCAACAGCAGCAGCACCAGGAACCACATCAACAGCACCAGCACCAGCACCAGCAGCATCTGCTCCAGGAACCACAACACCAGCAGCAGCACCAGGAGCCACAACAACAGCAGCAGCACCAGGAAACAGACCAACAGCAGCAGTATCAGGAACTACACCAACAGCAGCAGCACCAGGAACTACACCAACAGCAGCAGCACCAGGAACCACACCAACAGCAGCAGCACCATGAACCACACCAACACCAGCAGCACCAGGAAACAGATCAACAGGTGAAGTGCCAGCCATCACACCACAAGCAGCAACAGGAAACAGACCAACCGGAGCAGCAACAGGAACTACACCAACAGCAGCAACAACAGGATAGAGACCAACAGGAGAAGTACCAGGAGCCACAACAACAGCAGCAGCACCAGGAACCACACCAGCAGCAGCAGCACCAGGAAACAGACCAACAGCAGGAGCAACAGGAACCACAACAACAGCAACAACAGGAACAACAGCTACAGCATCAGCAACTGGAAACAGATCAACAGCAGCAGCACCAGGAACCACACCAACAGCAGCCGCACCAGGACCCACAGCAACAGCACCAGCACCAACAGCACCAGCTCCAGGAACCACAACAACAGCAGCAACACCAGGAGCCACAACAACAGCAGCAGCACCAGGAAACAGACCAACAGCAGCAGCATCAGGAACCACACCAACAGCAGCAGCACCAGGAACCACACCAACAACAGCAGCACCAGGAGCCACACCAACAGCAGCAGCACCAGGAAACAGACCAACAGCAGCAGCACCAGGAACCACACCAACAGCAGCAGCCTCAGGAACCACGCCAAAGGCAGCTGCACCAGGAAACAGAACAACAGGAGAAGCACCAGGTGCCACACCAACAGCAGCAACAGGAACAACAGCTACAGCATCAGCAACAGGAAACAGACCAACAGCAGCAGCACCAGGAAACAGACCAACAGCAGCAGCATCAGGAACCACACCAACAGCAGCAGCACCATGAACCGGACCAACAGCAGCAGCACCAGGAGCCACACCAACAGCAGCAGCACCATCAGCAGCTGCACCAGGAACCACCCCAACAGCAGCAGCACCAGGAACCACACCAACAGCAGCAGCACCAGGAAACAGACCAACCGGAGCAGCAACAGGAACTACACCAACAGCAGCAGCACCAGGAACCACAACTACAGCAGCAGCAACAGGAAACAGGCCAACCGGAGCAGCAACAGGAACTACACCAACAGCAGCAGCACCAGGAACCACAACTACAGCAGCAGCAACAGGAAACAGGCCAACCGGAGCAGCAACAGGAACTACACCAACAGCAGCAGCACCAGGAACCACAACTACAGCAGCAGCAACAGGAAACAGACCAACAGGAGAAGCAACAGGAACTACACCAACACCAACAGCAACAGGATACACATCAACAGCAGCAGCACCAACAGCAGCAGCACCAGGACACAGACCAACAGCAGAAGCACCAGCAGCCACACCAAAAGCAGCAACAGGAACCACAACTACAGCAGCAGCAACAGGAAACAGACCAACAGGAGCAGCAACAGGAACCACACCAACAGCAGCAGCACCATCAGCAGCAGCATCAGGAACCATAACAAAAGCAGCAGCACCAGGAACCACACCAACAGCAGCAGCACTAGGAGCCACACCAACAGCAGCAGCACCAGGAAACAGATCAACAGCAGCAGCATCAGGAACCACACCAACAGCAGCAGCACCAGGAAACAGATCAACAGCAGCAGCATCAGGAACCACACCAACAGCAGCAGCACCAGGAAACAGACTAACAGGAGAAGCACCAGGAGCCACACCAACAACAGCAATAGGAACAACAGCTACAGCAGCAACAGGAAACAGACCAACAGGAGCAGCATCAGGAACCACACCAACAGCAGCAGCACCAGAAATCACACCTACAGTTGCGGCACCATCAGCAGCAGCATCAGGAACAACACCAACAACACCAGCACCAGGAACCGCACCAGCAGCAGCACCAGGGCCCACACCAACAGCACCAGCACCAGCACCAGCAGCACCTGGTCCAGGAACCACACACCAGCAGAAGCACCAGGAGCCACAACAACAGCAGCAGCACCAGGAAACAGACCAACAGCAGCAGCATCAGGAACTACACCAACAGCAGTAGCACCAGGAGCCACACCAACAGCAGCAGCACCAGGAAACAGACCAACAGCAGCAGCATCAGGAACTACAACAACAGCAGCAGCACCAGGAACCACACCAACAGCAGGAGCACCAGGAACCACACCAACAGCAGCAGCACCAGGAACCACACCAACAGCAGCAGCACCAGGAAACAGATCAACAGGTGAAGTGCCAGCCATCACACCACAAGCAGCAACAGGAACCAAAACTACAGCAGCAGCAACAGGAAACAGACCAACCGGAGCAGCAACAGGAACTACACCAACAGCAGCAGCACCAGGAGCAACAACTACAGCAGCAGCAACAGGAAACAGACCAACCGGAGCAGCAACAGGAACTACACCAACAGCAACAGCACCAGGAACCACAACTACAGCAGCAGCAACAGGAAACAGACCAACAGGAGAAGCAACAGGAACTACACCAACACCAACAGCAACAGGATACACATCAACAGCAGCAGCACCAACAGCAGCAGCACCAGGACACAGACCAACAGCAGAAGCACCAGCAGCCACACCAAAAGCAGCAACAGGAACCACAACTACCGCAGCAGCAACAGGAAACAGACCAACAGCAGCAGCACCATCAGCAGCAGCACCAGGAACCACACCAACAGCAGCAGCACTAGGAGCCACACCAACAGCAGCAGCACCAGGAAACAGATCAACAGCAGCAGCATCAGGAACCACACCAACAGCAGCAGCACCAGGAAACAGACTAACAGGAGAAGCACCAGGAGCCACACCAACAGCAGCAATAGGAACAACAGCTACAGCAGCAACAGGAAACAGACCAACAGGAGCAGCATCAGGAACCACACCAACAGCAGCAGCACCAGAAATCACACCTACAGTTGCGGCACCATCAGCAGCAGCATCAGGAACAACACCAACAACACCAGCACCAGGAACCGCACCAGCAGCAGCACCAGGACCCACACCAACAGCACCAGCACCAGCACCAGCAGCACCTGGTCCAGGAGCCACAACACCAGCAGCAGCACCAGGAGCCACAACAACAGCAGCAGCACCAGGAAACAGACCAACAGCAGCAGCATCAGGAACTACACCAACAGCAGTAGCACCAGGAGCCACACCAACAGCAGCAGCACCAGGAAACAGACCAACAGCAGCAGCATCAGGAACTACACCAACAGCAGCACCACCAGGAACCACACCAACAGCAGGAGCACCAGGAACCACACCAACAGCAGCAGCACTAGGAACCACACCAACAGCAGCAGCACCAGGAAACAGATCAACAGGTGAAGTGCCAGCCATCACACCACAAGCAGCAACAGGGACCAAAACTACAGCAGCAGCAACAGGAAACAGACCAACCGGAGCAGCAACAGGAACTACACCAACAGCAGCAGCACCAGGAACCACACCAACATCAGCATCACCAGGACCCACACCAACAGCACCAGCACCAACTGCACCATCTCCAGGAACCACAACAACAGCAGCAGCACCAGGAGCCACAACAACAGCAGCAGCACCAGGAACCACACCAACAGCAGCAGCTCCAGGGTCCACACCAACAGCAGCAGCACCAGGATCCACACCAACAGCAGCAGCACCAGGAACCACACCAACAGGAGCAGCACCAGGAACCACACCAACAGCAGCAGCACCAGGAAAGAGGCCAACAGGAGCAGCAACAGAAACCACAACAACAGCAGCAACAACAGGATAGAGACCAAAAGGAGAAGTACCAGGAGCCACAACAACAGCAGCAGCACCAGGAACCACACCAGCAGCAGCAGCACCAGGAAACAGACCAACAGCAGGAGCAACAGGAACCACAACAACAGCAACAACAGGAACAACAGCTACAGCATCAGCAACAGGAAACAAATCAACAGCAGCAGCACCAGGAACCACACCAACAGCAGCCGCACCAGGACCCACAGCAACAGCACCAGCACCAACAGCACCAGCTCCAGGAACCACAACAACAGCAGCAACACCAGGAGCCACAACAACAGCACCAGCACCAGGAAACAGACCAACAGCAGCAGCATCAGGAACCACACCAACAGCAGCAGCACCAGGAACCACACCAACAGCAGCAGCACCAGGAGCCACACCAACAGCAGCAGCACCAGGAAACAGACCAACAGCAGCAGCACCAGGAACCACAACAACAGCAGCAGCCTCAGGAACCACCAGGAGCCACACCAACAGCAGCAACAGGAACAACAGCTACAGCATCAGCAACAGGAAACAGACCAACAGCAGCAGCTCCAGGAACCACACCAATAGCAGCAGCACGAGGACCCACACCAACAGCACCAGCACCAACAGCACCAGCTCCAGCAACCACAACAACAGCAGCAGCACCTTGAGCCACAACAACAGCAGCAGCACCAGGAAACAGACCAACAGCAGCAGCACCATGAACCACACCAACAGCAGCAGCACCAGGAACCACACCAACAGCAGCAGCACCAGGAAACAGACCAACAGCAGCAGCACCAGGAACCACACCAACTGCAGCAGCACCAGGACCCACACCAACAGCATCAGCTCCTGACCTCATTACAACCTTGGTTCAAACATGGATAAAAGAGCTTAACTCTAGAGGTGAGGTGAGAGTGACTGCCCTTGATATCAAGGCAGCATTTGACCGAGTGTGGCATCAAGGAGCCCTAGAAAAACTGGAGTCAGTGGGAATCAGGGGGAAAACTCTCCACTAGTTGGAATCATACCTAGCACAAAGGAAGGTAGTTGTGGTTGTTGGAAGTCAATCATCTCAGTTCCAGGACATCACTGCAGGAGTTCCTCAGGGTAGTACCCTAAGCCCAACCGTCTTCAGCTGCTTCATCAATGACCTTCCTTCCATCATAAGGTCAGAAGTGTGGATGTTCGCTGATGATTGCACAATGTTCAGCACCATTTGCGACTCCTCAGATACTGTCAAAATGCAGCAAGGCCTGGACAATATCCAGGCTTGGGCTAACAAGTGGCAAGTAACATTCATACCACATAAGTGCCAGGCAATGACTATCTCCAGTAAGAGAGAACCTAATCATTGAATGTCATTACCATCACTGAATCCCCCTCTGTCAACATCCTGGGGTTTACCATTGACTAGAAGCTGAACTGGACTAGCCATATAAATACAGTAGCTACAAGAGCAGGTCAGAGTCTAGAAATCCTGCGACAAGTAACTCACCTCCTGACTCCCCAGAACCTGTCCACTTGCCTGGATGAGTGCAGCTCCAACAACACTGAAGAAGATTGACAGATTTTGGAGAGAAAAGGGAGGTTAGAGATTGAGCGTTGTTTTCAAATGCAAAGGGGTCAAGAGCTATTTTTTGTGAAAGGAGTGATGCTGGCAGATTTGAAGGAAAGAGAGAGACAACTGTTAACAAAATCAACATGAAAGCTTGGAAAGGAAGTTGGGTGGTCAGCAATTTAGTGCGAATACGGTCAAGGGGATAGGAGGTGCGTCTCATGGAAAAGATGAGTTTGGAGAGGGCATGAGGGGAGCTGGGAGAGAAATTAGAGAAAGATGCAAGTTCAGGGCTAGGACAGAGGAAAACCTTAGAGGAAGTTTGGTCTGTTGAGCTAGAGAAAGGAGGAATGTGGTAGAGGCAGCTGAATAGATGGTCTCAGTCTTACTGACAAGTTCCTCAAAATTCCGAACACACAAAATAGAAGAAGAAGTAGGTAATTCGGCCCTTCGAGCCTGCTCCGCCATTCAATAAGATCATGGCTGATCTGTTTATGTTTCAAATTTCACATTCCCATCTACCACCGCCAACCTTTGATTCACTTGCCTAACAAGAATCTATCTACCTCTGCCTTAAAAATATTCAGTGACCCCACCTCCACCACCTTCTGAGGCAGACAGTACCCCAGAGAAATGAATTCTCCTGACCTCTGTCCTATAAGGGTGACCTCTAATTTTAAAATAGCGCCCCCTAGTTTTGGACTCACCCACAAAGGGAAACATCCTTTCCATATCCACTTGTCAAGACCATTCAGGATCTTATATAGTTTAATCAAGTCACCCCTCATTCTTCTAAACTCCAGTGGAAACAAGCCCAGCCAGTCCAACCTATCTTCATAAGACAACCCACTCATTCCAGGTATCAATCTAGTAAACCTCCTCTGAACTATCTCCAATGCATTTACAACCTTCTTTAAATAAGAAGACTAAAACTGCACACAGTATTCGAGATGTGGTCTCACTAATTCCTTGTATAACTGAAGCATAACATCCGTACTTTTATGTTCAATTCCTCTCGTAATAAAGGATAGCATTTCATTAGCCTTCTTGATTACTTGCTGTACCTGCATACTAACCTTTTGAGACTCATGCACTAGAACACCTAGATCCCTCTGTAACTTGGAATTCTGCAGTCGTTCTCTGTTTAAGTAATATTCTGCTTTTTTATTCTTCCTGCCAAACTGAACAACTTCACATTTCCCCACATTATACTCTATCTGCCAGATTTTTGCCCACTCAACTTATCTATATCTATCTGCAAATTCCTCATGTCTTCTTCACAAGCAAACTCCCTGTGTCTTCTTCACAACAAACTTTCCTAACTATCTTTGTGCCATCTGCAAATTTAGCTACCATGCCTTTGCTCCACTCTTCTAAGTCATTGATGTAAATTGTAAAATGTTGAGGCCCCAGCACAAACCCCATGCAGGACTCCACTTATCACATCCTGCCAATCAGACAAAGACCCATTTAAGCCTACTCTCTTTTTTCTGCCAGCCAACTAATCTTCTATCCAGGCTAATATGTTACCTCTTACACGATGAGCTTTCATTTTCTGCAATAACTTTTGAAGTGGCACTTTATTAAATGCCTTTTGGAAATCTAAGTACAGTACGTCTACAGGCTCCCCTTTTATCCATAGCACATGTTACTCCTTCAAAGAACTCCAAATGGTTAAATTGGTTAAACATGATTTCTCTTTCACAAAACCAATTGTTGGAAGAGAGGTGGAGGAGGTCAAGAGAAAGGTTTAATAAGACAGTTTGCATTTGAGAAGAGAAACTGAGATCCTGATGAAAGATCACGGACCTGAAATGTTAACTCATTCTATCTTCACAAATGCTGCCTGACCCGTTGAGTATTTCCAGCATTTTCTGTTTATATTTCAGATTTCCAACATCCATAGTATTTTGCTTTTGTAAAAGAAACAGCAACAGTAAGTATTTTTGGCTTTGGAGAGGACATAATAATGCTTTATGTGGTCCAGTCAGATCTGATGGTGATGGTGATGGAGTTGAATCCACAATCATCAGACTCAGACAAGAGTGCTACCACTGACCATCTGTGCAGAAAGTGAGACACATTCAGAACAATCAACTGGGAGGCCAATAGTAAAGAAATTTTGGGACATTCAGATAAGATTGTTATGAGAGAGTGAGGATACCAGAGGGAGGGGCTTCAATGGCAGAGTTAACATATCAGAGGGAGGGGCTTCAGGCAGAGTTAATATATCAGAGGGAGGGGCTTCAATGGCTCAATGTCTTTTTTTCTTGTTCATGTCTAATGTTATAATGTAGCACGAGTCAATATGATAGAGTGAAGACAAGAATAAGATTTTAAATTTACTTTATACAGGACATTGAGCAGAGGATAAACATGCAGAGTGCGACCAGTGACTACCTGCAGTGGAAACTCAGTCAGCGAAAGGAGAAACGGAGTGACCTGAACAAAGATTTACAGGATCTAATGCTGGAACATGCTGAACTAAAATTTGACCCCAACAAGAACATAGCCAGGTACAAACCACTCATTGTAACCATTTATGAGAAGCTGCAGCCCCTGTGATTCTCATCACTTGTTTTGAAATATCTTTCAGGAATTACCCCCAAAGGGTACCTCTCTCTGCACCTTAGCACTGACTCCAGAAACTCCACCCCGACAATGCCACGTTCCCTTTTCCAACACCGGCCATTTCCATTCTTTGCCTTTTTTCCCCCTCCTCACTGAAGATTTATATAGGAATGGGAGGAAGCTATTGACCCTCTCGATCCTGCTCTACCATCAATTAGATCATAGCTGACCTGTACCTTAACATAATTTTACACCTTTGCTCCATCAAAGATACCCTCACCATCCAGATACTTTTATCATCTACCTTAACATCTAGATACCTTAACGTCTAGATAACCTTCTCATCCACCTTAACATCTCAATACCCTTATCATCTAGATACCCTTATCATCTAGATACCCTTATTTTTTATTTATTCTTTCATGGGATTTGGGCATCACTGGCAAGGCCAGCATTTGTTGCCCATCCCTAATTGCCCTTGAACTGAGTGGCATGCCACACTATTTCAGAGGTCAGTTAAGAGCCAACCACATTGCGGTGTGTCCAGACCCATTGCTGTGTCCAGACCCAAACCCAAAGTCCACACCCATTGCTGTGGGTCTGGAGACACATGTAGGTCAGACCAGGTAAGGATGGCAGATTTCCATTAGTGAACCAGATGGGTTTGTACAACAATCAATAACGGTTTCATGGTCACTACTACTGAGATTAGCTTTTAATTCCAGATCTTTTAAAAAATTAATTGCTATGCTGGGGTTTGAACCCATGTCCCCGAGCATTAGTCTAGGCTTCTGAATTACTATTCCAGTGACTTTACCACTACGCCACCATCTACCCTCATGATAACCTTATCATCTACCTTCTGGTCTAGATAATACCCTTGTCATCTAGCTACCCTTACCATCTACTTTGTCATCTCGATACCCTTATCATCTACCTTATTGTCTGGATACCTTTATCGTCTCGGGACCTTTAACACCTACCTTATCATCGAGATACCCTTATCATCTACCTTATCATCAAGACACCCTTATCATCAAGATACCCTTATCATCTACCTTATCGCCTAGATACCCTTATCATCTAGGTACCCTTATCATCTACTTTATCATCTAGATACCCTTATTGCCTAGGTACCCTTACCATCTACCTTATCATCTAGATACCCTTATCATCTACCTTATCATCTAGACAACCTTATCATCTAGATAACCTTATCATCTAGATACCCTTAACCAACAAAAATCTATTGATTGTAGTTTTCAAAATTTCAGTTGACCCCCAGCAACAAAATCCTTTTCATGAAAAATTCTTCCTGATTTAACTCCTGATTGTCTTGGAGATTGAAAACAACGCGAGAGGAGAGGCAGCCGGGAGATTGAAAACAGTGCGAGAGGAGAGGCAGTCAGGAAATTGAGAACAGCGCGAGAGGAGAGGCACTCAGGAGATCGAGAACAAGCAAACTCCCTGTGTCTTCTTCACAACAAACTTTCCTAACTATCTTTGTGCCATCTGCAAATTTAGCTACCATGCCTTTGCTCCACTCTTCTAAGTCATTGATGTAAATTGTAAAATGTTGAGGCCCCAGCACAAACCCCATGCAGGACTCCACTTATCACATCCTGCCAATCAGACAAAGACCCATTTAAGCCTACTCTCTGTTTTCTGCCAGCCAACTAATCTTCTATCCAGGCTAATATGTCACCTCTTACACGTTGAGCTTTCATTTTCTGCAATAACTTTTGAAGTGGCACTTTATTAAATGCCTTTTGGAAATCCAAGTACAGTACGCCTACAGGCTCCCCTTTTATCCATAGCACATGTTACTCCTTCAAAGAACTCCAAATGGTTAAATTGGTTAAACATGATTTCTCTTTCACAAAACCAATCTATTGATTGTAGTCTTCAAAATTTCAGTTGACCCCCAGCATCAAAATCCTTTTCATGAAAAATTCTTCCTGATTTAACTCCTGATTGTCTTGGAGATTGAAAACAACGCGAGAGGAGAGGCAGCCGGGAGATTGAAAACAGTGCGAGAGGAGAGGCAGTCAGGAGATTGAGAACAGCGCGAGAGGAGAGGCAGTCGGGAGATTGAGAACAGCGCGAGAGGAGAGACAGTTTGGAGATTGAAAACAGCTCGAGAGGAGAGGCAGTTTGGAGATTGAAAACAGCGCGAGAGGAGAGGCAGTCGGGAGATTGAAAACAGCACAAGAGGAGAGGCGGTCGGGAGATTGAAAACAGCACAAGAGAGGCAGTCGGGAGATTCAATACAGTGCGAGAGGAGAAGCAGTCAGGAGATTGAAAACTGTGCGAGAGGAGAAAGAAAGTCTAAAAGTGGCATCACAGGAGTCCCGTAAGTTGATTGGTTGGTAAATATAGACCTTTCCAGATTTGTAACAGAGGAAATTGGTGAGTGACAGGTGAGTTATTATTTGAAATCATACTGTAGTAAATACTTTATATAAAGCTTAAGGTCTGTCAGTGCAGCTCAGCCATGTGGAATGTGCACCCTGTGGGATGTGAGAAGTCATGCAGGCACAAAGCGCCCTCAATGACACCTGCAGGAAGTGTCACCAGCTGCAAAAACTTGTTGTGGAACTCGAGCGGTGACTGGAGTCACTGTGGGATATCCGTAAGGCTGAGGATTACATGGATAGCATGCTTAGAGAGGTGGTCACACCGCAGATAAGAAATACACAGACAGAGTATCTAAGATAAACAGGCAGGTAGTGCAGGAATTCCTTGAGTCTATCTTGCTCTCTTACCATTTTCCTATTTCGAATATTGGTGAGTGAGATGGTTTGTCAGAGGACTGTAGCAAGAGCCAAGTTCGTGGCACCAGCTCAGCTGCACAGGAGGGGAGGAGGAAGAGTGGAAGTGATATAGTGGTAGGGGATTCCATAGTTAGAGCAGTCAGGCATTTCTGCATCTGTAGATGTGACTCCAGAATGGTATGTTGCCTGCCTGGTGCCAGGGTCAAGAATGTCACAGAACGGCTGCAGAACATCTTTTTACGGGAGGGTGAGCAATAACTGGCCTGGTCTGCAGTCCCCTTTCATCTTTGGCCAAATCCGGCATTTAAAAAAAAGTCCTATAAATAGATCCTTATCAGATTGTGCTGCTGCTTTTAGTGAGTTATGTATCTTTTTGATCCTCTACACTATTTGGTTTCCAAGAAATAAGTGGGTTTGTTATTCCACCTACCAAAATGAACCACCTCACATTTGACTCTCATTTGTTATTTAACTGTCCATTGTGCCAGCATGTTTATGTCTCCCTGTATTTTGGTGCAGTCCTCCACATTATTAAATATACTCCAAAATTTGGTATCATTTATGAATTTGACACTACCTTCAATTCAGAGTCACAATCATTCATTAGTATTAAGAAAACAACCATGGTCCTAGCACTGTTCTTTATGGAACACCAGCCACTTCCTCACTTCCTGCCAGCCAAGAAACTTCCTTTAACTCTTACCCTCTGTTTTCTGTATGTAGCCATCATTCAATCCAGCGTTTAAGTCGCTGTCCTCCTCTTCCAGGAATACCTATGAAGTCCTTCTGCTCTTCTGTCTGATGGGATTTCCATTTGTCTCTTTTACCATGTTTGCCTTGATAGTAATTCAGAGGCCCAGGCTCATTCTCTGAGATCATGGGTTCAAATCCCACCACAGCAGCTGGTGGAATTTGAATTCAATTAATTAATCTGGAACTGAAAGCTAGTCTTAGTAATGGCAACTATCATTAATTGTCATAAAAACTCACCTGGTTCACTAATGCCTTTTAGGGAAGGAAATCTGCCATCCTTACCCAGTCTGGCATACATTTGACTCCGTGGCTGACTCTTAACTGCCCTCTGAAATGGCCTAGCAAGCCTCTCAATTCAAGGGCAATTAGCGATGGGCAAAAAATGCTGGCCTTGCCAGTCACGCCCACATCCCATGAAAAAAATAAAGAATAAAAATAAGAGTTTAAATGTCCTAAAGCTTCTCAGCATGTTAGTGGACGGGTGAATGTGTAGGTGTGTAAGTGGGCAGCTTGTCCTGCCTTTGGTGGGAGCTGGTCAGGTGGTGGGGGTTAGTCGTGTCGAGGAGTCGAGGGAGTTGTATAGTTACCCAGAAGTTAGACTAGGATTTTTCTGTTTAACGTTTCCTTGGAAACTATCCAGGCTAGTAAGTTGGAACTGTCTGAAGTTTTCAATTCTAACTCCAAGTTGGAAACTTCCCAGGCAAATCTCACTGAATCAGAGGATTGGGACTTCTGAGGAGTCCTGTAGAGCATCTTGGGGGGTACATCCAATCTCTGACAATCCAGAGAGCAGAAGATTTAGACCACAAACCACTGTTCTCGCTGCCTCCCAAGATCCACACTCAATACCACATGTCACAATATGTATCCTCTCGATCTCTCACTTTTCAGCAGCACTGACTCATCCTATCTCAAAGCTGGCCTGGTTTGCAATTCCTTTACATCCTTCACCTCATCTGATGCTTTAATAAAAATGTTCTTTCTTCCTGTCAGGTGCCAAGGATCACAAGCTTCAACAACTCCTGGATCCTTCTTCCTCTTTGCTTTCCTCTGATCCCATCCCTCCTTCATTATCCCCTTTGACCTTACCTTTTCTGACCCTGAATGAACTGTCCTCAGCAAGAGCCTGTGCTTCATTTCCTTTTGGCTTCACCTCAATGTGTTTCGAGCTCAGCTTTTCTTCCATCACCTCCATACCCACTTCTTTGACCAGTCTTCCCTCTGCACATCAGATTCTCCTGCCTTTAGTATCTCTCTGTACCTGGATTCCTCCCTTTGACCTCTTGCCCTCTTTAGATATTTTCATTGAGAACTGTTGGCATGACATCGGCCATTTTGATTTCTCTGCTCCCGTCATTCACTCTAACCTACCTCCCTCAACTTGCTGCACTCCAATCTCTCTCTTACATAGTCTTTAAGCTGCTATTGTTGTTTGGTAAACTGACCTCTACCTCTGCGGTGGCACCTCCTGCTACCTCCCTCTGGACCATGGCTCATCACTGAACATCAACCATTGTTTTCCAGACTGTAACTGATCTCATCTGCTTTGGAAATCTTCCCTCCCTGGCTTCAAAAAATCCTTCAATCTCAAACAGCACACTTCTACTCTCTTCCCAAGTTCCACAAACGACTTCCCTGGTAGATACATCATTTCAGCCTGTTCTTACTCCCATGGAACTGATTTCTTCTTGTCTCGACTTTTTTTCCTCTTCCCTTTATCCAGTCACTTCTCAGCTACATCTGTGATTCTTCCCATGCCTTGCACCAGTTCATAACAACTTGCAGTTTCCTGGCCCTAACTGTTACCATGAAGATCCAATCCCTCTGCACCTCCATCTCCACCAAAATGGTCTGAGGACTCTTTGCTTCTTTCAAGAACCTTCAATAACCCAATCCACCAGCACCTTCCTCCTCCTGGTTGATCTCATTTCTCACATTGAACAATTTCTTTGACTCCACTCATTTCCTCCAAATGTTTTCACGGGATGTGGGCATCACTGGCTGGGCCAGCATTTGTTGCCCTTGAGAAGGTGGTGGTGAGCTGCCTTCTTGAACTGATGCAATCTATGTGGTGTAGGTATACTCAAAGTGCTGTTAGGGAGGGAGTTCCAGGATTTTGACCCAACAGCAGTGAAGGAACGGCGATATATTTCCAAGTCAGGGTAGTTTTTGGCTTGATGGGGAATTTGCAGGTGGTGGTGGTGTTCCCATGAACCTGCTGCCCTTGGGTGGAATATTCTGTGCCACTGGCGTCGGGCATGTTCCACGGTGTGAGAGAACAATATTGTGAGAAGGCCAAAAATTGGTTTCACAATGTCGTGAATCCAGTTTGCAATTCTCTGCTCTGCCCATCAATGGCAGGCCATGTTTCCCACCGTCGGACATCAGGAACCTCATTGTTAAGCATCTGCATATCATTATCAGGCCAGACTGCCAGAACCATCCCCCTAAGCTGGATCGTCCTAGCACGCCAATGTGCCTCACACAATATACATAAGGCATGCACTTGGCAGGCTGCACTTTGAGAGGAACTCAGAGCTGAGTGCACAGTAACATTACGGAGCGCTTGCGAGGGTCGCCTGTTGGACTTCAAGGTTGAGGCAAGTTGGTGGGGCAGCAAGGGCTGCCCTGCGGTTGATGGTGGCACACAAGCATGAGCGGTGTTGGCGGGGAGGGAAGTGGCCATGCATCAGGGAAACCTTGTTTAAAGTAACCATTCCTCTGCAGCTGAAACAGTTCAGACACAGCCACATTGACATGCTTGGAGTCAGGTCTCTATCTTATCTGCCCACTCAAGCAATGCAGAGGCATGAAAATGCCACCAGGTGCTCCAAAGCTTTTCACCCCTTAGGCACAGACTGCAAATTAATAAGTATTTTAGTGGACTGCAAGACAGTTGGACGAATGCACACATTGTACAATCTCCTTGCTAAAGCTGGACTTGGAGCAGTCACTGGTGGAGGTGCTCACAGCCCCTTGCAAAGTCATCATCCCAGTTTGGACCAGTGTCCCCCACAGTTCAAGCTAACAGTGCAACCTTGCAGTGTGGGTTAGGAGAATGCCTACACCTGAGCTGAGAGCACAGTGTGCAGTCCAGTGGGCAAAGCTGAGGCCAATCGGTCGGGCGGAGTGGGGTGGAGATAGGTGGGGTTTCGGGCACTAAATTCTGGCCATCCAAGTGGTGGCCAGCAATCTCCGGGATGCATTAAGGGCCTTCAGACTTAACCAAGGCAGGTTCTTAGAACACCCATGCTAATCCACGCATCTCTCTCTTTCATCCTGCAGGAGGAGTACATCAGGAGCATGGAGCCTGGTGACCAAGTTGTATGCCTTGTGGCATAGTGGAGATGACGGAGAAGAGAGCGATGGAGATGCCTGGCTGTGCAGAGGGAGGAGCAGCACCCTCAGGAAGAAGGGGTGGCTGGGGCTCCTGCACATGCCGATGAAGGGCCACATCGAGCCATCGCTGGTCAGCGCCAGCTAGACCCAGGGTCTATAGATGCCACCTTTCATTCCTGCAGATGACCGAGAACCACTGTTGCCGAACACTGCGCATGTCTAGGGAACTGGTCGGTCACATCTGCCAGCTGCTGCAGGATTTGGCGTCATGCAGACATGGAGGGCATCCATTGCCAGTGGCCGTGAAAGTGACCACGACACTCAATTTCTATGCCAGTGGCTCCTTTCAGGGTTCCACAGGTGACCTCTGTGGGATCTCACAATCCGCCACCCACAAATGCATCCATGAGGTCATGGATGCCATCTTTGCGAAGGCACACAACTTTGTGCATTTCACCCGGGACCAGGAAAGCCAGGATGCAAGAGCAATTGGATTTGTCCAGATCTCAGGTTTCCCACAGGTTCAGGGTGCCATCCACTGCACTCACGTGGCGCTCAGATCTCCATCGCAACAAGCAGTCAACTATGTCAACCGCAAGGGGTTCCACCCGCTGAATATGCAGCTGGTCTGCGACCACCACAACCAAATCCTGCAGGTCTGAGCACGGTTACCAGGGATTGTCCATGACTCCTACATCCTCAGTCGATCACAGAGCCCTGACATCTTCCAGGGTCCACAGAGGCTGCAGGGATGGCTCCTCGGGGACAAGGGCTACCTGCAGGGGACGTGGTTGATGACACCCGTGTGGCGGCCTCAGACTGCAGCAAAGCGAAGGTACAATGAGGCTCATGCTGCAGCTTGCAACTTGGTGGAGTAAACCATCGGGATGCTGAAAATGAGGTTCCGGTGCCTGGACCGGTCTAGTGGAGCCCTACAATATAGTCCACAGAGGGTGTCGCGCATCATCGTCGCCTGCTGTGCCCTTTACAACCTAGCGCTCCAATGGGGAAAGGAACTAGCTGAGGAGGAGATGGAAGAGCTGGATGTCTCTTCCGATGAGGAAGATGTCGAATGGGATGAGGGTGAGGAAGTCCTCAAAGGCGGCAATTAGGCCATCGCACTGGCCAGACAAGGAAGACACGCTTGGGAGGTTCATAGCTGCTAGATTTATGGAGGATGATGACGACATGCAGTGAGGAGACACCATAGATCCTCACATTGCATTTGTGAACTTTTGTGTAATAATTATGGTTTTACATAGTGTATAATGTACCTTTAAGAATAATACTGGTTAAGAGAGATCACATGTTCTATAGTAATCAATAGGAGAGTAGCACGGGCTATCTCAGCAGTCAGTGTAGAGATTGTCACAACTCACTGGGGGCAGTGCATTGTAATTTCAAGCCTCACTGTTCTCCGAGCCATGACAAATGTGAAAAGTTTGACCAATCCACCAGACTGCCCCAATTTTACCTAACTGTTTAATTTAGGTTAACAGAATATGAGCACCAGGTTTGTAAACTTAATAAATAAATAACTGTTTATTGAACAAATTGTCTTTAACTAATGGCAAAAGAAAGAAATATAAACTGCTAACTTCTAACTCAGTAATTTAAACTCTACCCCTTCTTAAACCCCTATACAAACACACGCACATACATAAGACACACAAAACATGGATTTTAAGGGTGAGATAAAACAGTTCAATAGCACCAATCTGGAGTACAGGATTAGATGAGTTGATTTTGATTGATGTCTTCCCAAATTCCTTGCAGTTCATTATTAATGACAGGAGATAGTCTTCCAGCACTCAGTCTGTAGTTCACTAGTTGAAAACTTGCTTTTCCATGTCTCAATTGGTGATTTTCCCCTTTTCCTCTTGACAGGGGTTTTTCAGAGAGAGCAGGTTACAAAGGTATGAAGAAACTTCCAGCTAGATAGCCTTGTAGATTTACTGGAATCTTACACACACAGGAGAGAGAGGTTTTAGATGTGTTCTCTTTGCAGGCTAGGATTTCTTTGCTCATTGCTATCACACAAAACCTTGGTCAGCTGATCAGAAGCCAATTAAAATTTTGTTGCTAGGCAGTTCCCCTTAGTTCAGAATCCCTTTCCGGCACCACTTTATCCAACCTGGCACACTCTATTCCAGGAAAAAGCAGCATTGTATATTCCTCATCCTGTTCCAGCGAACATGTCTTTCAGCGGCAGCCATGGTAGTTTTTAAGGCCACAGTCCAATTTTAAAGCCACCGTCCAGGAAAATAAAAATAGGTTCTTTACATGCCTCCACCCTTTAAAGGGATGAAATGCCATTTCAAAAATATGTTTCATCACATGGTATGTGACACATGGACAACAAAACACGAGACTTACATTCATTCGTTCTTCTTCCCCCTTATACAATTTTAAGCCTTTCCTACCCGTTTAATTTATTTCAGTATTTTACACCCGGCACAATGCTTCCGCGATCACATTATCTTTGACGGCAATATGAACAATCTTTATATTGAATGCTTGAAACAATAGACTCCACCTAAACAGTCTTGCATTTCGAGTTTTAAACTTTTCAATGAATGCCTGCAGATTATGGTCAGTGTAGATTAAGGTTTCCTTGTTATCGTGTCAGACATAAACTTGAAAGTGTTAAAGAGACAACAACAGTGCTAGAGTTTCTTTTTCTACGGTAGAGTACATCCTCTGATATTGATTTAGTTTCTGGAAAAGTACCCCACCGGCTTCTCTATCCTTTTCCTTGCTTCTGGATTTTGTTCTTTTTTTCTTGATCTTTACTTTTGCCCTGTTCTGCATTATTACTGGATTTAACCCAGCTTTCTTTGTGTTTTTATTCCTTGCCTATTGAGTTTGCATGTTTTTCCCTTGCTTCACTTTTTCTTTTACCCTATCTTTGCTTCTAGATTTGTCCTTTTTCCCTCTATCTTTGTCTTTACTCTGTTCTCTATCTTGGCTTCTAGATTTCGATTTGGCCCGTTTTGTTCTCTCTTTGCTTATACTCTGTTTAGGATCTCCACTTCTTGATTTTGCCTTTTTACTGTTACTCTATTCTGGATCACGTGTGCTGGATTTTGACTTGACTTGTTTCTCCAACTCTTTTCCATTAGTCTGCTCTCTTGCTACTTTATATGCTCCTGCTTTTGTTTCGGGTAATGGCCCTACACAATCTATTAATACTTAACTAAATGGTTCTTCAAAAACTGGTATGGGTATTAAAGATGCTGGTTTGATTACATGTTGAGGTTACCTACTACCTGACATGTATGACACATCTTACAAAATTGCACTACGTCCTTTTGAAGTCTTGGCCAGGTAAAATGCCTGTATTCCTATATGTCCTGCCATAGGAATTTCATGTACTACTCGCAATATCTCCTTACAATATTTGGGCGGTACCACTATCTGATGAACAACTGTCCATTCCTCATCTGCAGGTCTGAGAGGGTGTCTCCACTTCCTCATCAGAACTCCATTTTTAAGGTAATAGCACTCTGGAACTCCTTCCACCTCTGCTTCAGTGTGAGCTGACTGTGCTAACTTGGTTAACTCTGGATCTGCTTTCTGAGCCTCAATTAATGAAGACCTGTCAAACACTTCATTTGAATTATCTTCATCCTTAAAGAAGGTTTCGGCTACCCTAACATCTGATCGTGGTATTCCTTTGACCTCTGGTGATGGACTTTGTTTAGCCATTGCTCTGGTCACCACACACGATGGATAAATACCAGGAACCTGTTCTTGTAACTGCTCCATCTCTTTAGCCTCTCTGGAACTTTCTGTGATTATGGGTGAAGCTATAACCTTCACTCCTGCCAAATCACTCCCCAGGAGTAAAGCAACTCCATCCACGGGTAATTTCTTAACCACTCCAACAACCAACGATCCAGACAGCAAATCACATTCCAATTGCACTTTATACAATGGAACCGGGACATACTCTCCACTTATCCCATTTACCTATACTTTAGCTTTCATTGAACACTCTGGAGAGAAAACTAGGTCCTTCTCCAGCAAAAGAGTTTGAATAGCTCCTGTTTCCCTTAATATAGTTCTGGGTTTGGCTGCATCATTTGATGAAAAAGTGGTTATCTTTCCTTTAGACTAAAGCCCTTTATATCTCTCATCTACCTTATTCACTTCACCAGCATTCACAGCAGTGCTTATTTCTAGACCCTTATTTGTAGTTAAAGCTATAGTTTGATCCATGGAATTTTCTTTTTGAGTTCCCTTTTTGGTCTCGCTCTTATGAAGAACGTTTGAGGACTCTGGGTCTATACTCGATGGAGTTTAGAAGGATGAGGGGGGATCTGATTGAAACTTACAGAATACTGAAAGGCCTGAATAGAGTGGACATGGGGAAGATGTTTCCATTAGAAGGAGAGACTAGGACCCGAGGGCACAGCTTCAAAGTAAAGGGAAGACCTTTTAGAACAGAGATTAGGAGAAACTTCTTTAGCAAGAGAGTGGTGAATCTATGGAATTCATTGCCACAGAAGGCTGTGGAGGCCAGGTCATTGAGTGTATTTAAGACCGAGATATATAGGTTCTTGATTGGTAAGGGGATCAAAGGTTACGGGGAGAAGGCGGGAGAATGGGGTTGAGAAACTTATCAGCCATGATTGAATGGCAGAGCAGACTCGATGGGCCAAATGGCCTAATTTCTGCTCCTATGTCTTATGGTCTTATGGTCTAAGTCTAATAAGTCCCATTGGCTTCCCTCACAACTTCCAGCAGTCTGAGCGAATGTGTCCTACTTTATTACAGTGGTAACACTTCGGCCTTCAAGTTTCACCTCCACCCTCAGTACCTTCCTTCCTGATCTGGGGAGAAGATTTCAAAGTAGTCCCGGCTATCCATTCTTTATCCCAGCTACTTGCCTTCCTTTCACTCTCCCACTTTCTATCCGTTCCAAATTTATGGGTGTTATGGAAAAAAGGTTTAGTTTTATGGATCAGCTCATAATCTTCAGCCATTACTGCTGCCTGTCTAGCAGTTGCAACCCTTTGGTGTTCAACATGGGTTCTTATTACAGAGGGTAGGGAGTTTTTAAATTCTTCCAAGAGAATAGTCTCTCTGAGGACTTCATGGGTAGTTTCAACTCCTAATGCTTGTTTCCACCTGTCAAAACTATTTTGCTTAAGCCTTTCAAATTCAATGTAAGTTTGCCCAGGCTGTTTCCTTAAATTTTGAAACATTTGTCTTTATGCTTCAAGGACCAACTCATATGCACTCAAAATGACCGTTTTCACCACATCATAATCCCTAGAAACCTCCTCTGACAGTGAGGAATAAATTTCTTGTGCTCTACCTGTCAATTTGCTCTGCATGGGCAATGCCCAGTTTTCCTTTGGCCAATTCATCTGTTTAACTATCAAATGAAATAAAGAATGCTTCAACATCTCTTTCTTCAAATTTTTGAAGGGCTTGTCCAAATTTAAACATCTCCCCGATGCAGTCATCTGGACATAAGTCCTGCCTCACCCGCAGGTGTCACTTTTTTAACTGCCCGCATTCTAAGCTGGAATTCTCTGTCTCTCTCTTTTTCTCTTCCTTCTCTAACCTCACAATTTTGCTATGACACAGCAGATGGTAAAGGCTGAGCTGTTCAAGTCCCAGGGGGAAACTTAAAACAACTGTCACAACTAATTTTCAATTTGTATAAATTTTGAGATGCGTGCCTTGAATTCAGTAGTAATAAGACCACCAAGTCTTATAGGTTTTTATAAAACTAGATTAAACATTTATTAATAAGAGAAATTACTTTAAGTACATACATAGATCTACAAATTACTACAATGATAACTTCTAAATCCCCTATTCAATCTAACTCCCAGTTATACTTTCATTAAGACAACAGTAAGACACACACATTTTAAAAGACCCAGGCAAAGAAACATGATACCCTGAACAAGTCAAATTCCAAGTGAGTTTTCTTAACTTCAGTCCTTTGATGACATCAGCTTGAGACATAGACACTGAAGGCTTTTCACACACTTGTAAGATCTTAAAAATACCTTCCCTTACAAACAGTCTTCTTTATACATGTCTTCCTTTTCGAATGCAAATGCCCATTGTTTCACTATGTCTTTGGACTTTATCTCCCTGATAATAAAACCCTCTCAGAGCATACGTTGTACCAGTAACCTTTGGGAAAAATAAACACACTGTTTCTAAACTTAACCTGGCTAGGTGGCACATTTCATCCCTCCTTTGAAAACAATCTAGTCTGGTTTATTTCAAAACCCAAATGTTCCCTTGACACCTATGTTTCTAAACTTCCCCATGTTTGTCCAATTAACATCTCAAACCAAACCTCACTTGTTAGATCAAAGCACCCAGATGAGCTGTCTCTAATTCAATTAAATCTCTCTCACACACACATACACACACAGACACATCCCACTATTACTCTATTTTAAAATAAATTCTAATAACATTACGAGAATTATTATATCTTCTTGACAATTTCTAATTCCCTTTCTTATTTTCTTTCTCTCTCCTGCCTTTCTACCTGTTCCCTTTGAAATGCTCTTTCTCTTTCCTTTTCTCTTCCTGCTGCCTCTAGTTCCAATTTTTTTATTTGCAACTGAATTTGAGCCCGTTCCAATAAACCACCCCTTGGAGAACTCGATCTCTCAGGTATTCCTTCCAGTTATAAATGCTGTGCCATCTCTTCAATTATCTCTGCCATCCTAGCTTTGGCAGGCAATCCTACTCTTAATTTACTTGCCAATTCAATTAACCTGGCTTTTGGGATCCTTTGTAAAATTGTCAGGGATATCTCTTCCACGTGCAGGAAGGTTTTAGCAGTTTCCAGTGCCATCTTATTTTTGATAGCACAAACCTGGTGTTTCCTTTGATTTTAGTACTTACTAAATCTACACCCAAATCATTGTTGTCTTTCATTCCAAAATATCCCTAGCTAGCCTTGTAGATTTACTGGAATCTTACACACACAGGAGAGAAAGGTTTTAGGTGTATTGTCCTTGCAGGCTAGATCTCTCTGCTCATTGCTATCACACAAAACCTTGGTCACCTGATCAAGAGCCAATTAAAATATTGTTGCTAGGCGGTTCCCCTTAGTTCAGGCCCCTTTCCAGCACCATTTTGTCCAACCTGGCACACTCTGTTCCAGGAGATAGCAACATTGTATATTCCTCATCCTGTTCCAACGAACATGTCTTTCAACTGCAGGCATGGTAGTTTTTAAAGCCACAGTCCAATTTTTAAAACCACAATCCACAGAAATAAAGAAAAAATAAAAAGATATGTCCCTTACGAGATAGAGTTGAAGTTGAAAGCACAATTATAGTTGCTGCTGAGTATGTTGTAAATAAACTTAAAGTTTCCACCGAAGAAGTGTCTGCAGATCGACTCTATCATTAATAGTAGCAACCCAGCCACCCTGACAACAGTTTGACTCCAGTCTGGCTTATGGCAGCGCACATACCCTCTGTGATAAGGCTTTTGTCATTGAGATGCAGCGGAGGCCCTCATAGTCACTCAATTGCAGGAGGATGATGACGGCATGCAGTGAGGACACTCCATAGATCTTCACATAGCCTCTGAAAATGTCTGACTCCTGTCTGGACAAGGGCAGCTCAACTTGCGCTCCATGATCAGGGTCATATCATGAAGACACAGCTGTGAAACTTTAAATGCACTTGATTCATTATCAGCCTTCAGCACCTGGAGCACAGAGTCATTGGTCACAGATGCAGACGAGATGGGGGCCAGCCCCACCCTAAAGGTGCTGAGAGCACAAAGAGAGAATGACAGAACTCTGTTACACCTGCCCACAACATTCTGGCAGCAATGGCAAGCACCATCGTGGTGCAGGCATCAGTAATGTGTCCAGGGTGTTTGAGGCTGGACCATCACTTTGGTCTGAAAGATGTACAGGGAAGAGGCCCTGGACTGAGACAGCTGCCTTTATCTTGTGCAGGAACCAAGGTTTTACATCTGAGTGCCACAAACACTGCTCATCAGAACAAGGAACCATAGGCAGGGGGACATTCTTAGGAGTTTATTTACAATATTGAACATGAATGTACAAGTGATTAACACCTGTGCTCAGGCTATGCAACTACATTTTCTTAACCTTCCTAACTCTGCCACTACGTCTTGGTGCTCCCTGGACATCCATGGCGGAGGTTGAGGCAGCCTGCTGACTGATACGCCCTGTCTTTGATGACCCTGGAGGGTGTCCTCTGAAGGGCCGAGAGCTGGTGGGCCCCGGCCTGATTTTGGAGTCCTGCTGTGTGGCAGTGGCACTCTCCTTGGCCTGTTGAGCTGGAGCTGTTGGGGGTCACAGGAAGATAGGATTTGGATGGGGCAGACACTCCCGGAGACATCTGGGTGGATGGCCCTGGGGTGTGCATTTGCTGATCCTCCTCCCTATGGGTGACTGACTCCTTGAGGAGAAGAGGTAGCTGGAGTGAGACCAAGTTGCCCCATACCCCTCTCGCATACAGACTGTTGGAGGCCAACTATGACGTCAGCAATGGAGTCCAGCCCATGGTGCAGTGCAGAAGCTATACCCTAGGCCAAAGTCTCCATGGCGGCTGCCATCCTACCAGTGTTGACCTCGGTGCGTTGGCATGCCGGTGCTATCACCTCAGCCTGAAGGCAGACAGACTTGTGCTCACCAGATTGTGATCCCGAGGCTACTCGAGAACTAGGTTTCCACCGAGGTGTGTATCTCTGCGCTGGTGGAGATTGCGGGTGAGCACCGTGACAGGTCTTCAATGGAGGTGCCTTCAGATTCCTCTTCCGAGGTTTCTTTGGGGCTTGACTGGGGGCCCTGGGTCATGGACCCCACCAACTGTTTTCCAGATGTGCCTGTGAAAGCAAGGAGAGATTATTAGTGCATGGCAGTGGCCTGTGAAAGAGGACACATCACTCACAGCATGGTTGCCTGATGGATGTTGCACTGCTAGATCCTCACTTGGTAGAGCACCACCGACCTCACCATCAGCACAGGACCGGCCGAGATCCTCACCGGCCAGCTAGATGGCTCTATTTCCAAAGTCTGTGAGGACCTTGATTTCAGGCATTCCTCCACCAGTCTGCGACCTCTCTCTCTTGTTGTGTGCCAGCTTGTCCTGCATGAATAGAGATGGAGAGAGTGTACACAGGACACCTGCCAGGCCAGATGATAATTATGCCTGGCATCTGTGGGTAGTGAGTGGTCCCATGGACGGGATGAGAACAATGAAGGTGTGTGTGAGAGAGTGAATGGTGATGTCCCTTGAACTGGAAGTGATTGAGATCCCTGTGGATGTGTGATGGGTTTGTGAGTATGAGAGTTGAGAGTAATGAAAGGAGTGACTTACCCTGATGGAACGGAAGAGATCATTCATCCTTTTTCAGCACTGGGTGGCGGTCCTCTTTTGAAAGGCGTTTGCGCTGACCACCACTGCCACCACCTCCCATGCTGGATTAGTGATGTTGCTGCCCATCCCGTGGCCAGAGCAGGGGTAGAGGACATCATGGTAGGCATCCACGGCGTCCAAAAGGTGATGTGTCGTTAAACCAGGGGGTTTTCTTGCCTTTCGGGGGCATGTCTTCTGTGCAGCAGTCCTGGGCTGGAAGCACTGAGAGGTGTGTGCGCGGCTGCAATTTAAATATGGTGCCGGGCATGATGAACCGACAAGCTGATGGTGTGACGGTGAATGGGAGCTTGCCATCGAAACGGCATGTTTCCCGGGAATGCATAATTAATGCAGCGGGATTGGGACGATATGGCGTGAGAATCCGCCATTGCAGCCAGTGGGTAAAACATCGTTTTTCCCGCCCACTACCACACTTAGTGCAAACCTGGGACAATTCCGCCCCTTGTCCTTCTCGGAGGAAAAGATTGCAGGTTTGGAAGGTGCTGCTGTAAATATTGTAGATGCAGCCACTGTGCATCAGTGGTAGAGGGAGTGAATGTTTAGGGCTGTGGATGGGGCACCAATCGAGGGCTGCTTTGTCTTGGATGGTGTTGAGTTTCTTGAGTGACTTGGAGATGAACTCATCTAGACGAGTGGAGAGTATTCCATCAGACTCTTGACTTGTGTCTTGTAGATGGTGGACGGGCGTTGTGGAGGGGTGGGGGAGGGGGTGGGAGGTGATTGCGGGGGGTTGGTGGTGGTCAGGAGGTGGTTGCGGGGGGTTGGTGGTGGTCAGGAGGTGAGTACTCTCTGCAGGATTTCCAGTCTCTGAGCTGCTCTCGTAGCCACACAATTTATATGGCTGGTCCAGTTTAAGTTTCTGGTCAATGGTAACCCACAGGATGTCGACAGTAGGGGATTCAACAATGGTGATGCCATTGAATGTCAAGAGGATGATGGTTGGATTCTGCCTTGTTCAACATTGTCATCGTATGGCATTTGTGTGGCATGAAAGTTATTTGGCACTGATCAGCCCTATCCTGAGTGTTGCTCAGGTCTTGCCACCTGCTGTATTAGCTGGGTACTTCCGATATGACTTCCTTTTTCCTTAATCGTTGACAGAGCCCTCAGTCATCTCTATACCATTTCCCACACTTTTGCTCTTACTGCTTCCTCTTGTCTTCATCTTCCACCCCACAAGCCTCCCCTTTCAATGTATCATTCCCCTCCATTTCTGCTACCTCCAGCGTGATTCCACCACCAAAGACATCTTCCCCTCCCTCCTCCACTATCAGCATTCTGAAGTGACCATTCCCTTTACAACACCCCAATCTCAATCACTCCTAATACTTCATCCCTTTCCCATGGCACCTTTCCCTGCTAGTGCGGGAGATGCAACACCTCTCCTTTTACCTCCATCCTTCTCACAGTCCAAGGCCCCAGACAATCCTTCCAGTAGAAACAACGTTTACTTGTGCTCATTTCAATTTAGTATAGTGGATTTATTGCTCATAATGTGGTCCACTGGATGTTGCAGAGACCAAATGCAGCCTGGGTGGCTGTTTTGTGGCACATCTCTCTTCAGTCCGCAGATGGGACCCTGAGCTTGTAGTTTCTTGCTATTTTAATTCACCACCTCTCTTATCCTCTGACCTTCCTGACTTTGGCCTGCCGCACTTTTCCATTGAATCCCAATGTAAGCTCAAGTATCGGCACCTTGGCTTTTGATCAGGCACTGCACGGCTTTTCGGACTTGACACTGAGTTCAACAATTTTGGATTGTAACTACTGCCCATTTCTGAACAGCAGTTTTGGTAATTATCCTGCTTTTGCTCATTCATATCTCTTCTAGAGCCAATTTTCTGTCTTGTTCCATTATCATCTCCTTCTCTATCATCCCTTTTGTCATGCAACCTCTTCTGCCTTCCGTCCTATCACAGACCTTCCCTTTTGTTCTTTACTTCCCCACTTTTCCTTCTGTACTTGCTTAAACTTTGTTACATATCGCAGAATCACAGAATTTTAATGGCACAGAAGGAGGCCATTTGGCCCATCTTGTCCTGCAAGGTCATGTTTTACTAACTTTATCAGCAACAGGAAGAGACCAGGTCATTTCAGTGGATATAATATACTTGGACAAAGGCTCTCCAAATGACTTGACATTGAGTTCAACAACTTTGGATTGTAACTACTGCCCCATTTTTGGACAGCAGTTTTAATAATTATCCTGCTTTTGCAGGATAGTGTTAACTCTGAAGGAAGTGGTAACTCTGTTTCTCGCTCCATAATTCCGCTGATTGCTTTCAGCATTTTCTATTTTTATTTCAGATTTCCAACATCTGAAATATTTTGCTTTTATTTTCATATTACCTGACCCCCTGTCTCCAAATACATTGACCTTTGTCACAATCCCTTGTGACACCATCAAAAGCCTTCTCAAAGTCCAAGTATATTATATCCACTTAAATGACCTGGTCTCTTCCTGTTGCTGATAAAGTTAGTAAAACATGACCTTGCTTTTTAGTCCATACTTACTATATTTTAATATACCTATTGTCTCTAGATGTTTGATGTTCTGATCTTTAGGCAAAGATTCTGTTATTTTTTTCTATCACTGATGTAAAGTCAATTTCTGTGAGTTAATTCTATCTCCCTTTTTGAAGATAGAAATCACATTTCTGTTTACCAGTCCTCTGGACTGTTCCCTTTTTTGTTGATTTTTTAAAATATAAAATCACAGAATGCTGTAGTAGAGGAGGAAACTATTTAGCCCTTCATGTCTGTACTAGCTTTTTGAAAGAGCCATCCAATTAGCTCCTGCTCTTTCCCCATAATCCAGGAAATGTTTCCCTTCATTTATCCAATTGCCTTATAAAAGTTACTGTTGAATCTGTTTCCACCACTCTTTCAAGGATTCCAGATCACAGCAACTCATTGTCTGAAGAAAAATGCTCATGTCACCCGTGTTTCTTTTGTCAATCACTTGATATCCACGTGCTTTGGTTCCCAACCCTTCTGCCACTGGAAACAGTTTCTTCTTACTTACTTTGTCAAATCCCTTCATGGCTTCTGAATACCTCTGTCAGATCTCTTTTTAACATTCTCTGCTCTAAGGAGAACAATCCCAGCTTCTCCAGACTCCCCACGCTAACTGAAGTTCCTCATCCCTGATCACCTTCTAATAAATCTCTTCTACACTTTCTCTTAGGCTTTGACTTCCTTCCCAAAGTGCAGTGCTCAGAATTAAACACAATACTCCAACTGGCACAGTGCTTTATAAACGTTTAGCATAGCTTCCTTGCTTTTGTGCTCTATCCCCCTATTAATAAGGGGGATATTAATATATCCCCAGGATCCCAATGCTTTTTAGTATTCTCCTCAACCTGTCCTGGCACTTTCAAAGACTTGTGCACATGCACCCCCAGGTTTCTCTGTTCCTGCACCCCTTTTAAAACTGTACCTTGGTTTAAATTGCCTCTCCTTGTTCTTTCTGCCAAAATGTTTCACTTCTCTCCATTAAATTTCATCTGCTACGTGTCTACCCACTTCATCGGTCTATGTCCTCCTGAAGTCTGATACAGTCCCCTTCATTGTTTACCACATTTCCAAGTTTCATACCATTTGCCCACTTTGAAATTCTGCCCAGTATACCCAAGTTCAAGTTATTAATATATATCAAAAGAGCAGTGCTCCTCATACCAGATCCCCGGGGGAACACATTGGGGGAAATTTTATGGAGGTGATAGGGGTCTCACTTGCTGGCTGGAGAGTTAGGGAGAGACCCAAGTTGCCCACTTTGGGGAAGATTTGCCAAACCACAAGCCAATCAGGCAGTTGTGAGGCCAGCAACGGGCCTTCCACCAGGATCAGACTTTGGAGGGGTGGGGGAAGTCCTGCCCATCAAGAACTGCTGGCCAATCAGAGGCCAGCAGCTCTTTTGCTCATCAAAGTTACCGGGGAGACAACAGGATCGTGGGGCAAAAGCAAAAAACTGCGGATGCTGGAAATCCAAAACAAAAACAAAAATATCTGGAAAAACTCAGCAGGTCTGACAGCATCTGCGGAGAGGAATACAGTTAACGTTTCGAGTCCGAATGACTCTTCATCAGGACTAAGAAATATAGAAATGAGGTGAAATATAAGCTATTTGAGGGGGGTGGGACAGGTAGAGCTGGGTAGAGGGCCAGTGATAGGTAGAGGCAAAGAAGAGATTGCCAAAGATGTCATAGACAAAAGGACAAAGGGATTGACGGTGGTGATAAACAATCCTGTTGCCTCCCCGGTAACTTTATCACCACCATCAACACTCCTTTGTCCTTTTGTCTATGACATCTTTGGCAATCTCTTCTTTGCCTCCACCTATCACTGGCCCTCTACCCAGCTCTACCTGTCCCACTCCTCCTTCAACCAGCTTATATTCCACCTCATTTCTATATTTCTTAGTTCAGATGAAGAGTCATTTGGAATCGAAACTTCTACTGTGTTCCTCTCCGCAGATGCTGTCAGACCTGCTGAGTTTTTCCAGGTATTTTTGTTTTTGTTTAGGATCATGGGGCACTCAGGCCAGAGGTAAGTGATGGTGAGAGGGGTTTCATGGGGAGGGATGTAGGGGATCAGTAGCAAGGGCAGGGGGTTGCTCTCAGCGACCCACCCCACCCTGCTCCCAGTCCTATTGCTGGGTCCCTCGATTGGGCACTGAGTGCCTTTGAACAAGGGACCTCACACCCCCCAGTCCCCTCCCTACCCCCCACAACCCCCTCCCTCTCCCCCACCCCTGGGAGACCACACACAATCTGCCAGGGTTTTCTATTCTTTTGTTCCATCTCAACTACTTTAATATCTGTTTTGGTATCTTCCACTATT
This sequence comes from Cetorhinus maximus, assembly GCF_964194155.1. NCBI lineage: Eukaryota > Metazoa > Chordata > Chondrichthyes > Lamniformes > Cetorhinidae > Cetorhinus > Cetorhinus maximus. Next base: position 50,187,268 of record NC_135888.1, on the reverse strand, counting down.
GTCCTTTATGTTAACTTCTTCACTGAAAACTGAAGAAAAGGGGAATTTTAACCCCTCCAACCCACGTCACCATCCCCCACAATGATGGCAGGGGAACTGGTTAAAGTTCGAATTTATGAAATCAGCTGCACAAGTATCCATTTATGTTTGAATCAGGTCTGAACCGTGTCTCACTGAGCCTTTAGGAGAGGCAAGTCCATCACAATATTGAAAGGAACCTTCCTTCCTGAGATATTGGCCATGATTTGAAATTAACATCTCCTGTCAGTGAAATGGAGGGAAGATTAAATGATGTTTTGTGGGATAGTTGAAAGTCAAAAGGTAGAATTGTCCCAGATTTGCACTAAGTGCGTTGGTGGGAGTGATCATACCTCAGCTGCTGGGGCTGCAAAGGCAAGCTCGGGAACATCAGGAAGGGATGTCCGCTGCACTCCTCAGATTGCAAGGCACAATGGAGTCCGCCTTCAGTCTGAGGTGATAGTGCCGGTATGCCAACGCATCGAGTTCAACACTGGTAGGGTGGCGGCCGCCATGGAGATTTTGGTCCAGCTCGTCACTCCTGCACTGCTGCCCGGGCTGCACTCCATCATTGATGCCATATTGGCCTTCAACAGTGTGTGTGCGAGAGGGGTGCCAAGCAGTTCAATCTCATTCTAGCTACCCTTTCTCTTCAAGGAGTCAGCCAAGGGCACTTGGGAGCCCATAGGGAGGAGGATCAGCAGGTGCACATCCCGGGGCCATCCACCTAGGTGACTCCGGGAGCGCCCGGCCTATCCGAATCCACTCTTCCTGTGACCCCAACAGGGGTCCAGCTACACAGGCCAAAGAGGATGCCATTGCCACACAGCAGGACCCTGAAAGCAGGCTGAGGCCCTCCAGGTCTCAGCCCTCCAGAGGATGCCTGCCAAGTTCATCACAGACAGGCAGTCACTGTCAGCAGGCTGCCTCCACCTCCACTGTGGCAGCAGGGCTAGGAAGGTTAAGAAGATGTAACTCTTTTGTTACAAAACAAATTAAATTAACAAATTAAGGGACAAAGTAAAAAGCAGAAACTGTAAAAACAAAAGACAAAATGCAAATGAAACTTACCAACATTAAATCAAAATGCAATTAAAGGGGATTAAGAAGATGTCGTTGTATAGCCTGGGCATGGGTGTTAATCACTAGTACATAATGTTCACTATTGTAAATAAACTCTGAAGAATGTCTCCCTGCCAATGGCTCCTTGTTCTGATGAGCAGTGTTCGTGTCACTCAGATGTGAAACATTGGTTCCTGCACAAGGTAAAGGCAGGTGTGTCCAGGGCCTCTTCCTTGTGCAGTGTGTAACCTTCAGACCAAAGTGATGCTCTGGCTTCACACTCGCTGGACACATTACAGATGCCTGCACCTTGATTGTGCTTGTTATTGCTGCCAGAATGACGTGGGCAGGAGTCACAGAGTTCTGTCATTCTCTCTGTGTGCTCTCGGCACCTTTGAGGTGGGGCTGGCCCCCTCATCTCTTCAGCATCTGTAACCGGTGATGCTGTGCTCCTGGAGGGGTCAGGTGCTGAAGGCTGACAAAAGATCAGGTGCATTTAAAGTTTCACGGCTGCATCTCCATGATATGACCCTGATCACAGAGTGCAAGCGAGCTTCCCTTAGCCAGACAGGAGCCAGACATTCTCAGAGGCCATGTGAAGATCTATGGAGTGTCCTCACTGCATGTCGTCATCATCCTCCTGGAATCTAGTGACTATTAGGGCCTCTGCCTCTTCTCCAAGACAAGAGCCTGAGCACTGAGGGTATGCACACTGCCATCAGCCACACAGGGGTCAAATGTTCACAGAGGCAAGGTGAGGATGTCAGGGCTGACCTCATTGCATCTTGTCATCATCCTCCACGAATCTTGCAGCTATTAGGGCCTCCGGAGAGCAGCTGCCTCAACTGGCCAGTGCGATGGCCTTATCGCTGATATCCTTGCCTTCGTGGATCTCATCACCATCATTCCATTTGGTGTCTTCCTCATTGGAGGAGATGTGCAAATCTTCCATCTCCTCCTCAGCCAGGTCCTCCTCCCATTGCAGCACCAGGTTGTGTAGCACGCAGCAAGCTAGGATGATGTGCAACACCCTCGGGGGCCTGTATTGCAGTGCTCCATCGGACCTGTCAAGGCATCAGAACCTAATTTTCAAGGTGCCTATTGTTTGCTCCACCAAAGTCTGGGTTCCAGCATGAGCTCGTGATACAGTCGCTTTGCTGTAGTCTGAGCTCGACGCATGGGCATCATCAGCCATATCCCCTGGATAGCCCTCATCCCCGAGGAGCCAACCCTGCAGCCTCTGTGGACCCTGGAAGATGTCAGGGATCGGAGCCCTGCTAAGGATGTAGGAGTCATGGACACTCCCTGGGAATCACACACAGACATATAAGATGCATTTGTGGTGGTCGCATAGCAGCCGAACATTCAGCAAGTGGAAGCCCAGTTGACTGCTCGTTGCCACGGAGATCTAAACACCATGTGAGTGCAGTTGATGGCACCCTACATCTGTTGAAAACCAGAGATCTGTGCCAATCCCAGCGCTCTTGCTTCCTGGATTTCCTAATCCCGGGCGAAATGCACCAAGTTCTGTCCCTTCGAGAAAATGGTGTCTGTGAACTCCTGGATACTCTTGTGTGTGGAGGCTTGTGAGATCCCACACAGGTCGCTGTGGAGCCCTGGAGCCACTGGTGCAAAAACCGATCAGTGCAGTCACTTTCACAGCCACTGGCAGTGGATGCCCTTGATCTCCCCATAGCACCAAATCCTGCACCAGGTGGCATATGTGACCAACCAGTTCCCTAGACACGCGCAGTCTTCAGCGACACTGGTTCTCAGTCATCTGCAGGAACGACAAGCGCTGTATATAGACCCAGGGTCTAGTGAGGCACCTACAAGCAATGGCTTACTGCAAGATCTTCAGCTGCATGCGCAGCAGGCCCTGCCCCCCCTTCATCTTGAGTGAGGTGCTCCTCCCTTTGCTGAGCCAGGTGCCTCCACCGCACTCTTCTTCTCTGCTCCCTGTAAGCCATGAGGCACACTGCTAAATCACCAGGTTCCATAATCCTGATGTTCTGCAGGATCAAAGAGAGAGGCATGTGGGTTAGCATATGTGTCCTAAGAACCTCTCTTGGCTAAGTCTGAAGGCCCCTTCATGCATGCAGGAGAGTGCTGGCCATCACTCGGATGGTCAGTGTGTAATGCGCACATTGGCTGCCTGAAACCCCACACACCTCTGCCCCACTCCACTTGACCAATTGGCGGCAGCTTTGGCCACTGGACTGCATTCTGTGCTCTCAGCTCAGGCGCAAGCATTCTCCTAACCCACGCTGCAAGGCTGCACTGTTAGCTTGAACCATCGGGGAGGCTTAATAAAGACATTGCAAGGGGCTGTGAGTGCCTCCACCAGTGACTGCGCCATGGCCACCTTTCACTAGGGGACGGTACAACTTGCCCAGTCGGCCAATTGCTCTGCTGCCCCTAAAATGCACATTAAGTTGCATTCTGCACCTGAGGGTGAAATGTTCTGGAGCATTTGGTGGCACTTTCATGCATTTGCTTTGCTTGAGCAGACAGAAAAACTTCAGAGGCCAAACTCCAAGCATGTCAATGGAGCTGCTGCTGAGCGCTCTCAGCTATAGGAGAAAGCTCACTTTTGACAAGCTTTTTCAAGTGCATGGCCGCTTCTCTCATCACACCCCGCCACCCCTCCTCCTCTCCCTGGCATGTGCTTGTGTACTTCCTTCAGTTTGTGCTGCCTTGCCCTCCTTCACCCTCGCCCTTCCCCCACCTGACCTGCACTGGAGGCCTTGTCCCAGCACCGCACTGAAAGCCAGCTGGAAAAAAGCGACTTGCCTGTGCCCCTCTGCCCCATCGAATGCACGATGCTCACGAGTGCTGTGCAAAGTTGTGTGCATTCACCTCTGAGTTCCCCTCAAAGTTCAGGCTGCTTATGTACAGTTGTGAAACACATCGGTGTGTAATCATGCTGATGTGCCCGGATGATCCAGCGTGGGGGGATGATTCTGGTGAGCAGGGCTTATAATGAGATGCTAAAGCATTGAAATGAGGTTCCCGACATGCAGCAGCAGGAAATGCAGCCTGCCTTTGACGGGTGGAGCAGACGATCACAAACTGGTTTCATGACACTGTAAAACCAATTTTTGGCCTTCTTGCCATATTGTCCCCAACTCCCACCTTCCATGATGCTCAACGCCAATGGGACTGAACAATTTCACCCAAAATTTCTGAGATTAATAAAGGCTCAGTGCTCTCAGCTGCTTTTTCAACTTATTCTGAGAAATGGAAACAGAAGGCAGCACCTGTGGAGAGAAACAATGTTAATGTTTCAATTTTCCAACTTCCACAGTATTTTGCTTTTATCCTCTGGGAAATGATTTGCAAAAAGTAATTGTTGTGAGAGACTTGTTTGTACAGTTTGGAGATATTCACACGCTGAACTGGGAGGCACATGCTGCTTTAAATTAGACTTTGGATGGGGAGGACTATCAGCAGCAGGGCTGTGGTGTGGAGGGAATTGCAGAGAGGACAGCGGCAGTGGAGAGATGATCAGCTCACAAGGGGCACTACTCACATCACAGGGTGTACAGACAGCGGCTCAGTTTCCTTGATCTCTCAGAAGAGGATTGCTCCTAAAGGATGAGGTTCTGCATCAAGCGATGGCAGACAGCTGCAACAGAAGGCTATGTTGGACCTAATGTCCACCTATTACCAGTTACTATGAAAGTCACCACTGCCTTCAACGTTTTTGCCTCTGATTCCTTCCAGATCTCTGCCATAGACATATCCAAGAACTCCAGTGGGCTGTATATAAATGAATAAAGCAGGTGACGGATTGATTGTGTGTACATTTTCCTGCTGATGACAACAGCCAGAATGTGCAGACACTTGAGATTGTCTCTCTGACTGGCTTCCAACAGCTACAGGATACCATCAATTGCACAAAGCGGCAATTTGAGCACCACCAGATCAACCAGGGGTATTCACCAGAAGCAAGGGATTCCAGTCCATCAATAGGCACTTGGTGTGCAGCCTCAAGAGAAGGTTTATGCAGCTGTGTCCCAGGGAGCTGCCATGATGCTTTCATAGAGGAAGAGAGAACAGAGGGAACAATAGATCAGTTAGCATTAATATTAACAGTCAGGAAAATTTTAGCAATTCATTATTAAGGATGTGGTATCTGACACAAAAGTGAAATACTGCAAATGTTGGAAATCTGAAATAAAAACAGAAAATGCTGGAAATACTCAACAGGTCAGGCATCACCTGTGGAGAGAAAAACAGAGTTAATGGGCAGTATTTTCTGCCTATCGGGCAGGCGGGCCCAACCCAATCGCCAGCGGGCGCGGACCCGATCCCCGCCAACGAAGCGGGCAGCACCACCATTTTACATGGGTGGGCCAATTAAGGCCCGCCCAGCGTGACGTCCGCCAGGAAGTGCTATGCGCTTCCTGTGCGGGCAGGGGGAATCCCTAAAATCGAGAGTGCAATATTTAAACCAGATGGATTTTGATAAGCGTGTCCACACAGCAGCAAAGTCCTGATGGCAGCAACAGCCTGGAGTAACAGATTGTTCACATCAGAACTGAGGGTCTACCGTGCAGCTATATTACTTTAACATGCCAATGACTCAAGCACCTTTGACTGTACAACCACAAGTTGATGAATGTCATCTGCGTTGGGACATGTTCATAATTTACACAATAACTTTATTACAATTTTTAAAACCCTGCATGAAAACTCATCCCACCGCTGGATGAGGTTTCATGTTTTCTCTATTTGCCGCCGGGGCTTTAATTGGTTAAATGATCCTGTCAATGGCCTCAATTGGCCAGGTCGGCAGGCCCGCAGCTGATTTTGCTGCGCCCCCGCCTTCCTGAAAATTTAAATGGGGCGGGGTGACGTCAAGGGTTCCACCTGACGTCATCCCGTGTCATTTTACGCGTAGGCGAGCGGGCCCCGCCCCTTGCTCGCCGACGGCAAAATTATGCCCAATGTTTCAGGTCTGCACAGAGATTGAAGATTAGTTAACAGACTGGAAATGGAGCAAAAATAAATGGCTCATTTTTGGGATGGCAGTGTGAAGTAGTGCAGTGCCACATGGATCAGTGCTTGGGCCTCAGCTACTCACAGTCTATATAAACCATTCACAAAAATGATTCCTGGGATGAAGAGCTGTAGCTATGAGGATAGGTTGGAGAGGTTGGGACTGTTTTCCTTCACGAAAGGAAGGCTGAGATGAGACTTGATGGAGGTAGTCAAGATCCTGAGGGGTATGGACAGGGTAAATAGTGAGAAACTGCTCCCACTCAAGAGAACATCAAGAACTAGAGGGCACAGATTTGAAATAATTAGCAAAAGGAGTAAATGTGATGTGAGGAAAATTTTTTCACCCAAAGGGTAGTTGGAATCTGGAACAAACTTCCTGAAAGGGTGGTGGGGGCACCACAGTTGAGGTATTCAAAATGGAATTGGATTGCTACCTGAAAAGAGAGAATGTGCAAGATTATGGGGATAAGGCAGGGGGGTGGGACTAGGTGGAATGCTCTTTCAGAGACCCAGTGCAGACTTAATGGACTGAATGGCCTCCTTCTGCACTGTAAAGATACTGCAATACTGTAATAGATGGGGAGACTGAATGTGATGTATCCAAGTCTGGTAATGATATAAAGTTAGGTGGGAAAATAAGCTGTGAGGAGGATGCAAAGAGGATGTAAAGGGAAATGGACAGGTTAAGTGAATTGGTAAGAAGGCGCTAGAGTTCCTATAATGTAGGGAAATGTGAAACTATCAATTTTGGTAGAAAGAATCAAAAAAGAGAATAAATCTATGCCTTTGTAACATTATGCTTCTATTTACCATGCTGCCATTGGCAAATGTGGATATGTAGCTTTCTATCCCTTCATCTAAGTCATTAATAAATATGGTGAATAATTGAAGCCCCAATACAGATGCATGCGATGCACCACTACCCACATCCTGCCAATTAGAGTACCTGCCCATTATCACTGCCACTCAGCCAATTTCTGAACCAGATCCATGATTTGCTTCAGTTCCATGAACTTCAACTTTAACTCCTTCTCCTTCAGTTCTCTGCCTGAAGGCAGGTCCCACCCACAGCGCCACAATCCCCACCATGGGTAAGGCTAGGAGGTAGGTCCTGGATCCACCCCAGCTGGAACGGGGATCGAACCAATCTGATCCACACTGGCCATCCAACGAATGTAGCCAACCGAACTCCCAAGGAGTTTGAGTTGCTGTGGCAACATGCATTTTTACATGCATGTTGTCTCCAGAGTAATGGTTAGTGACAGTAGAGGCTCCAATTTTATTTCCAATTTTATATGGCTGACCAGGAATCTCTCCCGCTCTTACCGCCTGCCATTGGCATGTTTTGGAAGGATTTTGCAGGTTAATGCTCAACCTGTTTGGCCATGTTATGATGCATCTTCCTTGGCCATCAAGTCCTGGAGTGGGCCTTGAACCCTGAGCTTCTGGTTCAGAGGCAGGGACTCTACCCATTGCACCACAATAATGGGCAGGTACCTTTAGCTAACAGTTTTTTATGAGGGATTTTATTAAATACGTTCCGGAATTCAATATAAACAACATCCACAGACATTCCCTGTCCACCACCTTAGTCACCTCTTCAGAAGATTCTATCAAGTTCATCGGCTATGACTTACCTATTACTCTCTGATAGCTGAAACTTTCAAGGTGTTCAGTCACTCTTTCTCTAATTATTGACTCTAGTAATTTCCTGAAAGTTGTTAGGTAACTTGTCTATAATTCCTTGTTTTCTCTCTCTTAAATGGCAATTTTCCAATCAGAAGGAACAGTTCCAGAATTGAGAGCATTTTGCAGATGCCCTAATTATAATTTTCCAATGTCCTCATTCATCTATTTCCTTTAAAATCCTGGGATGGGAGCCATCTGGTTCTGGGTATTTGTCATTCTTTGGTACCATTATTGTCTTCCTTGCTGTTACTTTGCTGAGATCCTGACTCTGATTCAATATTAGTTTCTCAGGGATGTCTGGCATGCTGACCTCTTCCTCTACAGTACCTACTGATGCAAAGTAAATTACTCAGCATATTGTTCCTGACTACCCTCTTTTCCCTAATAAAGTTGTTAAAAATGCTTGTGTTGATTTTGATATTTCTTGCAAGTTTCTTTTCATATTTCTTTTTGTAGCTCTTGGTCCTCCTTTATATATTTCCCATGAGCTAGGATTTGTGCTAGTTTTTAAATTTTTGTATGCTTATTCTTTTAGTTTTATGTTGCCTCTTACCTCTCTAGTTGTCCATGGCTGTTTTTGTTGGCAAGTAGAGCCAACAGGGATATAAACTGGCCTGTATCATATTAAATTCTTTTTTGAACACCTCCCAGTGATTTTCTGTTGTTTTACCCATTAACAGACTTGCCCAGTTTACTGTGGACAATTTCCATCTCATCCCATTGAAGTCAGCCTTACCTAAATCTAGGATCCCAGTAGCTGTTTTGTGTTTCTCCCTTTCAAACAGTATATTGAGCTCGATCACATTTTGCTCACTATTAGATAAATGTTCATGCATCCAGAAGTAAAAGTAACTTAAATTTCTTACTGGAACAATTGTATCACAACCGCCCCTTACCACCTCCACTTCTGGACACTTAACTTCATGGATTCCTTTGCATAATGGGAAGGAAGCGTGACTAACGATAGAACTGCCATTGTTACTTTTGAGATTGTGTGGGGAACTTTTTATTTAAGTCAAATAAAATGTTCATTGCAAGAGCAGTGCATCTAAATGTAGGTCTGCTGAGGTCTTAGAATACATTCTGCAGATCCGTGTAAGTAAGTTTGATCATCTGAGCACATGATTCAGCAGTTGAAATATTAAAATATACAGACAAAGCTGCACTCACAAAATGCCTTCAAGGTAAGTAGGAGCCGACACTGAAGATGATGAAAGTAAGGTCTAGCAAGTAAATCTACGATATGCAATTGGATATTGCAAATATGGTGTGGACCAATTGCATACGGACGCTTGGAAAATCATTCATCAGAAATCGCTGCTTCCAACATAGTCCCAAATGGATTAATCAATTACGCATGGCTGGACGGAGGATGTAAAGATTTGGATGGTGTTCTTCTCTCCAATATTTCAAAGTAGGCATTAGCTAATCAAAGGAAATGGGTCATCGCCTCTGTTAAAGTTGTGGAGAGCAGGATCACAAAGGAAGGAAATTAAAATTCCTCTGTTCTTACGCGACCAATAATTTTAACCCTTTGAATAAATGAAGATAGTCTCCCTGTATTAGTGAGCAGAAGAATTTCATGCAGGTACTTTAATCCTTGAGTTGCAATTATTTCACGGTACAGAGCAGCATCTGGTGGAAATATCTTGGGTAGATTTTCATCTGTACCACATAGGTGGGAACTACTGTAAGGAGGAAAATCAGTCGGGGAAATAAATGATGTAAATGATGATCTGCGAAGGGTCGAGTGGTCTTTAATCGGCCTTGGGTTATGAGTTATTCTATAAGGCTATAGGAGCAGCGCAGCAAAGAGCAACATTAACTCACTACTTTCTTAACTAGTATGCCAGACCAGGCCGTACCGACTTACTTTCACCTCTGCACGCACCGCTAAACTATTAACTAAATTCGCCTTATTGCTAAACCTAATATGGCCTGTGCCCTACTTGATTTTAGGATATATTTTTGCAGAAAACTCTCACGGACAAGAAATTCCCTACCTTTCTGACATGTGCTAGTCTGCTGATGCCAAACTACCTACAAGTTAAAATCCCCCCATTAAACTTTGCCTTTGCTACATACGTGTCTAATTTCTACATTAATACAATTTACCACTTCACAGCTCCTACCAGGGGGCCCTGTACATAACTTCCACTACAGTCTGACATCCTTTTCTACTCAATTCCACTCTTAAATGTCCACTGCCTGCTTATCTCTTATTATACTCGCTTATCATTGAAATGATTTCATCCTTAACCCTCCACCCTATCATTTTCTGTATCTTTCCTGTTGACCTTATAAGATGGTCCACTTAGTTCTCAGTCTTGACTGTCTTACAGTCGTGTCTCTGTATTGGCTGCCATGTTGCAGCCCCCAAGTTGAATTAGCGCCTACAATTTTTTCCGCTTGTTCCATATACTCCGTGCGTTTCTATGTTACATGTTTCTGATTTCTCCCTCCTGGTTTAATGATTTTGTGTATTGGTGTTCCCTTTATCTGTAATACCTGAAGCACAATTACTGACTTTTTTTTTGCAAAAATATACTTTATTCATAAAACATCTTCAACCACATTCCAAACCATTTCAAAATCACCATTACAAAGGTACAATCAGGTTCAACTTTTACAACATGTATCACAAGGTGCATCAGTACAAACAATGAATATTACAATCATTTGCAGACATTCATTTTGGGCTGTACAGCCCGAGGGGCTCTACACAGTTCCCAGTCCCTCGATGCACTATGGCTGAAAGGTCTTAGGCAGCGACCCTTCCCCATTGCACCTTTGCGGCAGCTGCCCCAAGCTTTAGTGCATCCCTCAGCACGTAGTCCTGGACTTTGGAATGTGCCAGTCTGTAACACTCGGTCGGGGACAACTCTTTGCGCTGGAAGACCAACAAGTTTCGGGCAGACCAAAGAGCGTCTTTCACCGAGTTGATGATCCTCCAGCTGCAGTTGATGTTTGTCTCGGTGTGTGTCCCTGGGAAAAGCCCGTAGAGCACAGAGTCCTGTGTCACAAAACTGCTCGGGATGAACCTCGACAGAAACCACTGCATCTCTCTCCAGACCTTCTTTGCAAAGGCACAATCCACAAGGAAGTGAACAACGGTCTCTTCCCCACCACAGCCACCTCGAGGGCAATGTGCCGACGAGGTGAGACTCCTGGCGTGTTGGAAGGATCTGACGGGGAGGGCCTTTTTCACCACCAGCCAAGCTACGTCTTGGTGCTTGTTGGAAAGTTCTGGCGATGAGGCATTCTGCCAAATGACTTTGACAGTCTGCTCGGGGAACCATCCCACAGGATCCACCCTCTCCTTTTCCCTCAGGGCCTCTAAGACGTTACGTGCCAACCACTGCCTGATGGACTTGTTGTCAAAGGTGTTTTTCTGCATAAATTTTTCCACGAGGGACAGGTGGTACGGCACGATCCAACTACTTGGAGCGTTCCGCGGCAGCGTGGCCAGACCCATCCTTCGCAACACCGGGGACAGGTAGAACCTCAGCACGTAGTGACACTTGGTGTTTGCGTACTGAGGGTCTACGCATCGCTTGATGCAGCCACACACAAAGGAGGCCATCAGTATGAGGGCGATGTTGGGCACGTTTTTTCCCCCTTTATCTAGGGTTTGTACATCGCGTCCCTGCGGACACGATCCATTTTCGACCTCCAGATAAAGCGGAAGATGGCTCGGGTGATCGCCACCACTCAGGAGTGTGGAATGGGCCAGACCTGCACCACGTACAGCAACAGCGAGAGTGCCCCACACCTGATGACCAGGTTCTTACCTGCAATGGAGAGGGAGCGTCGCTCCCACATGCCCAGTTTCCTTTTCACCATAGACACTCGCTCCTTCCAGTTTCTAACGCATGCCTGGTCCCTCCGAACCATATCCCCAGCACCTTCAGGCCGTCAGCCTTGACAGTGAAGGGGACAAAGGATCGGTCAGCCCAGTTCCCGAAGAACATGGCCTCGCTCTTCCCACGATTTACCTTGGCTCCCGAGGCCAGTTCGAACTGGTCGCAGATGTGGATTAGTCTGCGCACTGACAGAGGATCCGAGCAGAAGACAGCGACATCGTCCATGTACAGGGAGGCTTTGATCTGAGTGCCTCCACTGCCTGGGATCGTCACTCCTCTTATGCCCGGATCCTTCCTGATGGACTCAGCAAAGGGTTCTATGCAACACACGAAAAGAACAGGCGAGAGAGGACAGCCCTGCCTGACTCCAGATTTAATCGGAAAGCTATCTGGTTCCCACCCATTGATTGAGACTGCGCTACTGATGTTAGTGTAGAGCAGTTGGATCGAATTGCGAATTCCCTCCCCAAACCCCATTTTGGAGAGCACATCCACCATGTAGGTGTGTGATATTTTGTCAAACGCCTTCTCCTGATCCAGGCTGATGAGGCAGGTATCCACACCCCTGTCCTGCACATAGGCAATCGTATCCCTGAGCAGCGCAAGGCTGTCAGAAATCTTCCTGCCCGGCACAGTGCAGGTCTGGTCAGGGTGGATCACCAATTCCAGAGCGGATTTGACCCGATTGGCGATGACCTTGGACAGAATCTTATAGTCCACATTCAACAGTGAAATGGGTCGCCAATTTCTAATTTCCTCCCTTCCCTCCTTGTGCTTGTAGATGAGGGTGATAATGCCTTTCCTCATGGATTCTGACAGACTGCCGGCCAGGAGCATACTCTCGTACACTTCTAGCAGGTCTGGGCCGATCCAGTCCCACAGAGCTGAATACAACTCCGCCGGCAAGCCGTCGCTTCCGGGAGTTTTACTCTTCTCGAAGGACTCAAGGGCCTTAGTCAGTTCGTCAGGAGTTAGTGGTTTGTCCAGGCTCTCCCGTGTACTGTCATCTAAGACCTCCGTGATAGAGGACAGGAAGGACTGGGAGGCCGTGCTGTCTGTGGGCTTCACGTCATACAATCCGGCATAAAAGGATTTGCTGATCCTCAAAATGTCAGACTGTGATGACTTTACTGAGCCGTCTTCTTCCTTCAGGCTGCTGATCACAGAGCTCTCCCTGTGTACCGAGCATGTCTCATCCTGCTCCACGGAGCAGACTCTGGAACGGAAGATGATCTTGGAGGCCTCCGAGGCAAAGAGCGAGGCTTGCTGGCTCTTCACCTCTTGGAGTTCCTCCTTGACATCGACTCCCATCGACTGCAGCCAGAGCAGATTGTGCATGTTTTTCTGGAGTCGGGACATTTCCCTCTGTTCCTTTCTAGCATTTTTTTTTTGCAAAAATATACTTTATTCATAAAATATCTTCAACCACATTCCAAACCATTTCAAAACCACCAATACAAAGGTACAATCAGGTTCAACTTTTACAAAATGTATCACCAGGTGCATCAGTACAAACAATATTACCATCATTTACAGCCTTTCATTTTAAGCTGTACAGCCCGAGAGGATTTAAACAGTTCCCAGTCCCTCGGTGCCCTGTGGCAGAAAGGTCTTAGACAGCGACCCTTCCCCATTGCGCCTTTGCGGCGGCTGCCCCAAGCTTTAGTGCGTCTCTCAGCACGTAGTCCTGGACTTTGGAATGTGCCAGTCTGTAACACTCGGTCGGGGACAACTCTTTGCGCTGGAAGACCAACAAGTTTCGGGCAGACCAAAGAGCGTCTTTCACCGAGTTGATGATCCTCCAGCTGCAGTTGATGTTTGTCTCGGTGTGTGTCCCTGGGAAAAGCCCGTAGAGCACAGAGTCCTGTGTCACAGAACTGCTCGGGATGAACCTCGACAGAAACCACTGCATCTCTCTCCAGACCTTCTTTGCAAAGGCACAATCCACAAGGAGGTGAACAACGGTCTCTTCCCCACCACAGCCACCTCGAGGGCAATGTGCCGAGGGGGTGAGACTCCTGGCGTGTAGGAAGAATCTGAAGGGGAGGGCCTTTCTCACCACCAGCCAAGCCACGTCTTGGTGCTTGTTGGAAAGTTCTGGCGATGAGGCATTCTGCCAAATGACTTTGACAGTCTGCTCGGGGTATCATTCCACAGGATCCACCCTCTCCTTTTCCCTCAGGGCCTCTGTTCCTTTCTAGCTATGCTATCTTTCCTTTCATTGATTTTTGAATGTTTACTTATCCTACTTTTTTCAACTGAACCCCTGCCCTTCTTATTACTTTTAAGTCCATGTTACTGCCTGAATTATCCATATGCTCGGACTCTGGTTCCAGTCTGGTTCAGGTGGAGCATGTCCCAATGGTAAAATTCTTTCATCCAGGTGCAGTACTGGTGCTAATGTCCCTTATCATGCCTTCAAAATGTGTTCACCTTCCTAATCTGCTTATCTTTATACAAACGTGAACTTAGTCTAGATAATAAACCAGAGGGCAGAAATTTTCGTTTGGCAGCCGCGGGCACACCCAACCTGCTGGAGCGTGAAATAACGCGCGATGATGTCAGCCATCAACACGCACTAGCATGATATTTCGGTAGGCGAGCACACAATGGAGACAGAGGCGCGCCTGCCATTAATTAAGAGGCCAGTTAAGGCCCTTGACACACCAATAGTCTCTGGGTTTATGTAGCCCGTGTGATTTTTAAGCTGTTGCTCAGGCAAAACAGGCAGGTGGGCAGGCCACAATTAGCAAAACCTCATCCACAGGCAGGATAAGAAGGGTCAGTGACCTTGTCAATGTGAGTAGTGAGGAGTTTTGGATCAAACTTGCTGCTGGTTGCTTCTGGGAGCTGGACAGCTTCATCTCGCTTCGGAGCAGCATTCTGAGCATTTCTAGGTTTCATTTCAGGACTCATTGTTGTCTTCCAGGCCCCCAGAGGATTCAAACCATGTGGACCCTTCCAGGTATCAGACAGCCTTCCACAACCCTGGTAATGGGGATTGTGGTCTCTGCTGGGGGCACCTCCTCTGAGGAGGAAGAGAGGGACAGAAGGAAGGGGAGGCCAGATGACCCAATGCAGCTTCCAGGGGAATGACCTGTGGGAGGAGAGGTGCAGGCACAAGGGGCGCAGGGCCAGCAGGCAGTGCAAGGTGGAAGGGGCCGCAGAAGATGCCACTATCCTGCTGCCAGGGTTTACAGGCAGTGATGCAGCTACCTCAATATGCCTGAGGTGCAGTGCCAAAGGAGGCTCCGTCTCTCAAGGCAGACAGTGACCTCCATCGGTCAGGGGATCGGGCCTGAGATCAGCTCCAACTGTGTGGGTGGACACCCCACGCCAGTGGCTTTGAAAGTCACAGTGACCCTTAACTTCTAAGCCTCCGGCTCTTTCCAGGGCTCAGTGGGGAATCTGTGTGTGGAGTCTCCCAATCAGCTGTCCACAGTTGCATCAAGCTGGTGACAGACACTCTGTTCAGGTGCGCATTGACTTTCATTTATTACCTTATGAACGAGGCCAGCCAGGCTGAGCGAGCCAGAGGCTTCATGGCGATTGCTGAGTTCCCCCACATCTAGGGTGCAATAGACTGCACACATGTGGCCATCAAGGCATCAGCAGGTGAGCCTAGTGCCTTCATCAACAGGAAGGGCTTCCACACCATGAACGTGCAGATATTGTGTGATCACAGGATGCAGATTCTACAAGTCTCTGCAAGGTACCCTGGCAGCTCCCATGACACTTACATCCTGAGGCACTCCCAGGTGCCGGGGCTCTTCAGTGCTCCAGCCCAACTGGATGGATGGCTGCTGGGTGACAAGGGCTCTCCCCTCAGAAGGTGGCTCATGATGCCTTTCCACCATTCAAGAACAGAGGCCGAGCAGCAGTACAACAGGAGCCATGCCTCCACAAGGGCTGTGGTAGAGAGAACAATAGGTCTTCTCAAGATGTGCTCCGTTGCCTGGACATTCAGGGGGAGCACTGCAATACGCCCCAGAGCATGTGTCACTGATAGTGGTTGCATGCTGCGCTCTATACAATCTGGCACTGGCAAGGGGGGACCCAGTGGAGGAAGAAGATCTTGACACAGCTGCACAGGCCACAGATGATGAGTCCAGTAGTGAGTCTGAAGACAAACACGGTGAGGAGAATGCTGAGGGCATGGATGCTGACCTGGGCAACCTCAAGTGAGGCAGGGACACCCGGGATGCTTTGTTCCAACGCTCCTTCAGCTAGCCTACCAAATAAGACCCACCACCACATGCCAGGACTGCAGGCTCCCTACTCGATCCCTGACAGGTACAGTTCCTTGGTCAACAACATATGCTCTGTGCCTGTGCAATAAGGTTTCAGGAGACACACGTCCATCATAAGATCATGGCCTTCCCTGCGCCAACAGAACAAATGAAGCTTACAGAAGCCAATAGCATAAAATAACTTCTCAATTAATTGTGAATGTGAAACATAGCAGAAATTAACATTAACTGGTATTTTTAATCACATCATGAAAATATGTAAACCAAAATGGGAAAGCAAAATATCACTTGTGATAAGTCCGTCTTGTGCTTAAGATGCTTTAAATTTATGTTTGCAGGTGCTACATCTAGGTGCTCCCCCCTCACTGACACCAGCATTGGAGACAGTCTGCAGACTCTGCTGTCTTGTTAGCCTTGATGGTCCTGGCAGTCGTCATCTGCCCATGGAGCTTGTGAAGGCCCAGCCTGGAGGGAGTGGCCAGTGCCATGGCTGGCATCTACCCAGTCACCGCACCCTCAGCAGATGCCATGGTCACTGGCAGAGGGGCAGAGGAGCTGCTGCCCTCATCCGGAGCGCCCTGAGAGGAGCCTGCAGAGATGACAGGCAGCCCGTGCACCAGGTCATATTGCACCTCCCTGCTCACCATTGATGGCTGGGCACCTAGCTGGGATACTGGGTGCCCAATCCATCTCCCACACTGACAATGACCAGCTGAGTTCATTGCTGCTGTGTGGGCTTGCAGGTCCAAGCGTATCCCCAGGAACCCCTAATTGAGTCTCTGGAGGAGCCTCTCCATGAGGGTCGCCGCTCTCTCCATGGAGGAGGCATTGGGCTTGGGTCAATGCAGTGGTCATGCTCCACAAGGACTCCTCCACAATGGACACCCATGGCATGCATTCCCTCATGTATCTCCTCTGGCAGATCTTCCCACGCACCCGCTGTACTTCCAGCACCTACTGACTAATGGACAATTCCAGAGGCCCATCATCAGCCATCAACTGAGCATGTTCCTTGTCCCCAGCATTCCTCCGACTGCCATGGCCCGGGCACTCTCCACCTCCGCCTGCACCTCAAGCGAGTGTGAAGTGCTCTCACCAATGTGCACCGATAGACTACACGGCGATCTTATTCCCACCAAGGTACTGGTATCTGCGCTGGTGCCTGCATGACATTAGGGTGTTATGCATGTGCTTGCTCAGCATGGTGGCCCTCCGTAGTCAGGGGTGGGCCTTCAGGCTCCTCATAGTGACCGCCTGCTGGTGAGCCTAAAAGGGACAAGAAGGACATGTCATTAGTTTAAGTCATGACACTATCACTGTGCATGCCAGGCTCCCTGGTGAGACAGAGGTATGCATCATGGTGTCCTCATCTTTCCATTATCAATGGGGATTCCAGGTTCAAGGCTCACATCAATATAGAGACTACGCTGGAATGGTTGCAATAGCCGACATTCTCACCTCAGTGCACTGCACTCTTACCTTCCTCTGGCACTCCAACCTCGCTGCGGCCACTTGACCGAGATGCATGGCACCTCTCGAGCTCCAGGGCCTCCTGCTCGTATTGCATGAGGATGAGGAGGTGTGGGGTCCCCCGCCAGTCCGCAACCTCTCTGCATTGTTATGGAATGTTTTCTCCTGAAAGGACAGAGGAGCATTAATTAGTCCACTCTCTACCTGCAGCGCCAGTGCAGCCTGGCCAACCCCACCTGAGGAAGACCTCGCAGGGCTCAGCCGATTTGTGACCCTGGAGCCGCAAGGCACTCAGTCCAAGTAGCCAGGGCTCACCCCCTTGGCCAGCTCCTGCCTCACTGACATTTGCCACTCACACTCTAACACCTCTGAGGTCCATGGAGGGGATGGGCACCTCTTAACCACTCTGCAGAGTGACCTATGCCAACACGGTACTCACTCTTCTCAATCGCAGCAGATCGTTGAAGCACTTTAGGGCACTGCACCCATGTGTGCCTCATCACATCACGGCCGCTGACCCTGGCTGCCGCCTCCTCCCAGGTCTTTTTGATGAGGTGGGGGGGCCTCCTCCTCCCGTCCCTGGGGACAAGGGTTTCTCTCCGTGCTGCCACCTCCTCCAGGAGGACAGCGAGGCACTCACCCGAAAAACGTGTGGCCGACTGCCCCGCCATCCTGCCCTCCCAGCTGACGTGTCCAACTGCAATGGATCCATCTCCAGTTCAGTGTCCTTCCGTTGCAGCCTTCCAGGGGCTGCCTGGGCAGGTTTTGAATCAGCCGCCGGGTCGCCGGTGGACATCATGCCTTCACCCCCAACCCACCTCTTCTTGCTGATTCCCCAGCCGCCTTTCATGCTGGGCAGGCCTTAATTGGCCAACCCCCGTCAGTGTGAAATTGCGGCTTCCTGACCGCCACTGCCCGCCCAAACTGAACCCGCACGCCAAGAGTAAAATCCTGCCCAAAGATTATAACCCTTGAGAGATATTCTTTAATTTAGCTCCCAGTTCCAGGTATTCTCCAAGCAGGATCTTTTTCCTGCTCTTCCCTAAGTTGCTAGTCCGAACATGTATTATAATGCTTGTATCCTCTCAAATACCGTTTCAAGCTGGTTTGAGATGTCCTTCGCTCTAGGACCAATTAGGCAGCATACCGTGTAGGACTCTCAATCCTGCTTGCAAAAATCTGTTCCCTAATTATTGAATCCACTACAACGACCACATTTTGCTCTCCTCCACCTCCCTGCTTTGGACAGCCTCCTGCTCCAAGATTCTTGTTCTTCTGACAGTCTTTATCCTCATTCTCACAAGAAGAAAGTACATTGTACCTGTTGAATAGGATTAGTTTCTGCAGATTCTCATTCTCTATTTCACCTCGGGTTCCCCTTACTTATTGGTCACACCAGCCCCATTCTGATCCTGCACCCCTCTACAAAATGTATCCTAAGTCTGGAACCAACTGTCCAGACACTACATTGCCCTCCCTTATGTCTCAGAGTGTTTCCACCTTGTGCTCAAACTCAATGACTCTGAGCCAGAGAGATTTGAATGGAGACATCTCCTGTAGATGTGTTCACTCAGGACAGTCTCACTGTCTCTAAAAACCCACATATAACATAGCCTGCTCTGCCATATCTTAGTCTAGATTGTTTACATTCACTTTTTAATTTGTTGTAAGTTTTGTTTCTTTCTCTACAATGTTACATACAGGAGAGAGGCAAAACTGAACTCCTTTATTCTCTTGCCATCTACCTGTAAGCAGAAGTGTTTTTTGTTTTAAAATAGGCTGTGCTTATTCCAAAAAACCTTTGGTTTATGTAGTCAATTTTTCAAGTCACGCACAGTGAATTCTCTTAGGATTAAATTGGAAGTTTAGTTTATTCAAATATTCAAACCCAGAGGATGATCACAACTTCACACATACACACGCACATAAGTATACAGTGAGCTATGAATAACTTAATAGCAAAAAGAGCCACAGAAATAGATATCAGTTCATGTGATTTCCAGAGTCCAGAAAGTCCAAATCCAGAGGGGGTTCCCTCATGGAGAAGTTCCAATTCAGACGGGTTCCTGGCTGAAGGCAGAAGTGCAGAATTCCTTTAAGATGCTGGCGCTGTGGTGAGATGAGGTTGATATTCAAAGACTTGGTCTGCTTGGAAGGCAATGGCCAGTGGCTTCCAGATAAACAGTCTTTGAAAAGGGCTTGCTGCAGTCTGCTTGGTCAGCTTGGAGTCCTGCAGTTGAATGGTTGCAGGTTGGAGTTAACTCAGCAGACTGGCTTGCTTCTGAGTTCTCTATTGTATGCAGAGATTTCAAAATGGTCACTCGAGTCACATGACCTCCTTCCTCCGCAATGATTTCATAAAGGGATTTTTATCTGGTGCCTTGACCTGGCCTTTGTTTTATGGCTTATAATGTCCCAGTTATTAGCCTCTGAAAGAGTCAGTATCCATATTAAAGACCCCATTCAGGCTCGCTGTTATCTTGGGAGACCCTAGGACTCCGCTAGAGGGGTAAACTTATCAAGATGCAAATGACATTCATTTCCTTTCAATAGGTCTTTTTTGAAATGGACCTTGACAGTCCCAGGTGTGAGATTCCATGAGCAACATGTCAGCGCATGTCTCAAAAACAAAAATAGCTAGAAAAACTCAGCAGGTCTGACAGCATCTGTGGAGAGGAAGACATATCTCTATGTCTCCAGTGCAATCCATATAATGCCTTAGTGGCCCCCTTATAATTCCAGATATCAGGTGGTCATCTTTGGGCTCAGCAAAGTTCATTTTTAAATAAGAAAAAATACTAAAGTTTGATTTTCATAGTTTATGATTTCTTTCATGTCTTAGGGACCTGTCAACACCACTAACTGGAACTAAAACAACGGACAAAAATTTTAAATATTTACTCCCTCACACTTTCCCGAACTGTTACAAGTATCGGAGGAGAAAAACAGCGTCTCCTTCCCCCTCTGCACCAAATTCCCAACTGTTGCACTCTGTTTAAGATGCATTCTGTGCCAAACAGTCAGTGCATTGACAAATACTGTTTATGTATCTTTTGGAGTCACATGCAAGTTGCAAGTGCTCGTTTAGCTTCACCTCAAAATAATTAGCACCTATTCAGACCATAGTAGCACTGACATATGGTTCAGTGTAACTGACAGTTTCTTTTAAGTGTTGACTAACCTGCAGTTTCTTATATAGTTTTAAAGTTCTAAATTAAATCCAAAAGGTTAAACAAAAAGCTCAAAAGTTAAACTAAATTTCAGTCAGATGCTAATTAGTACTACTTACCGACAAGTCCTATTTGCGCCAAATTCTCAACTTTTGCACACTGCTTATAACGCATTCAGTTCTAATAATCACTCAGTACTGACCACTATCACATTCCCTGCCACCTCTCACTCTCCCCACCCCTAATGGCACCAAATACTTTACCTCTTCCTAACACTTCTACATGGTGAGATCCCTGCTCTGCCTGTTATGATGCTCTTGTCCGACATCCTCAGGGCATTGGAGCTGAAGGCCCTACCAAATACTGCTCCACCTCCACCTCTGCAGGAACAGACATGGCCATTGGAAGAGGAGGCAGCATGTCTGGTACTGGTTGAGGGCGGGGGCAACAGGTGAGTAGTGGGAGCACTTTGAGTGGAGTTCCCACTTCAGTGTCTCTTTACAGCATCATCCCTCTCCTGAGCTGGCTGCACTTCACTGCCACCATTCTGCTGGAGAGCTACTGGGTACAGATCAGTGAGGTGCTGTAATGTTAAGGTATTTGTCATCCTGTTTAAGCAGGCAGACATGTTGATATCCAGAGTCTGCACGGGCACAGTCAAGGTCCCTAGTGATTGATTAATGTTCTGTGATTGATGTTCCAGGGAACATGATGTTCCAATCTATCGATGGAAGACAACCTCTCAATAGCTTGTGACATCAGTCTGAAAAGGCTTGACTCCTGCATCTTCTGTGTTATTGTGGACGATGTGCCTGGTACATCTCTCAGTACCTTGCACATCTGCTGTTATCTCTTTATCATTCTTCTTTTCATTGATGGATGCCTGGGTTCAGCATCTCTGTCTGGCTGAGCAGAGCTTGGACAGGATTGCAACCCTCCGATGTGGACTCCACATTATCACTGTCTCCCTATCTGCTCCTGCTCACTTGTGAACCATGATTCACCAGGTGAAATTCCACCTAACTCACACAGAATCCACTGCAGTGCAAGATTCTGCTGCGTGATGCCTGGTTAACATGTCCTGTGAAACTTCTCTGAGGAATCCTCATCACCCCTGGGCCAGGGCTGCTGTTTTTGTGTGATGGCCCCGGAGAAGAGCAGGGATAGAAATGATTTAATCATGAGGATGTAAAAAATGTTGAAATTAATATTATCAAATATTTCACTCAATGCTGAAATCAAGTTGTACATGATGAGGGTGGGAGAGATATAATGTTGTCACATTGCAACAATGAAGCCCTGTTGGATCCTGGTCACTAGTTCAGTTGGACTAATGGATCCAGGTATACACTTGTTTCGGGGTGACCGAGTTAGCACTATAGACAGAGTAGATCAGCAGACAGTTCTTATGTAGAACACATTCTATTTATGAACAAAGGAACTTAGCAGTTACACTTGTGTGCTTACATCCCTGTCTCTACATTACAGACTCTAACTCTAGATGACTCCTATTGACTACTGACTACTAAGGTAGCCCACGCTACTCTGCTATTGGATGCTAAGATCATGTGATCTTCCATTATAACATTCTTCTTAAAGGTATATTACCACATCCCTCCCCCTTTACTCAGAAATACATATATTTACAATTACAATTTTTCTCAAAATATCAAATTATTTACACAGATTATTTACAAATTCAGTCTTTCTGGGGGTTTTATTATGCGTGTTAAACAGAATGACAAATACCTTAACATTACAGCACCTCACTGATCTGTACCCAGTAGCTCTCCAGCAGAATGGTGGCAGTGAAGTGCAGCCAGCTCAGGAGAGGGATGATGCTGTAAAGAGACACTGAAGTGGGAACTCCACTCAAAGAGCTCCCACTACTCACTTGTTGCCCCCTCCCTCAACCAGTACCAGACGTGCTGCCTCCTCTTCCAATGGCCATGTCTGTTCCTGCAGAGGTGGAGGTGGAGCAGTATTTGGTAGGGCCCTCAGCTCCAATGCCCTGAGGATGTCAGACAAGAGCATCTTAACAGGCAGAGCAGGGATCTACAGCTTCAGATGCTTTGTCAGGAACCTCCTTTTCTGGTGTTGTCCAAACATCAGGCTCTGCAGTGGGCATCTGCAAATCTGTTTCCTCAACTCTTACAGGTACAGCCAATCCTTCAGACACATCTGTACTCAGTTGAGCTCTTTCAACAGGAGATGTTGACGCAGTCGTAAACACTGGAAGAATCATTTCCTGATACTTTGTTTCTCTCCTCCTTATATGGCCTATATGTCTCCGTATGACTCGGTCTTCTACTTTCATGTGGTAAGAAAGAGGTCCAGTAACTGCACTTATTTCACCTGATAACCACTTGGGTCCTTCTCCAAAATTTTTCACCTATACCATCTCTCCTACGGTAAACTTTCTGTCACAACTATGCCAGTCCTGTCTAGTTTTCTGACTTCCCTGACTCCTTTCCACTTTCCCCGCTAAATTTGGCATTATTAAGCTCAATCTCGTTCTGAGACGACGTTTCATCAACAATTCCACAGGTGTGACACCTGTTGTTGTGTGAGAGGTGGTCCTATAATGGAAAAGAAAATGTGCTAGCTTGGTCGCTATGGAGTCTCCAGTTAATTTCTTCATGCCAGTTTTGAGTGTTTGAACCGCTCTTTCAGCCAGTCCATTCGATGAAGGGTGGTACGGTTTTCACATGAGTGATAACGATGAAGCTGAGAAGCCGTTGAAACTCAGCACTCGTAAATGCAGTGCCGTTTTCTGATATGACCACTTCTGGTAGTCCGTTGATAGCGAAACTTAGACATAGCTTGTCAATTGTAGCAGAAGATGCTGATGACTTCACCTCATATATGTCCATCCATTTTTCATGAGCGTCAACAATAAGGAGAAACATTATTCCCATAAAATGTCCCACATAGTCAATTTGTAATCGCACCCATGACCTTCCTGGCCACTCCCAAGGGTGTAACGGAGCTGTTGGAGGTAGCTTTTGCACTTGCTGGCACTGCATACAACTTCTCACTAAACTCTCTATTTCTCCATCCATTCCAGGCCACCATAGATAGCTGCGTGCTATGGTCTTCATTCGGGAAATACCTAGATGTGTGCTACGTAATTCAGTTAACAAAGGCTTTCATCCTTTTGGAGGAACAATCACTCATGCTTCCCACAATAAGATATCATCCTGGCCGGTTATTCAGTTATTTCATATTTTCTGTGGAAATACGGTGGCATTTTGTTAGATTCCTATTCTTGTGACCAACTGTGAAGAACTTGTTCTTGTACTCTAGATAAGACTGGGTCTCACTTGTCCAATCTCTGATCTGTCTAGCACATACCAGTGAGGAATCTAAGAAGTTTAATAATAAAATGAGTCTTGAGGAGCTGGAACATCTTCATCGTTTTCTTTCAAAGGCAAATGACTAAGTGCATCAGCGTTTCCAATCTGATTTCCAGGCCTGTGGATGAAAGTATACTCATACGCTGCCAGGATCAACGCCCATCTCTGTATTCTTGCCAAGGCTATGGGTGGTATAGCCTTGTCCTCACAGAACAATCCTAGCAAAGGCTTGTGGTCCAAAACTATAGTAAAATGACGACCGTGTACATGCTGGTGAAATTTCTTGACACCAAAGATGATTGATAAGCCTTCTTTTTCTGTGAGTATCCCTTTTCTTCTGTGTTGAGCTTCTTGATACATATCCAATAGGCTGTTCTGAGCCATTGTCCATTTGATGGGAGAGCACTGCTCCCACTCCATAAGGAGATGCGTCACATGTCAAACTAACTCTTTTCTTTGGTCAAAATGTACTAATAGGGTGAATGAGTGTAACAGTTGTTTCACCTTCATGAAAGCTTCTTTCTGTGGTGTTCGCCAAGGCCAATGTTGGTTTTTCTTAAGTAGGTAATACAGGGATGCCAGTCCTGTTGACAAATTAGGCAAGAAGCGTCCACAGTAATGGATCATCCCCAAGAATGATTTGAGCTCAGAGGTGTTCTTTGGTGCTGGTGCCTCTCTAATGGCTCTCACTTTTTCCTCAATCGGGTGGAGGCCCTGTGAATCTACCCTGTGACCTAAATAAATGACCTCTTTTGCTTGGAATGTGCACTTTTCTTTTTTTATATGCACTCCTGCCTGTGAGAAACATTTCAAAACTTCTTCCAAGTTTGCCAAATACTCCTTTGCAGTGAGTCCTGTCACCAGAACGTCTTCTAAATAAACTACAGCGTGAAACAATCCCTGCAGTAAACTTTCCATTGTTCCCTGGAATATGGCACAAGCTGATGATACACCAAAGGGCAAACAGGTTTTTTGGTACAACTCTTTGTGAGTATTAATTGTGACAAATTTCTGGGAGGCCTTCTCTAACTCCAATTGTTGATAAGCATGACTCATATTAAGCTTTGTGTAGGTGGTTCCACCTTCCAGCTTAGCAAACAGGTCTTCAATTTTTGGTATAGGGTGTCTGTCCAACTTAGCCACTTTATTAACAGTCAATGTGTAGTCTCCACAAATTTGAAAGCTTTGGTCAGGTTTCAGTACGGAAAGTATTGGTGCTGCCCATTCTGAGAAGTGCATAAGTTGTATAACTCCCATTTTCTCTAATCTATCTAATTGGGCACCTACCTTTTCCCGCATTTGTACAATGAATAAATACCTGAATCTGTTACTTCAGGCTCTTCTACGTTATGGATCTCATGGGTTTTTTTCTTTTGATTGAAAATCTGCCTGATTCTATCCTTGCAATGTCTCATGGGTGTCCATTTCGATGACTGTAAAAACATTCTACATTTTAAAATTTCCATCCATTATAAGGTTGTCTGCTTCCACCTCTGTTACCATTATTCCATGTTTTTGCTGCTAAGTCAATTCTTTTTATCTGTCTGCAAGCGATGGCTGCTTCCCACTTTTCATCAGAGCTGTGCATTTTCACGCCCTTTTTGGCTAGGGTTTCCCACCCAACGTGGAGGATGGCGCCATTTTGTGCTCTCTATGGCTTTCGAGTCCTTCACTGCGCTTTCCATAGCCAGTGCTATTTCTAGCGCCTTCTGAAAATCCAAATTTGTTTCAGACAGTAATCTCTTCTGAATTGCATCTTCATTTATTCCGCACATGAAACAATCTCTAAGCATATAATTTATGGATGTACCAAACTCGCAATATTCTGTTAACTGTTTCAGACTTGCCACATAACAAGCAGCAGTCTCTCCCCTGGGGCTTTATTTCTTGAATTAAATTTGAACTGTTGTACCTTTACTGAGGGCTTGGGCTGCTAATGACTCTTCACAAGGCTCACTAAGCCATCAAAACTTTTTGAATCCGGGGCACTGGGTGCCGTCAAACTTCAAATCAATCCATAGGTCTTACTCCCACACGTGGATAAGAGAATCGCTTGCCTCTTCTCCTGGGCAATGTCGTTAGCTTGGAAAAAGAATGTGAGGTGTTCAACATAATGAGGATAATCGTCTGTGGTTGGGTCAAAAGAATCAACTCTTCCAAACTGTGGCATGCTTCGAGGGGACTGTTTCAACAATCAGGACGGAAATTTAGCTTACAATTACCGTGCGTGGTACGGCCTGATTTTGGTCCACTTGATTTCCTTCCTTGCTTTTTCTTGCTTTTTTCTCATCCTTCCTTGCTTTCTCTTGCTTTTTCTCTCATCGCCAGTTTGTTGGATCCTGGTCACTAGTTTAGTTGGACTAATGGATCCGGGTTGCACGCTTGTTTTGGGGTGACCGAATTGGTACCATAGGCAGAGTAGATCAGCAAACAGTTCTTATGTAGAATGCATTCTATTTATTTACAAAGGAACTCAGCAGTTACATTTATATACTTACAACTCAAACCCTGTCTCTACATTACAGACTCTAAATCTAGACGACTCCTACTGACTGCTAAGGTAGTCCATGCTACACTGCTATTAGACACTAAAATCACGTGATCTTCCATTATAACATTCTTCTTAAAGGGATATTACATATCAGATTACCACAAGTCCCAATCTTGCAAACTCCAATGTTCAGAAATGCAGTTTATGTCCAAAGCTTCCATTTTGGCATTGGTGAGTTCCATGATTTGTGGTGGTCTCTTCCCCTTCCCTTGTATTTTGTGCTCCCTTCTCCTGCAAGAGGCCTTGGTAGTCTTGTGTCATAAGGTGTGTGTGCATTCTTTTTATTTTTCATGGGATGTGGGCATCGCTAACAAGGCCAGTATTTGTTGCCCATCCCTAATTAACCTTGAACTGAGTAGGTTGTTAGACCATTTCAGGAAACAGTTAAGAGTCAACCACATTTCTGTGAGTCTGGAGTCCCATGTAGGTCAGACCAGGTAAGGACAGCAGATTTCCTTCCCTATAGTGAACCAGATGTGTTTTCCCAACAATTGATAAGAGTTAAATGATCATCATTACTGAAATTAGCTTTATATTCCAGGTTTAAAAATTGAATTTAAATTCCATCAGCTTCCATGGTGGGATTTGAACCAGTGTCCCCCAGAGAATTAGCCTTGGCCTCTGGATTCCTAGTCCAATGATATTACCACTACACCACCATCTCTCCAATGGATAAAGTGCATTCAGTGAGGATGACTGTTAGGAAGATGCATCATGAGTGGCACTGGCAGCGTTTGAGGATGTGTGCTGAGAACTGGGGGAGCTGATGATGTGGGATCACTTTGCATTGGGATGCATGTCAATGGTCAATGGAGGAAGTGTATAGAAATGAAACAAAGAATGCTGCTGAACGTGATGTGACTGTGAGGAGTGATGTAATGGATTACACTTGGCAAGTCAGATCAAGAGGTGGGTACGCTACAGGACGTAGGCAAATTCATTTTTTAAATTCATTCATGGGATGTGGACTTCGCTGGCTGGGCCAGCATTTATTGCCCGTCCTTAGTTGCCCTTGAGAAGATGGTGGTGAGCTGCCTTCTTGAACCACTGCAGTCAATGTGGTGTAGGTTACACCCACAGTGCTGTTAGGAAGGGAGTTCCAGGATTTTGACCCAAGTCTGCAGCTGTACACACCTTCCCTTACCTGCTTAGGTTGTTAAAATGCTTTCCACACTACTTGCTGGTCCTGAACACAACACTCCTTTTGTTTAACTCCTCCAGCCACCTTCAACCTTGTGTTCTTTGTTAGATTATTTACTGGGGAATAGGCCCTCCTTCCTCACCCTCATTGCACTCAGTTGTACCTCGTTAAACTGGGATGTAGCCTTTGCCTTTCCTGAGTGCATTTGAAATTATTTTTCCTCTCCCACAATGCTCCGAACCACTTCAAATCCATCTGCATCGACCCTTTAATTAGTCTCAATGCAATCACGCCTTGTGAGTGTTCATCATGCCCACTCTCACACATTGGAGACATGAAACCCAGAAATAAAATGATCATGAAGTGTCTATTGAAATTGGACATTCACATATGTCCCCCAGTTTTCCATGTTTCACACCCACTATCTACACTCTCCACATGGTACCAGCTGCTGTAATTTTATCTTGTTCATGCCTTTGCAGTTGTATCTCTCTCTTAATTCTTTATTTGTTGCTATGTGCCTATAACAATAGTAACTATTTGCATTTATATAGCGCTGATAATGTAATAAAATAACCCACGGTGCTTCATTGGAGCATTATTAAACAAAATTTGACATCAGGCTACAGAAGGAGATATTAGCTGGTGATCAAAAGCTTGGTCAAAGCTATAGGATTTAAGGAGCATCTTGAAGGAGGAGAGAGGTGGAGAGGCTTAGGGAGACAATTCTAGGGCTGAGGGCCAGGCAGTTGAAGGCACATCCTTGTTTCTCAAAAAAGATGAGAATTTTAAAATTGAGGCATTGTCAGACTGTCAACAAGCACATGGGTAATGGGTAAATGAGACTTGTAGTGAATTAGGACACTTCACTGTTTAATTTCATATTTCCTGTTGCCTTCTGAATTGCCTTTTTTAAATATCTTTCCGAAGCTCACTATATTCATTTTTGTCATCCTTTATTGTTTATTTATTTGCTTTTACCTTTAGAAGGTCATTCAGATACAAGGGAACAGAAACTGGAGCCTAGAAAGCAGCAGGATCAAATCTAACTTAGTGTGGAGGGAAAGTTTACCAATACGTGAGCAAAAATCTATGAATGCTGAAGGAGCCTAGAGGTAGTCCAACAGAGGATACAGTTTCTATAGAAATAAATTGCAATGGTGAAGGTCACAGTGAACAGTGAGACTCTGGGCTATGCCAGGGGAGAGCAGGCGTGTACAAACTACAGGCCGAGAGTGGAGGCCTGAGCAGACTACAGGCTGAGAGTGCAGGCCTGATCAGTACAGGCTTAGCAGACAGGCCTGAGCAGACTACAGGCAGTGAGTGCAGACCTGAGTAGAGCACAAGCTGAGCAGACAGGCCTGAGCAGAGTACAGGCTGAGAGTGCCAGCCTGGGCAGAATATAAGACGAGGGTGCAGGCCTGAGCAGACTACAGGCTGACAGTGCAAGGCTGAGCAGAGTGCAGGCCGAGCAGAGTATAGATCATAAAAGCAGATGTAGGCTGTAACAATCTAGCTTAAAACTTGAGGCAGCTGAGGAGCAGGGAGGTGATTTGGAAGCTGAGTCTTAGGGTGTCACCCAGCAGAGCAGCAACAGAGGAAGCCAGGAAGATAAATTTGAGTAATGTACCAGCTGTTGAAAGAAGATCAGTAAACACTCTGAACAAGTGGTGCCAGGCAATAGGGCAGTATGCTCTACACAGGGGCTGGGATTTTCTGGCCCTACTGCCATTCAAGTCTAATTAATGCATCCACTGCTTTGCATAAGAGATCTTAAACAATGGAGAAAGGAAAGAAAAACCTTGCATTTCTGCAGCATCTCCCATGACCTGAAGACGTCCCAAAGCAATGTACACCAAATGAAGTACTTAAGAAATGTAGTCACTGTTGTAATGCAGGAAATTCAGCCACCAATTTGTGCACAGCAAGATCCCAAAAACAGTAATGAGTTAAGTACCAGATAACCTGATTCAGCGATGTCGGTTGAGAGATAAATATTGGCTGGGAGAACTCCCCTGCTCTTCCAATAGTGTCATCAGATTGTCCACTTGAGAGGGCAGACAAGGCCTTGTTCAACATCTCATCCAAAAGATGGCACCTCTGGCAGTGCAGCACTCCCTTAGGTCCCTGCAGTGAGACTTGGGCCTACAACCTCTGACTCAGAGGCAGAGGTATACCCATTGAGCTTCAAAATGGAGGAGAGGAGACTGTGGGAGGAAAGGGCATTGGATAGTTACATTGTGAGAGAGGAGCTGACAGCTCATGATGACTCAGCGCTCCTGTACATTCCCAGGCCAAACAGCACAATGGCCTCCTAAATCAGATCGTTGTGCAGGACAGAATCAATCGTACTGTGAGGAGGCTACATGGCAAAGTGACACTCTTAAAAAGAAAGTACTAGCCTGCATTAAATTTTAAATTGGTTGCTTAAGTAGCTGCTGAGATGAGCCAAGAGATTATAGTTACCACAAAGTGACCATGACAGTATTATGATAAACTCTCTGTTTCTGTCCTGTCAGCCTGACCAGTTTGAAGGCGGGTACAGAACAACAGTTGAAGCTTGAAAAGGACAATCTCGCGACAGTGTTACAACGACTTTGCAACAGTGACCGTCTCCTACTGATAATTGAGAATGGGATTGACAACCTGTACTACTCCCTGTACGGCATTCCTGGTACTACTGAGGTCTGTGCTAAATATACCACTGTGTAGAATAATTGTCATTTGATCCATGGTGATGAGAATAATTGGGTTTATAATTGACATTCTCTCAGCCACATCGCTGTGTACATCGAACACCGTATGCTCTACATACAATAACTGGGGTCAACTGATATCATTGGAACTGGAGGAGGCCATTCTCCCCCTCCTGCCTGGCCACGCAATTAAATCACAGCTGATGTATATCCTCAACTCCATTTACCCAACTGTCATCATCTCTCTCGATACCCTTGCCCAACAAAACTCTATCAATGTCAGTCTTTAAAGCTCCAATTGTCCCCTGGCATTCATAGACTTTTGGGAGCAAATGTTCCAGATTTTCACTGCCTGAAGAAGTTTGCTGCTATCCCTTTAAATGTGGGGTGATTACAGGATTCAGAATTGCACAGTGGCTCAGCCCACAGACTCTGTGCCACTTGCCCCATCATTCCCATGCAGGGAGGAGTCTACTGAAGACATGGGAGCTCTGGTTGCAAATCACTGGGGTCTCATAAATATGAGTTTAGAACCCAAATGCCATTTTCATTTCTATCAATGATTCTATCACTCCTTCCTGGACAAGCTCACAAACTGTTAGGCAGTCATTTCCAGCGGTGCTGAAGGGGGTTTGTGCTTACGGGGCTTTAAGGGACTTCTGGCAATGCAGTTTATTCATGGGGTGGGAGCGTTCCTTCATCTGAGATGGAGGAAGTGGACAAAACAGAGCATATCAATTTTTTCCCCACCCCTGAAAGTGACATACACTGACTCTCACTGGGCTACAGTTCCACACACAGTGACGATAACTGGGGTACAGTTCCACACACTGACACTTACTGGGTACAGTTCCACATGCACTGACTCTCATTAAGGGCATCAAGGGGTATGGAGAGAAAGCAGGAATATGGTGTTAAGATAGAGGATCAGCCATGATCACATTGAATGGTAGAGCAGGCTCGAAGGGGCGAATGCACTACTCCTGCTCTTAGTTTCTGTACACACTGACTCTCATTGTGCAACAATTCCAAATGATGACATTCACTGGGGTACAGTTCCACAGGCATTGACTCTCATTGGGGTACAATTACACACACACTGACTGTCACTGGGGTTCAGTTCCACACAAAGTAACTCTCACTGTGGTACCGATCTAAACAATGATACTCACTGGGGTACAGTTTCACACACAGTGACTCTTACTGGAGTACATTTCCACACAAACTGAGTCTCAATGGGGTACAGTTCCACACACACTGACCCTCACTGAGCAACAGTTCCAAACAATAGCATCCACTGGGGTTCAGTTCCACAGACACTGACTCTTATTAGGGGACAGTTCCACAGACACTGACTCTTATTAGGGGACAGTTCCACAGACACTGACTCTCACTGGGAACAGTTCCAATCAATGACATACACTGGGGTACAGTTCCACAGACAATGGCTGTCACTGGGGGGTACAGTTCTACAGACAATGGCTGTCACTGGGGGGTACAGTTCCACAGGCACTGACTGTCACTGGGATACTGTTCCACACACAAACACATTGGGGTACACTTCCACAGGCACCTAATCTCTCTGGGGTACATTTCCACACACACTGAATCTCACTGGGGTACAGTTCCATAGATACTGACTCTCACTGGGGTACAGTTCCACACACACTGACTCTCACTGGGCTATACTTTGAAACAATGACACTCACTGGGGTACAGTTCCACACACAGATTCTCACAGGGATACATTTCCATACACATTGACCTCACTGGGGAACAGTTCCACACAGACTGCCTGTCACTGGGGTAGAGTTCCAAACAATGACGCTCACTGGGGTACAGGTCCACACACACTGAGTTTGTCTGGGGTAGTTTCAGACGCACTGTCTCTCATTCAGATACAGTTCCACACACAGAGTCTCACAGGGGTACAGTTCCACACACACTGACTCTCACTCAGCTACAGTTCCGAACAAATGCTCTCACTGAGGTACATTTCCACATACACTGATTCTCACTGGAGTACAGTTCCAAACAATGACACTGACTGGGGTACAGTTCCATACATACTGACTCTCACTGCAGTACATTTCCAAACAGTGATACTGACTGGTGTACATTTCCATATACACTGACTCTCACTGGAGTACATAGAACCATGGAAAAGTTACAGCACAGAAGGAAGCCATTCGGCCCATCTTGTCCATGCCAGCCCGAGGACACCCAGGTGCCCTTTCTAATCCCACCTTCCTGCACCCGGCCCATAGCCCTGCAGCTTACAGCTTTTTAAAAGAGTTTAGAGCTTCTGCCTCTGCCACCAACTTGGGCAGCGAATTCCAGACACCCACTACCCTCTGCGTAAAAAAGTTCTTCCTCATGTCCCCCCCCCTACACCTTCTGCCACTTATCTTGAATCTATGTCATCTGGTTCTAGAATTCTCCACCAAAGGAAACAATTTTATCCTGTCCACTCTATTTATTCCCCTCATAATTTTGTACACTTCAATCAAGTCACCTCTCAGCCTTCTTTGTTCTAAGGAAAATAACCCCAACCTATCCAATCTCTCCTCATAGCTACACTTTTCTAACCCTGGCAACATTCTTGTAAACCTCCTCTGCACTCTCTCCAGAGCTATTACGTCCTTCCTGTAATGTGGTGACCAGAACTGCACACAATACTCCAGTTGTGGCCTCACCAGTGTTTTATACAATTACAACATTATATCCTTACTTTTATATTCTATACCTCTGCCAGTGAAGGAAAGCATTCCATATGCCTTCTTTACAACCTTGTCTACCTGAACTGCTGTGTACTTGTACGCCAAGATCTCTCACTTCATTTACCCCTCTTAGTATATTCCCATTTATTGTGTAATCCCTGTAACTGTTTGACCCCCCTAAATATATGACCTCACACTTCTCTATGTTAAAATCCATCTGCCACTTTACCGCCCACTCCACCAACCCATCTATATTGTTTTGGAGATTATAGCTATCCTCAACACTATCCACTACTCGGCCAATCTTTGTGTCATCTGCAAATTTCCCAATTGTGCCCACCACGTTCACGTCCAAATTGTTAATATATAACACAAACAGCAAGGGTCCCAACACCGAGCCCTGTGGAACACCACTTGAGACAACTTTCCATTCGCAAGGGCATTCATCAACCATTACCCCTTGTTTTCTGTTATACAGGCAACCTTTTATCCAGTTTGCCACATTACCCTGAATCCCATGGGCTTTTACTTTCCTGACCAATCTGCCATGTGGGACCTTGTCAAATGTCTTGCTAAAATCCATGTACACAACATCCACTGCACTACCTTCATCAACCCTTCTTGTCACTTCCTCAAAGAATTCAATCAAATTTGTGAGGCAAGACCTTCCTTTAACAAATCCATGCTGACCATCCCTGACTAGTCCATGCCTTTCCACATGACAGTTAATCCTATCTCTCAGGATTGATTCTACTAATTTGCTCACCACCAATGTAAGACTAACTGGCCTATAATTGTTTGACATTTCCTTTGATCCCCTTTTAAACAATGGAACTACGATTGCATTTCTCCAGTCCTCCGGTACCTCCCCTATATCTAGTGAAGATTGGAAAATCATCCTCAGAGCATCTGTTATCTCCTCCCTGACTTCCTTCAGCAGCCTCGGAAACAATCCATCTGGCCCTGGTGATTTATCAACCTTCAAGGATTTCAACCCTTCGAGTACTTCCTCTCTCTTTATGACTATCCCGTCCAATATCTCACGGTGTTCCTCCTGGACTACTATATCTACATCCTCCCTTTCCTTTGTAAACATGGAGACAAAATATTCATTCAAAATCCTTCCCACAGCCTCTGCATCTACACACAAGTTTCCATCTTCATCTCTGATGGGCCCCACTTTTTCCTTAACTAACCTTTTAGCATTACTGTATTGGTAAAACATCTTTGGGTTCTCTTTAACTTTACTTGCTAATCTTTTTTCATGCCCTCTCTTTGATTTCCTTATTTCCTTTTACTTCGTCCCTGCACTTCCTATATTCGTCTAGGCTATCTGCAGTGCTTAGTTCTTTGTGCCTATTGTACACTTTCTTTTTCTGTTTGATCTTCCCACGTATTCCTCTAGACAACCAGGGGGGTCTTTGTACAATTAGGATCTTGCTTTTTAGTGCTTCCCACTGGTTGTCCACTGTTTTATCCTCCAGCAGTGCTGTCCAGTCCACCTCAGCCCTTCTCATTTCTGCAAAATTTGCCTTCCCCCAGTTCAAGACTTTTACTCCTGCCTTATCTGTCCTTTTCCATGGTAATGCTAAATTCAACTGAATTGTGATCACTGTCCCCGATATGGTCGCCAACTGTCACTTCACCCACTTGCCCTTCTTTGTTCCCCAATACTAGGTCTAGAATTGCATCTCCTCTCGTTGGGTTTGTCACTAATTGGTTGAAAAAATTTTCCTGGACACACTGCATGAATTTTTCTCCCTCAGTGTCCCTTGTATTGTTTGTATCCCAGTTGATATTAGGATAGTTGAAGTCTCCTACTATTATTGCCCTCTTGTTCTTACAAGCAGAAATTTGCCTACATATTTGTTCTTCTATCTCCCTTTCACTATTTGGGGGTCTGTAGTATACTCCCAGTAGTATGATTGCCCCTTTTTTATTTCTAAGCTCAATCCATAAAGCCTCGTTTGTTGACCCATTTAGTATATCATCCCTTCTCACAACTGGAACTGATTCTTTAACCATTAGTGCAACCCTCCTCCACCTCCTTTTTTATCTCCTACTCTATCATGTCTGAAGACTTTATAGCCAGGGATATTAAGCTGCCAGTTTTGTCCCTCCTTTAGCCAGGTCTCCGTTATAGCAATGACATCCTGCTGCCATGTGTCGACCTGTGCCCTTAACTCATCTAGCTTGTTTGTAATACTCCTTGCATTGAAGTATAAACAGTTTAACCCGGTCAATTTCCCTTGCTGGACACTTTGTAAACTTTGCCTCTCCTGTAAGTCCATGCCTATCACAACGTCCCTAGCTAATGTTCTACCTCCATTTTTCTGGTCTGAATCTGACCTATCTGATCCTACTCCTGGGATCCCATCCCCCTGCCACACTAGTTTAAATACTCCCCAAAAGAACTAGCAAAAGCCCCCGCAAGGACACTGGTCCCAGCTCTGCCTGGGTGCAGCCCTTCCGGTTTGTACAGGCAGGATCAGCCATGATCATATTGAATGGCGGAGCAGGCTTGAGGAGCCGAATGGCCTACTCCTGCTCCTAGTTTCAATGTTTCACCAGGGAACAGTTCCACACAAAATGAATCTCACTGGGGTACAGCTCTACGCAATCTGATTCTCACTGTGCAACCTTTCCACACACACACACTGACTTTCACTGGGCAACAGTTCCAAACGCTGACATTCACTGGGGAACAGTTCCACAGACGCTGACTCTCATTGGGGTACAGTTCCACAGATACTGACTCTCACTGGTGTAATGTCCAACACACACTGACTTTCGCTGTGATACATCTCCACAGACACTGACTCTCAAGTGGGTACAGTTCCATACACGCTGAGTCTCACAGGGTTACAGTTCCATGCACACTGGCTCTCACTGTGGTACATACCCACAGACACTGACATTCACTGTGATAGAGTTCCACCCACACTGACTCTCACTGGGGTACAGTTCCATGCGCAGTGACTTTCACTGGAGTTAGGTTCCATAGAAATTTAAACTCACTGGGGTACTGACTCTCAAGTGGGTACAGTTCCACATACGCTGACTCTCACTGGGGTACAGTTCCATACACATTGACTCTCACTGTGGTACAGATCCACAGGCACTGACTCCCATGGTGGGTACAGTTCCACAAACACTGACTCTCACTGGGGTACAGTTCCAAACACACTGGTTCTCACTGGGGTAAAGTTCCACAGAAATTTAAACTCACTGGGGTACATTTCCGCACACAATGACATTCACTGTGGTACAGTTCCACAAACAATGCCTCTCACTGGAGTACAGTTATACACACGCTGACTCTCACTGGGGTAAAGTTCAACACACACTGACACTCACTGTTGTACAATTCCACAGACACTGACTCCCACTGGGGTACAATTCCACACACACTGACTTTTAGTGGAGTACATTTCAACAGACACTGACTCTCACTTCAATACAGTCCCAAAGGCACTGCCTCTCACTGAGTTATAGTTCCACATGCACTGACTTTCGCTGTGGTACAGTTCCAAACAATGACACTCACTGGGATACAGTTCCACACACACTGACTCTCACTGTAGTACATTTCCCCGGATCTGACTCTCACTGGGGTACATTTCCACAGATACTGACTCTCACTGGGGTTAATTTCCACATACACTGACTCTCACTGGGGTATATTTCAAAACAATGACTCTCACTGGGGTTAATTTCCATATACACTGACTCTCACTAGGGTATATTTCCACAGACACTGAGTCTCACTGGGGTACAGTTCCACACACACTAACTCACACTCAGATACAGTTCCACAGAGACTGCCTCTCACTGTGATACAGATACATGGACACTCACTCTCACTATGGTACAGTTGCACACACGTTGACTCTTACTGGAGTACAGTTACACACACTCAGACTCTCACTGGGGTACTTTTCCAACCACTGACTCTCACTGGGATAAAGTTCAACACACACTGTCTCCCACTGTGGTATATATCCACAAACACTGACTCACTTTGGTACAGTTCCAAGCATACTGGCTGTCACTGGGGTACAGATTCATGGACACTGACTCTCACTTTGGTACATATCCACAGACACTGACTCTCACTGAGGTACAGTTCCACACACATTGGTTCTCACTGGGGTACAGTTCCACACACACTGACTCTCACGGAGGTACAGTTCTGCAGAAACTTAATCTCACTGGGGTACAGGTCCATAGACACTGCCTCTCACTGTGGTACACTTCCACTGGGATACAGTTCCACACACACTGACTCTCACTATGGTAGAGTTTCATACATGCTGAATGTGACTGGGGAACATTTGCACACACACTGACTCTCACTGGGGGGCAGTTCCACTGGCACTGTCTCTCACTGGTGTACAGATCCACAACCACTGACTTTCACTGGGATACAGTTCCACAGACACTTAATCTCACTGGTGTGCAGTTCCATAGACACTGCCTCTCACTGGGGTACAGTTCCACATGCACTGACTCTCACTGGTCTACAGTTCCACACACACTGACTCTTATCGGAGTACAGTTCCACAGACACTGGCTATCATGGGGGCACAGTTCCTCTCATTGCGGCATATATCCATGGACACTGACTCTCACTGGGATACACTTCCACACACACACTGACTCTCACTGAGGTACAGTTCCACATACATTGACCCACACTGGGGTACAGTTCCACATACATTGACCCACACTGGGGTACAGTTCCCCACACACTGACCCACACTGGGGTACAGTTCCCCACACACTGTCTCTCACTGGGGTGCACTTCCACACACACTGACTCTCAATGGAGTACAGTTCCCCAGACACTGACTCTCAATGGGGTACAGTTCCATATATGCCAGCCTTCTCTGAATTGTTTTCTTCGTGTCAACATTCTGCAGAGGTTTACTTCAGATTTTGTGAATGGCTCATGTGCGAGAAGTATGTTTTCCCGAAACGGCTGTGTCTCATATCCTGCTGTTTGTGCTGGACTTGTACCTACAGTGAGCAATCTATCCATCTCTGTTTTGTGTCTCAGCTTTCAACTGGTGAACCACAGGATACCTATGAGAAGTTATTAGTCTGTGAGGAGAAATTAATTTTCTTGGAAAATAAAGTAGCAGATTTCACCATGGAAGAGTGGATGTTAACTGAACAGGAGAAGGTAAAGTTTGGTTCAGTTACCGTGAATCAGTCATGTCCCTTGCCTGAACTGCAATGAGTTTGTGGGTGAGGAACTTGTCCTCTGTTAAACCCAAACAACATTTTGGGAGAAATAAGGAATAGATCAAATGGGGACACTTTGTAAAGTGTAGAAGAGCAAGCGACTTCTAAAATAGGAGGGTCAAGGTCGTAAAGATGTGAAGGATTCGGGTTAGATCCTCACCTTTATAAATAAGGATCCAGCATAGGAAAAGAAGGCAGTGACAGTGAACCTCCATAAAATCTGCTTTTGGTTATTGTGGGGAATTGAAGAATCAGGGAGAGATTCCTGAAGCAATGAGATCCTGAAGGAAACTAATAAAAGGATCCTGATAAAATGTTTGAAATTGTCACAGACTCTGCTCCTTGGGACACAGGCTCAAAATGGAATGGCCTAGGTGGGTTAAATTAAACTATTTTACACAAGTGGGTTGAGGAGGTGGGGGCAGAGTGTGGCTAGCTTCAGACAGATTAAGGAGAGTGGGTGATTTTGGGTGTTAGTATTAGGGAGCAGGCTGTAGGGCTTTGTTTATCATGGTACTTTCCAATGTTGGTTGGTGACCAATCTCCAGGGATTCTGTCTCCAATAATGGGCCTTGGGGAAGAGGACAAAGCAGCCAACATCCAGCTGACCTTCCTGGAAGTTCCAGAAAGGCCCAAATTGACAACAGCCTGAGGCGGGGCCCTACAGACCTAATTGTAAAAAGCAGCACACCTATCTCAGCTGCAGAGAGGTTTGTAAAGTCACCCCAGCAGTCCAGTTACAACATGAACTAGCATTCCAATCTATCTCCTGTGAATTAACATTGATCATTCATCTATTTCAGTTAACAGAATTAATTGAGAAGACATTTGGTGAGAATCAACAGAACAGAAACGTCATGGTTGATATAGATGAGTTTGAAATACATGGTGAGTAATGAGGTGAAACTTCCACAAACCGAGATCTCCTGCTTACTAACATGAACCTCTCAGACTAGGGGGTGTGTGATGTAAAATTAGAGCTTTTCCTGTACCCTTTCCTTTCATGAAGATGGGTGGAATGAGGTGTAAGTGATTCCCCCCTCCCAAATTATGGCTTGTGGGAGCACATAAAACCTTCTCACTGTGTAGGACTAAATGCCTGGTGAGCTGGGATGAAGGCGGTTACAGTCATGGAAGGAGAGCTCTTGCCGCCTCTTGACAGACTTAATCAGACCACAAATTCTTCCACTACTTCACACTGTCCTCCAGGAGAACAATGTGGATATAAACACAATGGTTTAGCT
Organism: Cetorhinus maximus; assembly: GCF_964194155.1. Lineage (NCBI taxonomy): Eukaryota > Metazoa > Chordata > Chondrichthyes > Lamniformes > Cetorhinidae > Cetorhinus > Cetorhinus maximus. Next base: position 50,147,784 of record NC_135888.1, on the reverse strand, counting down.
CATATATAAGGCATAAAATGTGTGACCACTGCTTACTTTAGGCTCTAAAACCTCTCACATTCACAGACAGTGCACAAGAAACAGTTTGTTGAAAGATAGATGAGATGAAAAAAGAGATAAAAGAGACAGGAAAATAAAGGGAAAAAAATTAAATTATTTTTAGTTATTTCCAACAATAATTAAAATCTGAAGAAATTAATCTCTATATCTGTGAAAGCTAATACTTGATGCCAGAGAATGTGTTTGATAGTAATTAAGACTTATTGTGTCTTGCTGAAAAAAGAGACATTTTTGTGAAAGCTTTTCATTTGTCTTTATTCATTCACAAGATGCGGCTGGGCCAGCATTTATTGCCCATCCCTAGTTGCCCTTAAGGGTGGTAAGCTGCCTTCTTGAACCACTGCAATCCATGTGGTACAGGTACACCCACAGTGCTGTTAGGAAGGGAGTTCCAGGATTTTGACCCAGCAACAGTGAAGGAATGGTGATATATTTCTAAGTCAAGATGATGAGTGACTTAGAGGGGAACTTCCGGGTGGTGGTGTTCCCGTCTATCTGCTGCCCTTGTCCTTCTAGATGGTACTGGTCATGGGTTTGGAAGGTGCTGTCGAAGGAGCCTTGGTGAATTCCTGCAGTGCATCTTGTAGATGGTACACACTTGCTGTTACTGTGCATCAGTGACGGAGGGAGTAGATGTTTGTGGATGTGGTGCCAATCAAACGGGCTGCTTTGTTCTGGACAGCATCAAGCTTCTTGAGTGTTGTGGGAGCTGCATTCATCCAGGCAAGTGGGGAGTATTCCATCACACTCCTGACTTGTGCTTTGTAGTTGGTGGACAGGCTTTGGGGAGTCAGGAGGTGAGTTACTCGTCACAGGATTCCTAACGTCTGACTTGCTCTTGTAGCCACAGTATTTATATGGCTAGTCCAGTTCAGTTTCTGTTCAGTGGTAACCCCCAGGATGTTGATAATGGGGAATTCAATGATGGTAATGTCATTGAAAGTCAACGGGTGATGGTTGGATTCTCTCTTGTTGAAGATGGTCATTGCCTGACACTTGTGTGGCGCAAATGTTTCTTGCCACTTGTCAGCCCAAGCCTAGATATTGTCCAGGTCTTGCTGCATTTGGACGTGGACTGCTTCAGTATCTGAGATGTCGTGAATGGTGCTGAACATTGTGCAATCATCAGCGAACATCCCCAATTCTGACCTTATGATGGAAGGAAGGTCATTGATGAAGCAGCTGAAGATGGTTGGGCCACAGATACTACCCTGAGGAACTCCTGCAGTGATGTCCTGGAGCTGAGATGACTGACCTCCAACAACTACAACCATCTTCCTTTGTGCTAGGTATAACTCCAACCAGTGGAGAGTTTTCCCCCTTATTCCCATTGACTCCAGTTTTGCTAGGGCTCCTTAATGCCACACTCTGTTAAATGCTGTTCTGATGTCAAGGGCAGTCACTCTCACCTCACCTCAGGAGTTCAGCTCTTTTGTCCATGTTTGAACCAAGGCTGTAATGAGGTCAGGAGCTGAGTGGCCCTGGTGGAACCCAAAATGGGCATCAGTGAGCAGGTATTTGTTAAGCAAGTGCCACTAGATAGCACTGTTGATGACCCCTTCCATTACTTTACTGATGATGGAGAGTAGACTGATGGGGTGGTCATTGGCTAGGTTGGATTTGTCCTGCTTTTTGTGTACAGGCCATACCTGGACAATTTTCCACATAGCCAGGTAGATGTCAGTGTTGTAGCTTGTCATTGGGACAATTCGCAAGCATACCAAATGTAAAGGGAACAACAATTTATACAATTTATGAGAAGAGAGTGCTGATTGGTTGGCAATTGGACTCTGAGTGGTAGAGGAATTGCTCTGGAGAATGCACCAGCGAATGGCGGTCACATATTTTGTTTAGCTGAAACAGTCACAATGTGTATACATGTTCTTTCTGTCTGCAGAGAACAGGGCCCTGTGTATTAATATCTGTAGCTTCCAGTACACGCAAATGCGCCACACTGCGAGCCTGAATGACAATCTTAAATCAGTTATCAGCATAATTCTTAGCACACTGAAGATTATTTAGCAAATCTTGTCTAATCGCGGAATCACATCTAATGTTGGACACTGTGTTTTGAGTTTTGCATGCATGGGCTTGCGAAGCCATTATCCTGCAGGATGCCTTTGATGTTCCCTACTTCAGCATCAAGTTTGCATGGTGAGCCAATGGCTCGGGCTCTACTCATGAAGTTGCCAATACGTCCAATCTTATAGCATGTGGAACTGTGAGAATCCCAATGTGCATATTGACCAGTGAAGATAGGTCTGTGGTAGACCTTGGTAGAGAACCCCCTGGCAGATTTCTCAACTGGTACGTCAAGGAAGTGGGGTTCATTTGACTGCTCCATTTCAAAAGTGAATTTCAGTGCAGGATGGAGCTCAATAAGCCATGTTATGAAATTATTGCATGCAGCTGCAGATTTAAATATAGCAAATGTATCTTGCACATATTGGAATATCCTGCTGGATAATGGCTACCCTGATCAGATCATTTTGCACTGTATATCACGTAAACTTATGAACGGGCTGCAGGCCATCACCTTCAGTCCTGAAAAGTGCCCAGTCTACCTCAGATTATCCTGGAAGGACAAGATATGTCAAAAAATTTGAGCAACAGGTGAACTATGCAGTAGCAACACGAGTGGTATTTGCCACTAACAGGAAGCTACCGTCAAGCCAAAAAGACGTTCTGCCTACCACACAAATGAGTAATGCAGGATATGAATTTCAGTGCCAATGTGATGCTAGATATGTAGGCCATACATCCCAAAGACTGGCAAATTGTATCAAACAGTATGTCCCTTCCACTGTTCGCAACGGGCAAGGTACAGACTGTACCCAACCAGCCGTGATTGCAAAAGTCAAAACACAGTGTCCAACATTAAATGTGATTCTGCCATTGGGCAGCATTTGCTAAATAATCCTCTGTGTGCTAAGAATTAAGCTGACAACCAATTTAAGATTGTCAGTTGGGCTCCCAATGTGGCACATTTGCATTACTGGAAGCTACATATATTAATACACAGGGCCCCATTCTTTGCAGACAGAAAGAACATGTACACACATTGCGCCTGTTTCAGCTAAACAAAATATGTGACAGCCATTCGCTGGCTCATTCCTCAGGGCAATGCCATGACCAATCACAGTCAAGCTGCTGGTTTAAATTTCAAACAATGAAGTTGTCAGTCATCATCATTGGTGCATTCTCCATGGCAATGCTTTTACCAATCAGTGTCCACTTGCCAACCAATCAGTACTCTCTTCTCATACAGTATAAATTGTTGTTCCCTTTATATTTGGTATTCTTGCAAATTGTCCTGATGAGTGCAAGATGAAAAGCTTTGACAAGAATGTCTTTTTTTCAGCAATACTCAAGTTCTGTACAATCAAATGACTACTTATTACGTCGTTAAAAATTCACTGACACTTGAATGGACAATCCCAAACTGTTATGGACGGGGAGAGAAGGTAGAATAGCTCCCCCTTTATCGTCCTTTTGAATGACCAAAGATGGACATGTTCTTAAAAAGAACAAAAGGTGTTATAACCCCCTGAGTTCTGTTACTGTTAAGGATAGAAAAATGACAGGTTTTAAAAACAATACATGTTTGTTACCTAGCAGCCAAAATGTATTCGCAACTGCACCCACTCTCTCACACATACACAAACATACATGCACACACATGAAAAGATGGTGATTACAAAAGAGATAGCATGCACTTAGGTCTTCAAAGTCAAAACATTGACTGTCACACTTGCTTCTCTTGAGATTAAGTCTTGAAAGGTGGCAGACCTGTGATTCCTTTTTGGTCCACTGAAGAAATAAAACCTGAAGGTTGATGAAGATGAATTCGAAGTGGTTTGCCACCTGCAGTAGTAGGTTTCTCTCACTTCACTCCAGACAAACTGCAGTCGAAGCCCTGTAGCTGAAAATCTGATTTGGTTCTTCAAACAGATGGGTAAAAACCAGCCTGAATTCTCTGCCTTCTGATGGATCTTAGGCAGAGATCCTGTTCCTTTGCTGGTCTAGAACTTTCTCTCTGTCTTTGCTCTGAAAAATGTGTCCTGTTAATGTCCCTTATCAGAAACATGGTTTCTGTAATGTGACCATAGTATCTGTTTCCCATTGTCCTCACAAATGGTCTCTGAAGACCTGGCTATTGACATACTATAGGGTCCAAATTTCACCCATTCACGTTTCATTGAGATAGGATAGGGCTCTTCACACATTCTTTGAAATTCCACCCTGAAGGCAAGAAGTCTGCAAGCCTATTATGAACCAGTTTCTGTAATTACTTGGATAAGGGTAGCCATTAATCCACAGGAAAGTTTTGTTGCATTTTAATGATTTCGATATGAGATGTCACAAAAGTTCATGTGCATTTTAATGTCTTATCTAGAGATGAATGCTAGCTCCAGGGTCTTGTGTAGTTTCATGTATATTGCCAGGAAAGAGAAGATCACCTCTTAGCTCAATTTTGTTTTAAAAATAAAATGTCCATTTTCCATAAATCCATGAGTCTACATTGCGTGAGCATGACACCTCCCTGCAAAATGCTGCCCATTGTCCCACACGGGATCGGAGGAACTAAGTCTAAGTAAGTCAACCTGCATGGGTTCTGTTTAGTAGGTGAGGTCTCCCCTATATCCACATCATGAAAGACCAAGGAAGTACAGCCTGGCTTGTTCCTATACATTTCCCTAAACTCCCCTAGCAGTTCTGTTATGTCATTCTTCCATTTGATATTTAAATAATCAAGTACTGTGTTTAACCTCCCTAAAACCTCTGTGTCAGCTAGTTTCATGGGGTTCAATCTGGGAATTTTCCAGGTCCTCTTCTTCCCCTAGCTCTTCGTCACTATCCTTTGCATCCTCACTACCTGCCATACATTCACCGGTTTTTCTTGTTCCCGATTATAAACATGTTTTTTTAAACATGTTATGCGGCACAGCTATTGTTTCTATCTCCGGTCATGGTGTTGATCAGGTAATTGACCTTGCTGATCTTCATCCCCATGCAGTTCAGGCCACTTGACCTAGCTTTTAGAGGTTCACCCAGGACCGGCAACAGCACTTGGACCCGATACCCTGGTTTGAATGTCTGAGCTTCAGCATGTCTGTCTGCCTGCCTTTTCATGATTTGCTGGGAGGCTTTATGGTGTTCCACAGTCACAGCAAAATTCTGTAGTGAGTTGCTCATAGAATTTGAGCCTTGATCCAATTGGGTCTTTTTAGGCAATCTGTAGTGGATGAAAAACTGAGTTAGCCCCTCAACCATGGCTTTTGTTGTGCTTTTCCTTCGAGATATGGCCTCTGGAAATTGGGTGGCCATGTCCATGAGGGTTAGGAGGTATTGATAACCTATCCTGGTTTTTGGTAGAGGTCCCACACAATCTACCAGAACTCTGCTAAAGGGTTCATCAAAAGCAGGTATAGAGATTAGTTGGGTGGGTTTGATTACAGTTTGTGGTTTCTCAAAAACCTCACAGGTATGGCAGGTTGTACAAAATTCAACCACATCTTTGTGGAGGTGCAGTTAATAAAAATGCTGGCTTATCCAAGCCTAGATCTTTCGAATACCCAGCCATTGGGAGTTTGTGGGCAGTCCTCAAGATTTTCCTATGATATCCAGGAAGAACTACAATTTGGTGAACAGCTGCCCACTCTTCCTCTGCAGTTTGCTGAGGAGTCTCCACTTCCTCATCGCTACCCCATTTTTAAGTAATAACATTCAGCTTCTGCCTCAGAACAGGTAGTCTGTGCTATTCTTTTTAGGTTGGGCTGTTGAATCTCATTCAAGGAGGCTGAACATCACCTTCTCCTCATTCAAATCCTCAAAAAGTCTAGGACAGCTGGATCACTGGGTCACCACACCGAGGTGCTGACTCAGCTCTCTCCACTGCAGCTAGTTACCACATAGTCAGGGAATATACAGGGAATATACCTTCCTCCTGTAACTGTTCCATCTGCCTGACCTCATTTGGTTTATCTAAGATGACCGGGGAGGCTACTCTACCCCCAGACAAATCATTACCCAAAAGCAAATCTACCCCAGCCGCAGGCAGACTAGGGACAATCCCTATTGTAACCAGTCAAGAGATGAGGCCACACTCCAAGTGGACTGGATATAGGGGTGGGCATGTACTGACCTTCAATACTCTTTACTAGAACCTTTGCGTTCACCAAACTCTCTCAGAGGAAGGTCATAGCTTTATCCAGAATTAATGATTAGGTGGCCCCTGTATCCCAAGCAGGACAACGGGCTTGCTCACCTCATTAGAGGGGCACAGGATCACCTTTCCCTTAAAGACAAAACCCTGGTAACCCTCAGGGATTTTGTCTGTTTCTAGCACACTCACGGTGGTAATCCTTGAGCAGTCAATCACTGTAGTTAGAGCCACAGACTTGTCTGCCATGCCACCTGTTAAGGCATCCTTCCCTGGACTAGTTTTGTGAACCCCAACAAAACCCACTGTCTTTCCCTTCAACTTCTAGCAGATGGCTTTGATGGCTTTGCTTTACTACAGTGAAAACGCACTGGTCTTTGGGAATCATTCCTACCCTCTGCACCTTCCTCCTTGACCTGGGGAGGGTTTCCTACGTTCTCATTTTTATTCTCCCTTGCACTACAACCCCACTGCCTATCGGTCTCCCACTTACTGTCCTTCCTGGACCTCTGGAGACAATTAGGAAAGTGTTTTTCTTGTTTAAAGGGTCTTGATTTTGTAATCATTTGCAATTATAGCACCATCCCTCACCTTTCAGATCCTTTATTCCTAAACATGGGTCTTAATATTAATTGGGGTACTGTTTTTAAATTCCTCTAATAGAATTGCCTCTCATAGGTTCTCATAAGAAGATCTAGCTTTAAAGACCTCATCCATCAAAAGTAATCTATTTAACTTGCTCAAATTCAATGTAGGTTTGGGCAGGCTTTTTCTGAACATTGCTAAAGTTTTGACTGCATGCCTCAGGTACTAACTCAGATGTGTTTAAAATAGCAATTTTATTCTGTTCACAATCTAACTCTTCTGATAGCATGGAGTAAGTTTCATGGGCCCTTCCAACTAATGTAACTTCTAAAAGAAGGGTCCAAAACTCTTTTGGCCATTTTACCCTATTAGCAATTTTATCATAGAAATCACAGAAAATTTATGACACAGCAGGAGACCATTTAGCCCATGCTGCTTGTGCTAGTTGACAAAGAGCTACCCAGCCTTAACCCACCTTGCTGTTCTAGCACAGCTTCTGGAGGAGCAGGGGTTTCAGGCAAAAACTCCCTGATTTCTGCGTTTTAACAGTGCATGCAGCAGTGCTGGAAGTTGCTGCCTGATTTACACCTGAATGATGGTGAACACTGACGGTCTCAGTGTTATTTTTATCACAAAATCTGGGCCCTTGTGCCAGCCATTCAGACTGGGACTGACCCCATGAGGAATGTTCCAGACCACTTTGTGACCAGACCAGAATTTGACACCATTCTGAATTGTGTCCCATTCTCCTCTTCTTCTCTTCCAGATGATTTAGACTATTTAGCAGTAGGAACTGATGGTATTCTCACAAGAGAAGAAATTAAAAGACGGAGCGAGCTTCTGGTGCAAGATAAAACGAGGATAGTGAGGAGAGTGAAGAAGAAGGGCAGGAAACGATATGTCAGCAAGAAGAAGGTCGTTTGTGATATGGGTGCCTGAGAATCACAGAAAATAAACAGCTGTCTATTTACTGCAAGAATAAATACCTCTTCATTGTTACAAGAGCAAAATACTGCAACTGTTGAAAATCTAAAATCAGAACAGAAAATATCAGAAATACTCAGCAGGTCAGGCAACATCTGTGGAGAGAGAAACAGAATTAACATTTCAAGTTGATGACCTTTTATTAGAACTGGGTAATAGGTTTTAAGTGAGGTAGGGAAGTGTGATAGGTTTTAAGTTAGATAGGGAAGTGGGAGGGGAGGAAAGAACAAAAGGGAAGGTCAGTGATAGGGTGGAAGGCAGGAGAGATTAAATGACAAAAAGGATGACAGTAAAAGACTAAGGGAGTGGTATTGGGACAAGTAAAATAATCAAAAGATCTGTCCAGAGGAGATGTAAATGGAAAAGCAGAATCACCACCAAAAATTGCTATCCAAAAAAGGGACAGAATATTCCAACCCTGCCCACCGCTGGGATTGTCCAGTCCCACCAAAAGTCAATAGATTTTTGGCTGGGCTGTCGAATCTCCCGCAGCAGGTCCCCCGCCACGATAGGGCCAGAAAATCCCGGCCAAAGTTTCTGATCTGAAATTATTCAACTTCATGTTGATTCCAGTTGACTATAAAAAACCTAGTAAAAAGATGAGGTGCTGTTCCTCAAGCAAATGTTGAACTTTCGTGGGTTGTTGATGTGCTGAATGGGAGTGACCAAGGACAGGGAAGTCAGAGTGGGAGTGACTGACATTCCCAAAATTGCATCATTTCACAGACCTTCTTCTGTTCTGTGCTTTCCTCCTCTTCCCTTTTTCCCTGCCTGCTTTACGAGGGGTTGCATCTCTAAGCAGTACCAGTTCTGATGAAGGGGCACTAACTTGAAATGTTAACTCTGTTTCCCCCTCCACAGATGCTGACAGACATGTTAAGTATTTACACCATTTTCAGTACTTGTTCATTCTATTTATACATCAAATTTTGGACAAGAAAATAGAGTGGAAAATGTTTATCTTTTCAGTGCTCAAAATACAGTCAGAGCAGGATGTAAAGGATAATAGACTGGACAAATATCTCAGCATCTCACTGTACCAATGTGGGTTCTGTGTACTTATCAAGATTAGTGCTGGTAGGGCTATGCAAAAGAAAGGATGCTCCAAAACCCATCAAACACTCCCAGGACAGGTACACCAGAGGGTAAGATACAGAGTAAAGCTCCCTCTACACTGTCCCCATCAAACACTCCCAGGGCAGGTACAGCCATGGGGTTAGACGCAGAGTAAAGCTCCCTCCACACTGTCCCCATCAAACACTCCCAGGACAGGTACAGCATGGGTTCGATACAGAGTAAAGCTCCCTCTACATTGTCCCCATCAAACACTCCCTGGAAAAGGTACAGCATGGGGTTAGATACAGAATAAAGCTCCCTCTACACTGTCCCCATCAAACACTGCCAGGACAGGTAGAGCACGGGGTTAGATACAGAATAAATCTCCCTCTACACTGTCCCCATCAAACACTCCCAAGGCAGGTACAGCATGGGGTTAGATACAGAGTAAAGCTCCCTCTACACTGTCCCCATCAAACACTCCCAAGGCAGGTACAGCATGGGGTTAGATACAGAGTAAAGCTCCCTCTACACTGTCCCCATCAAATACTCCCAGGATAGGTACAGCACGGGGTTAGATGCAGAGTAAAGCTCCCTCTACACTGTCCCCATCAAACACTCCCAGGGCAGGTACAGCACGGGGCTAGATACAGAGTAAAGCTCCCTCTACACTATCCCCATCGAACATTCCTAGGACAGGTACACCAGAAGTTTAGATACAGAGTAAATTGACCTTTACACTGTCCCCATCAAACACTCCCAGGACAGGTACAGCACGGGGCTAGATACAGAGTAAAGCTCCCTCTACACTGTCCCCATCAAACACTCCCAGGACAGGTACAGCACGGGGTTAGATACAGAGTAAAGCTCCCTCTACACTGTGCCCATCAAACACTCCTGGGACAGGTATGCCAGAGGGTTAGATACAGAGTAAAGCTCCCTTTACACTGTCCCCATCAAGTACTCCCAGGGCAGGTACAGCACGGTATTAGATACAGAGTAAAGCTCCCTCTACACTGTCCCCATCGAACATTCCTAGGACAGGTACACCAGAGGTTTAGATACAGAGTAAATCTCCCTTTACACTGTCCCCATCAAGTACTCCCAGGGCAGGTACTGCATGAGGTTAGATACAGAGTAAATCTCCCTTCACACTGTCCCCATCAAACACTCCCAGGACAGGTTCGGCACGGGGTTAGATACAGAGTAAATCTCCCTTTACACTGTCCCCATCAAACACTCCCAGGACAGGTACAGCATGGGGCTAGATACAAAGTAAAGCTCCCTCTGCACTGTCCCCATCAAACACTCCCAGGACAGGTACAGCACGGGGTTAGATACAGAGTAAAGCTCCCTCTACACTGTCCCCATCAAACACTCCTGGGACAGGTACGCCAGAGGGTTAGATACAGAGTAAAGCTCCCTTTACACTGTCCCCATCAAGTACTCCCAGGGCAGGTACAGCACAGTGTTACATACAGAGTAAATCTCCCTCTACACTGTCCCCATCGAACACTCCCAGGACAGGTACAGCATGGGGTTAGATACAGAGTAAATCTCCCTCTACACTGTCCCCATCAAACACTCCCAGGACAGGTACAGCGTGGGTTCAGTACAACAACAACTTGCATTTATTTTGTTTTTTCAAAGTAGTAGAGCATCCCTTGCCACTTGAAAGCAGCAAAATCAAACAATATTTGATGCCATGAGTTATAAGGACAAGTGACAAAAAGCTTGGCCAAAAAGGTAGGGCCTAAGGAGCTGCTAATAGGAGAGAATAGGCTTGGAGATGTTTAGGGAGGAATACGAGAGCTTAGACGGCACCAATGGTGAAACGCTTAAAATTGATGATGCTCAAGAGAGCAGAACTAGTGAAGCGCAGGTAACTCAGAAGGAGGAATTAGGTGATGGGAGGGGTTTGTAAACAAGGATAAGAATTTTCAAATTGAGGTGTTGCCAGACCAGGAGTATTGTAGGGCAGTGAACACAGGGGTGTTGAGTGAACAAATCTCGTGCGAGTGAGGACACAGGCAACAGAGTTTTGCATGAGCTCAACCTTCTGGAGGTCAGAACATTGTTTTTAATTCAGTCACGGGATGTGGGTGTAGAGGTGGGGGAAGTGAATGTTTGTGGAAGGGGTGCCAATCAATTGGGCTGCTTTGTCCTGGATGGTGTCAAACTTCTTGAGTGTTGTTGGAGCTGCACTCATCCAGACAAGTGGGGAGTATTCCATCACAATCCAGCTTGTGCCTTGTAGATGGTGGACAGGCTTTGGGGAGTCAGGAGCTGAGTTACTCGCCGCAGGATTCCTAGCCTCTGACCTGCTCTTGTAGGTATATTATTTATTTAGCTAGTCCAATTCAGTTTCTGGTCAATGGTAACCCCCAGGATGTTGATAGTGGGGAATTCAGTGATGGGAATGCCGTTGAACGTCAAGGGGCGATGGTTAGATTCCCTCTTGTAGGAGATGGTCATCGCCTGGTACTTGTGTGGCATGAATGTTACTTGCCACTTGTTAGCACAAGCCTAGATATTGTCCAGGTCTTGCTGCATTTGGACATGGACTGCTTCAGTATCTGAGGAGTCACAAATGGCGCTGAACATTGTGCAATCATCAGCGAACATCCCCACTTCTGACCTTATGATGGAAGGAAGGTCATTGATGAAGAAGCTTAAGATGGTTGGGCCATGGACACTACCCTGAAGAACTCCTGCAGTGATGTCCTGGAGCTGGGATGACTGACCTCCAACAACCACAATGATCTTCCTTTGTGCTGGTGTGGCTCCAGCCAGTGGAGAGTTTTCCCCATGATTTCCATTGACTCCAGTTTTGCTAGGGCTTCTTGATGCCACACTCAGTCAAATGCAGCCTTGATGTCAATGGCAGTCATTCTCACCTCTCCTCTGGAGTTCAGCTCTTTTGTCCATGTTTGAACCAAATGAGGACAGTAGCTGACTGGCCCTGGTGGAACCCAAACTGAGCGTCAGTGAGCAGGTTATTGCCAAGCAAGTGCCGCTTGATAGCACTGTTGATGACCCTTTCCGTTATTTTCTTGATGATCGAGAGTAGACTGATGGGATGGTAATTGGTTGGGTTGGATTTGTCTTGCTTTTTCGTACAGGACATACCTGGGCAATTTTCCACATAGCCGGGTAGATGCCAGTGTTGTAGTTGTACTGGAACAGCTTGGCTAGAGTTCTGGAGCACTAGTCTTCAGTACTATTGCCAGGCCCCGTAGCCGTTGCAGTATCCAGTTCCTTCATGTGGAGTGAACCGAATTGGATGAAGACTGGCATCTGTGATGCTGGGGAACCTCTGGAGGAGGCCGAGATGGATCATCCACTGGGCACTTCTGGCTGAAAATTGTAGCAAATGCTTCAGCCTTATCTTTTGCACTTAATGTGCTGGGCTCCCCCATCATTGAGGATGGGGATGTTTGTGGAGCCGCCTTCTCCAGTGAGTTGTTTAATTGCCCATCACCATTCATGACTGGATAAGGCAGGACTGCAGAGCTTAGATCTGATCTGTTGGCTGTGAGATTGCTTAGCTCTGTCTATCACTTGCTGCTTGTGTTGTTTGGCATGCAAGCAGTCCTCTGGTTTAGCTTCACCAGGTTGACGCCTCATTTTTAGGTATGCCTGGTGCTGATCCTGGCATGCCCTTCTGCACTCTTCATTGAACCAGGGTTGATCCCCTGGCTTGATTGTAATGGTACAATGGGGGATATGGTGGGCCATGAGATTACAGATTGTGTTCGAGTACAATTCTGCTGCTGCTGATGGCCCGCAACACCTCATGGATGCCCAGTCTTGAGTTGCTAGATCAGTTCAAAATCTGTTCATTTAGCACGGTGGTAGTGCCACAAAACAGGATGGAGGGTATCCTCAATGTGAAGGCGAGACTTTGTCTCCACAACGACTGTGCTGTGGTCACTCCTACCAAAACTATCATGGACAGATGCATCTGCAGCAGGCAGGTTGGTGAGGATGAGGTCAAGTATGTTTTTCCCTCTTGTTGGTTCCCGTACCACCTGCCACATACCCAGTCTAGCAGCTATGTCATTTCGGACTTGGTCAGCTCAGTCAGTAGTGGTGCTACCAAGCCACTCTTGGTGATGGAAATTGAAGTCCCCCATCCAGAGAACATTCTGTGCCCTTGCCACCATCAGCGCTTCCTCCAAGTGATGTTCAGCATGGAGGAGCACTGATTCATCAGCTGAGGGAGGGCAGTACGTGGTAATCAGCAGGAGGTTTCCTTGCCCATGTTTGACCTGATGCCTTGAGACATCATGGGGTCCGGAGTCGATGTTGAGGACTCCCAGGGCAACTCCCTCCCAACCGTATACCACTGTATAGCCACCTTTGCTGGATCTGTCCTACTGGTGGGACAGGACATTCCCAGGGATGGTCATAGAGTCAAAGAGGTCTACAGCACAGAAAAAGGCCCTTCAGCCCATTGAGTCTGCACCGGTCAAACAAGTACCTAATTATTCGAATCCCATTTTCCAGCACCAGGCCCATGGCCTTTTATGCCATGGCATCGCAAGTGCACGTCCAAATACTTCTTAAATGTTATGAGGGTTTCTGCCTCTAACTCAGGCAGTGAGTTCCACATTCCCACCACCCTCTGGGTGAAAAAATTCCCTCACATCCCCTCTAAACCTTCTGCCTCTTACCTTGAATCTATGCCCCCTGGTTATTGATCCCTCCGCCAAGGGGAAAAGTTCCTTCCTGTCTTCCCTATCTATGCCCCTCATAATTTTATACGCCTCAATCATGTTCCCCCTGAATCTCCTCTGCTCCAAGGAAAATAACCCCAGTCTATCCAATCTCTCCTCATAACTAAAACTCTCCAGTCCAAAAAGCAACATCCTGGTAAATCTCCTCTGCACTCTCTCTTGTGTAATCACATCCTTCCTATAATGCGGATTCCAGAACTGTACGCAATACTCTAGCTGTGGCCTAACCAGCGTTTTATACAGTTGCAGCATAATCTCCCTGCTCTTATATTCTATGCCTTGGCTAATAAAGGCAAATATCTCATATGCCTTCTTAACCACCTTATCTACCTTAAGGGACCGGAGGACATGCACACCAAGGTCTCTCTGATCCTCGGTATTTCCCAGGGTCCTACCATTCATCATGTATTCCTGTGCCTTGTTTGTCCTGCCCAAGTGCATCACCTCACATGTATCCGGATTAAATTCCATTTGCCGCTGATCAGCCCATCTGACCAGCCCTTCTATATCCTCCTGTAATCTAAGGCTATCCTCCTCACTATATACCACCCCACCAATTTTCGTGTCATCCATGAACTTACTGATGAACCCGCCTACATTCAAGTCTAAATTGTTTATATATACCACAAATAGCAAGGGACCCAACACCGATGCCTGTGAAACCCCATTGGACGCAGGCATCCAGTCACAAAAACACCCCTCGATCATCACCTTCTGCTTCCTGCCACTCAGCCAATTCTGGATCCAATTTGCCAAATTGCCTTGGATCCCATGGACTCTTACCTCCGTTATCAGTTTCCCATGTGGGACCTTATCAAAAGTCTTGCTGATGTCCAAGTAGACTGCGTCAAATGCATTGCCCTCATCTGCACTCCTGGTCACCTCTTCGAAAATTCAATTAAATTGGTCAGACGTAACCTCCCCATAACAAAACCATGCTGACTGTCCTTGATTAATCCCTGCCTTTCTGAGTGTAGATTAATCCTGTCCCTCAGGATTGCTTCTAATAGTTTCCCCACCACTGAGATTAGACTGACTGGCCTGTAGTTCCCCAGTTTATTCCTTCCTCCCTTCTTGAATAACGGTACCACATTGGCTGTCTTCCAGTCCTCTGGCACCTCTCCTGTGGCCAAAAAGGTATTGAAAATTATTGCCAGCGCCCCTGCTATCTCCTCCTTTGCCTCACTCAACAGCGTGGGATACATTTCATCCAGGCCTGCAGATTTATCTACTTTTAAGCCTGCAAAACCACTTAGAACGTCCAGCATTTCTATGCTAATTTCTTTAATTGTATCACAGTCCTTCTGCCTGATTTCCATACCCACGTCATCCCTCTCACTTGTGAACACTGACTCAAAGTATTCATTTAGAACTCTACCTACGTCTTCTGGCTCCACACACAAATTACCACTATGGTCCTTAATGGGCCCTACTCTTTCCCTAGTTATCCTCTTGCTCTTAATGTACTTGTAAAATAACTTTGGATTTTCCTTTATTTTACCTGCCAGTGTTTTTTCATGCCCGCTTTTTGTTCTCCTAATTTCCTTTTTAAATTCTCCCCTACACATTCTATACTCCTCTGGGGCTTCCGCTGTTTTGGTGATGGTGATGGTGGGACATGATCTGTAAGATATGATTCTGTGAGGATGACTATGTCAGGCTGTTGCTTGACTGGTCTGTGAGGCAACTCTCCCAATTTGGGCACTAGCTCCCAAATGTTAGTAAGGAGGACCTTACAGGGTTGTCAGGGCTGATTTTGCCATTATTGTTTCCAGCACCTAGGTCGATGCCAGGTGGTCCATCTGGTTTCATTCTTCTTTTTGTGACTTTGTACTTTGCGGTTTGATACAACTGAGTGGCTTGCTAGGCCACTTTAGAGGGCATTTAAGAGTCAACCACATGGTTGGCTGGTCAAGAGTGCATTGGAATAGTCAAGTCTAGAGGTAACAAAAGCATTGCTGAGGATTTCAGCAGCAGATGAACTGAGGCAGGAATGAAGTTGGATGATGTTACCAAGGTGGAAATTGGTGGTCTCAATAATGGTGTGGTCATATGGTCAAAGTGTCATCTCGGGGTAAAATATGACACCAAAGGTTGTGAATGACCTGGTTCAGATTCAGAGAGTTGTTAGGGAGAGGAATGGAGTCAGGACCAAGAAAACAGGGTTTATGGCAGGAGCTGAAGACAATGGCTTCAAACTTCCTTGTATTTGGAAGAAATGTCTGCTTATGTCTGGATGCCGGACAAGCAATCCTACAATTTTGAGACAGTAGTGGGGTTGAGAGAAATGACGATGAGGTAAAGCTGGGTGTTGTCAGCATACATTGTGAAAATTGACACTGTGGGCAGAATTTTCCGTGCTCGCTAGCATCGGGCGTGCTTGACAATGTGAGCGGACAATAAGGTAAGAATGGCAGAAATCGGGTTCCTGACGTCGTGAAACCAGTTTGCGATCGTCCGCTCAGCCCGTCGATGGCCACGTTTCCTACCATCAGACATCAGGAACCTCATTGTAATACATCTGCATATGATTATAAGGCCAGCCCACTGGCTGCATTCTGAGGGGAACTCAGAGGTGAGTATGCAGTAATGTTGCACAGCGCTTGCCAGGGTCGTCTTTGGACTTCAAGGCTGAGGCGGGGGTCGGGGAGGTGGTGCAAGGACTGCCCTGCGCTTGAGGCAACGTGGGGGTGGGGGCAAAGGCTGCCCTGAGGTTGAAGATAGTGCACAGCCAGGGTTGCGGGGAGGGAAGCCTTAGGGAAACCTTGTATAAAGTGATCATTTGTCTGCAGCTAAGACAGCTCAGACACAGCCACATTGACATGCGTGGGGTCTTTGATGAATTTATTAGATATTTTTGAGGATGTAACTAGTAGGGTAGATAAAGGGGAACCAGTGAACGAAGTATACTTGGATTTCCAAAAGGCATTCAATAAGGTGCCAGACAAAAGGTTAGTAGGCAAAAAAAGGGCTCAGGGAGTTGGGTATGATATATTATTATGGATAGAGGATTGGTTAATGGACAGGAAACAGAGTAGGGATAAATGGGGCATTTTCAAGTTGGCAGGTTGTGACTAGTGGAGTGCCACAAGGATCAATGCTGGAGCCTCAGCTATTTACAATCTACTTTAATGATGACTTAGACAAATAGACAGAGAGTAATGTATCTAAGTTTGCTGATGATATAAAGCTAGTTGGAAATGCAAGCTATGGGAGGACACAGAGGCTACAAAGAGATATAGACAGGTTAAGTGAGTGAGCAACAAGATGACAGTTGGAGTATAATGTGGGAAAGTGTGGGGTTATTCACTTTGTCATGAGAATAGAAAAACAAAATATTATTTTAAATGCATGAAACTTGTAAATGTTGATGTTGAGAGAGATTTGGGTGTGCTGATTGCACAGTGAGTGGTTAGGATCTGGAATGCACTGTCTGAGAGTGGTGGAGACAGGGTCAATCGAGTGGTTAGAATCTGGAATTCGCTGCCTGAGAGTGTAGTGGATGCAGGGTCAATCGAATGGTTAGGATCTGGAATGCACTGTCTGAGAGTGTGGTGGAGACAGAGTCAATTGAGGGGTTAGGATCTGGAATGTGCTGTTTGACAGTATGGTGTAGGCAGGGTCAATCGAGACGTTAGGATCTGGAATGTACTGTCTGAGAGTGTGGTGGAGACAGGGTCAATTGAGGTTTTCAAAAGGAAATTTGATCATTAGCTGAAAGGGAAACTTCACATTGCTAAGGGGAAAGGGCAGGCGAGTGGTATGAAGTGAATTGCTCATTCAGTGGTAAGCTCAGTCATGACTGGCTGATGTGCTGCAACCATTCTATGATTCTATGATAAAATTCATAGAATGTTTCCTCTTGTGGGGAAGAGCATAATTAGAGGCCATCAACATGAGACAGTCACCAAGAAATCCAATAGGGAATTCAGAGGAAACATCTTCATCCAGAGAATGGGGAGAATGTGGAACTCACGACCACAGTGAGTATAGAAGTGAATCATTTAGATGCATTTAAGAGGAAGCTAGATAAACATATGAGGGATAAGGGAATAATGGGTTTTATTTATTCATTTACAGGATGTGGGCAATGCTGGCTAGGCCAGCATTTATTACCCATCCTTAATTGCCCTTGAGAAGGTGGTGGTGAGCTGCTTTCTTGAACCGCTGCAGTCCATGTGGTGTAGATACACCCACAGTGCTGTTAGGGAGGAAGTTCCAGGATTTTGACCCAGCGACAGTGAAGGAACGGCGATATATTTCCAAGTCAGGATGGTGAGTGGCTTGGAGGGGAACTTCCGGGCAGTGGTGTTCCCATGTATCTGCTGCCCTTGTCCTTCTAGATGATAGTGATCAGGGGTGTGGAAGGTGCTGTCTAAGGAGTCTTGGTGAGTTTCTGCAGTGCATCTTGTAGATGGTACATACTGCTGCCACTGTGCGACGGTTGTGGAGGGAGTGAATGTTTGAGGAAGAGAGGCCAATCATGCAGGCTGCTTTGGCCTGGATGGTGTCAAGCTTCTTGAGTGTCATTGGAGCTGCACTAATCCAGGCAAGTGGAGAATATTCCGTCACACTCCTGACTTGTGCCTTGTAGATGGTGGGTTGGCTTTGAGCAGTCAGGAAGTGAGTTATTTGTCGCACGATTCCTAGCCTCTGACTGCTCTTGTAGCCGCAGTATTTATATGGCTAGTCCAGTTCAGTTTCTGGTAAATGGTAACCCCCAGGATGTTGATAGTTGGGGATTCAGCGATGGCAATGCCATTGAATGTCAAGGGACGATGGTTAGATTCTCTCTTGTTGAAGATGGTCATTGCCTGGCACATGTGTGGCATGAATGTTACTTGTTATTGGTCAGCCCAAGCCTGGATATTGTCCAGGTCTTGCTGCATTTGGACATGGACTGCTTCAGTATCTGAGGAGTCATGAATGGGGCTGAACATTGTGCAACCATCAGCCAACATCCCCAGTTTTGATAAAAACAAAAAACTACTGTGGATGCTGGAAATCCAAAACAAAAAACAGAAACAGAATTACCTGGAAAAACGCAGCAGGTCTGGCAGCATCGGTGGAGAAGAAAAGAGTCGACGTTTCGAGTCCTCACGACCCTTCAACAGAACTGAGTATAGTTAGGAGAGGGGTGAAATATAAGCTGGTTTAAGGTGGGTGGGGGGAGAGAGAAGTTGAGGGGGGGGGGTGGTTGTAGGGACCAGCAAGCAGTGATAGGAGCAGATAATCAAAAGATGTCACAGACAAAAGGATCAAAGAGGTGTTGAAGGTTGTAATATTATCGAAGAAAATGTGCTAATTAAGAATGGAAGGCAGGACACTCAAGGTACAGCTCTAGTGGGGGTGGGGTGGGAAGACTGACAAAGTATTAGTTGTAGATTTTAAAATAATGGAAATAGGTGGGAAAAGAAAAATCTATATAAATTATTGAAAAAAACAAAAGGGAGGGGGAAGAAACGGGGTGGGGATGGGGGGAGGGAGTTTAAGATCTAAAGTTGTTGAATTCAATATTCAGTCCGGAAGGCTGTAAAGTGCCTAGTCGGAAGATGAGGTGCTGTTCCTCCAGTTTGCGTTGGGCTTCACTGGAACAATGCAGCAAGCCATTTTAACACTCCATCCCATGTGGGCAAGAGAGCAGGGTGGAGTGTTAAAATGGCAAGCAACAGGGAGGTTTGGGTCTTTCTTGTTCCTTTTGTCTGTGACATCTTTTGATTATCTGCTCCTATCACTGCTTGCTTGTCCCTACAACTCCCCCCCCCTCCCCCCCCCCGCCAACTTCTCTCCCCCCACCCCCCCCCCACCTTAAACCAGCTTATATTTCACCCCTCTCCTAACTTTACTCAGTTCTGCTTAAGGGTCATGAGGACTCAAAATGTCAACTCTTTTCTTCTCCACCGATGCTGCCAGACCTGCTGAGTTTTTCCAGGTAATTCTGTTTTTGTTCTGGATTTCCAGCATCCGCAGTAGTTTTTTGTTTTTATCTATGCGGAGAAATTACTTCACTCAAAGGGTTGTGAATCTTTGGATTTCACTGCACCAAAGGGCTGTGGCTGCTCCATGGTTGACTATATTTAAGGCTGGATAGAGTTTGGGTCTCTCAGGGAATTAAAGGATATAGGGAGCAAGCGGGAAGATGGAGTTTAAGGCCTAGATCAGCCATGAATCGATTGAATTGTGAGGTAGGTTCGATGGGCTGAATGGTCTACTCCTAAGTGTGTTCCTGTGCATGTTCCGGGCAACCGGAGCGTAACGCAGGCGCGGTGAGGTTAGCGGAGGCACAGTGCAGACGAGCAGTCGGCGCAGTGCGTTGCGCTGAGGACGGCACAGGCGCAGTGCGGTCAATCGGTCGGCGCAGGCGCGGTCAAGCGGTCGGCGCAGGCGCGGTGCGGTGTGGTGAGGTCGGCGCAGGCGCGGAGCGGTCGAGCGGTCAGCGCAGGCGCGGTGCGGTGTGGTGAGGTCGGCGCAGGCGCGGAGCGGTGTGGTGAGGTCGGCGCAGGCGCGGAGCGGTGTGGTGAGGTCGGCACAGGCGGTGCTGTCCCCGCCCCCTGAGCCGGAGTCGGGCCCTGCTGGGTTGATGTTGCTCCTGTGGTCGTTCAACCTCTCTGTCCCCGGCTCCTGACTGGATGCTGAGTTGAGGCCGCTTCCCCGACGACATGTTTTCGGCACTGAAAAAGCTCGTGGGCACGGAGCAGGCCCCCGGCAGGGAGAAGATCATCCCGGCCGGGCTCCAGAGCATGAACCAGAGCCTGCAGCGGAGATTCGCCAAGGGAGTGCAGTACAACAGTGAGTATAGCAGAGGGCAAGGGTGGCAGGGGCAGAGGGCAAGGGTGGCAGGGGCAGAGGGCAAGGGTGACGGGCTGGGGCAAAGGGCAAGGATGATGGGCAAGGTGCTACGGACGGGGGTAACATGTCTAAAGGTGACGGGGCTGGGGTGGAGAGTGACAGCTGGGGACTATACTGACTCCATCCCTCTCCCTGGCAACAGCCTGAGACTGATGCTGATGAGAGTCATTGTGGCAGGGCAGAAACCTGACTGGAGGGATTCAAACATGGAGTTCCTGAAAAGATTGGCACGGATTTGAGAGGTGATGACATGTTCAACAACTTTGGGAAGGAAAAGTAGGTTGGTGATGCGGCAGTAGTTTGCGAGGGTTGTTATTTTGAAGAGGGGGATGATAAAAGCCAATTTGATGGAGAGAGGGACACTGTACCTGAATAGAGAGAATCACATTGAAATCTTATTGGGAAAACGGCCATGCACATTAACTGAGACACCCCCAAATTGAGGGGCCGGAAGTTCATTTGGATGGAGAGTAGCACCTTAGGTTGCATGGAAGGGCAGACCCTGGAGTTCAGGGTTACTTTCAGTGCCATGCAAGCAGCATTAGTGATGGAGTCATTGGATGGACAATCCTATTTAATTTCATACTGCACTCTCCATTTGTACATAGAGGAATTTGTCTCCAAGGGAGGGTCACTCCCTGCACCAAGGATGGAGCATCCCTAGCTCAAGATTCAGGTGCCTGTCCCTCCACCTCATCATCAACCTTGATCCTTTTCCCACCATCACACCTATTTCCCCCAGATTCCTTCAGTTATCCTTCCCTCAGACATGGTTGCCCCCTCTATCAAAGTCACATGTGACATCCTATGTGACTGATAACAGTAAACCTTCCCACCACATCCTTCTCAACCTGTCTGCAGCCCTTTACGTGGTTGACCACAGCATCCTCCTGCACCACTCCACTATCTTCCAGCTGGGACTGCGTTCACCTGATTGCATTCTTATCTATCTATTCATAGCCAGAGAATCCCTGCAATGGCTTCTCTCCCCGATACTGCACTGTTACATATGGTGACCCCCAATAAACTATCATTGGCCACCTGTTTCTCATCTATATGTTGCTTCTCTGTGGCATCAATTGAAAGTGTTATTTTCCATCTGTACACTGATGACAACAGCTCTACCTCGCCACTAACTCTCTTGACCCCTCAATTGTCCCTAAATTGCCTTAACTGCTAGTCTGCCATCCAATACTGCATGAGGAGAAATTTCACCCAGCTAAATACTGGGAAGACCGTTGTCTTTGGTCTCTGCCACAAACT
This sequence comes from Cetorhinus maximus, assembly GCF_964194155.1. Lineage (NCBI taxonomy): Eukaryota > Metazoa > Chordata > Chondrichthyes > Lamniformes > Cetorhinidae > Cetorhinus > Cetorhinus maximus. The sequence continues at coordinate 50,126,085 of NC_135888.1, read as the reverse complement.
CCATTTGGAGCCACCGACTCCATTCCTCCCCTCGCAATTGTCTCCGTCTGAAGCAGACTGGTCACACAACCTTACTGTCATATTTGACCCCAAGATCAGCTAAGGTCCGGTCCACATATCCGCATCATGACTAAGACAGTCCCCATAAGATTACCAACTCTACCCTACCTCAACTTATCTATTGCTGAAACCCTCATCCATGCTCTGTCTACTTCCAGACTTGACTATTCCATGAAACTCCTGGTCAACCTGCTATAAGCATGAGGTCATCCAAAACTCTGATACCCATGCCCTAACTCTAACCAAGCACTTATTCACCTGCCTTCCTGTGCACACTGACTTACATTGGCTTCCATCTAACCAACACCATGATTTTAAAATTCTCAACCTGGTTTTCAAAACCCTCCTTGGACTTACTCCCTCCCCATCCCTGTAATCACCTTGAGCCCTACACCCCTCCACAATATCTGCACTTCCCCAATTCTGGCCACTTGTGCATCCCTAATTTTAACTGCTGCTCTGGAATTCCCTCCCGACACCTCTCTACCTTGCTTTCCTGCTTTAAGACTTCCCTTAAAACTTAGCTCTTTGGCGAAGCTTTTGGTCATCTGACCTAATATCTCCTTATGTGGCTTGTATCAAATTTAGTTTGAGACTCCTGTGAAGAACCTGGGATCTTTTATTACATTAAAGATGCTATATAAATGCTGGTTGTTGTTCCATTCAGGTCTGTCGCCATATAACACTGGGTACACCATATGGACTCCAGCGGTTCAAGAAAGTGACTCACCATCACCTTCTCAAGGGGCAATTAGGGATGGGCAATAAATGCTAGACTTGTCAGTGACACCCACATACCATGAGGAAATAAAGAAAAAAAAAGATAGTGGCAAGGGTTTAAAATGATAGAATCCAATGCCAGGCTGCAGACACTGAGCTGTGCCCTCAGTTCTGCAGGTTCCTCTCCCAGAATGTACTGTCCAGCACGATATATGGATGATTCCTGCGTATTCTAGAGAATCTGAGGTAGGGGGGCTGCTGTCTGCTGCATTGCAGCTCCTTCACTTATCTTTACCAGTGCCAGATTCCACATCTGATGGACTGTCTTAAGCCAATGCCTCAACCAATGCATAGCAATTCATTTAATAGTCACACTTACTGTGATTGCTGAGTTAGTACAGGCATTCTGAAGGTGACTGGCAGAGAGATGGTTGATCTGCAGTCCGTGCGGATTTGCATCCCAGTGTTATACAGTGACAGACCTGTCCCCACCAGTGTTGTACCCCAGTGTTGTACAGTCACAGAACCTGTCCCCATCAGTACTGTACCCCAGTGTTATACAGTGACAGACCTGTCCCACCAGTACTGTACCCCATGGTTATACAGTGACAGACCTGTCCCACCAGTACTGTACCCCATGGTTATACAGTGACAGACCTGTCCCATCAGTACTGTACCCCAGTGTTATACAGTGACAGACCTGTCCCACCAGTACTGTACCCCAGTGTTATACAGTGTCAGACCTGTCCCCACAAGTCCTGTACCCCAGTGTTATACAGTGACAGACCTGTCCCCACAAGTCCTGTACCCCAATGTTATACAGTGACAGACCTGTCCCCACAAGTCCTGTACCCCAGTGTTATACAGTGACAGACCTGTCCCCACAAGTCCTGTACCCCAGTGTTATACAGTGACAGACCTGTCCCCACCAGTCCTGTACCCCAGTGTGATACAGTCTCAGACTTGTCCCCACCAGTGCTGTACCCCAGTGTTATACACTGACAGACCTGTCCCCACCAGTCCTGTACCCCAGTGTGATACAGTGACAGACCTGTCCCCACAAGTCCTGTACCCCAGTGTTATACAGTGACAGACCTGTCCCCACCAGTCCTGTACCCCAGTGTGATACAGTCTCAGACCTGTCCCCACCAGTGCTGTACCCCAGTGTTATACACTGACAGACCTGTCCCCACCAGTCCTGTACCCCAGTGTGATACCGTGACAGACCTGTCCCCACCAGTGCTGTACCCCAGTGTTATACAGTGACAGACCTGTCCCCACCAGTGCTGTACCCCAGTGTTATACAGTGACAGACCTGTCCCTACCAGCACTGTACCCCAGTGTTATATGGTGACAGACTTGTCCCCACCAGTGCTGTACCCCAATGTTATACAGTGACAGACCTGTCCCCACCAGTCCTGTACCCCAGTGTGATACAGTCTCAGACCTGTCCCCACCAGTGCTGTACCCCAGTGTTATACAGTGACAGACCTGTCCCCACCAGCACTGTACCCCAGTGTTATACAGTGTCAGACCTGTCCCCAGCACTGTACCCCAGTGTTATACAGTGTCAGACCTGTCCCCAGTACTGTATCCCAGTAATATACAGGTAACACAACAATCAGCTAAAGTTGTGATGAATGAGATGGCAGTGTGTATATATGTGGATAATTGTGTCATTTTATTAGTTGCTGTGCGGATATAGATAGCGCAGAATTTTGCAGGCTGCAGGATCCAGGCATTGTAATTAGAAGACCTGTGTTCATACAATGTCAGCTTTCAGTTTCTCTGTCAGCTGCCTGCAAAAGGCTGAACCTCACCACGACTTTACTTAAACACCTTGTATGCTGGTTTTGATTGATATAAAATCAGTGGAAATGTCACACTTCAAAAAAAGACTCCCTTTCTCTCTGGCCTCTCATCCCTCAACTTGTCTTGTGCAGTACCTGGTGTTTAACTGTTGTGTGGGCCTCGGAGTGTGATTAGAGGAGTACAAAGGCTTATTTCCCTTGTGATTTATGCTGCGACTTTAACAGGCTGTATTTCTACAGGTGAGTTCTGTGAGGTGTCATGGGTAACAGTTCGGTAAAGTATTCCCTGAAACAGAATTGTTGGGAAATACTGTGTTCTTCTGCTTTCTCCAACACTAGCTATATCCCTCCCACACTGCTGTCTTCCGCTGTTCCTGCCACTCTCTCCTTCCCCCACCTTTCCACCATTTCCATTCAAACCCTTCTGCTCATGTTTCCCCTCGCCCCTTCCCCAACTATTTGTTTGCTTAAGTATGAGCTGTGAAACCCTCCCCTTCCCTCCCCTCGCCAATTGCAATACCGCACACATTGTCCGTTATCATAGACTGATTGAGCAGGGATTCCTGGTGATCCATCCCTCCGAGCAGGGATTCCCGGTGAACAGTCCCTCTGTGCAGGGATTACCAGTGATCCATCCCTCTGAGCAAAGATTCCTGATGATCAGCCCCTCTAAGCAGGGATTCCTAGAGATCCATCCCTCTGAGAAGGGATTCCTGGTGATCCATCCCACTGAGAAGGGATTCCTGGTGATCCATCCCTCTGAGCAGGGATTCCTGGTGATCAGTCCCTCTGAGCAGGGATTCCTGGTGATCCATCCCTCTGAGCAGGGATTCCTGGTGATCCACCCCTCTGAGCAGGGATTCCTGGTGATCAATCCCTCTGAGCAGAGATTCCTGGCGATCAGTCCCTCTGAGCAGGGATTCCTGGTGATCCATCCCTCTGAGCAGGGATTCCTGGTGATCCATCCCTCTGAGCAGGGATTCCTGGTGATCCACCCCCCTGAGCAGGGATCCCTGGTGATCAGTCCCTCTGAGCAGATATTCCTGGCGATCCATCCCTCTGAGCAGGGATTCCTGGTGAACAGTCCCTCTGAGCAGGGTTGCCTGGTGAACCACCCCTCTGAGCAGAGATTCCTGGTGATCAGTCCCTCTGAGCAGAGATTCCTGGTGATCAGTCCCTCTGAGCAGAGATTCCTGGTGATCAGTCCCTCTGAGCAGAGATTCCTGGTGATCAGTCCCTCTGAGCAGAGATTCCTGGTGATCAGTCCCTTTGAGCAGAGATTCCTGGTGATCAGTCCCTCTGAGCAGAGATTCCTGGTGATCAGTCCCTCTGAGCAGAGATTCCTGGTGATCAGTCCTTCTGAGCAAAGATTCGCTCTGAGCAGGGATTCCTTGTGATCAATCCCTTTGAGCAGGGATTCCTTGTGATCAACCCATTTGAGCAGGGATTCCTGGTGATCAGTCCCTCTGAGCAGTGATTCCTTGTGATCAGCCCCTCTGAGCAGAGATTCCTGGTCATTAATCCCTCTGAGCAGAGATTCCCGATGATCAGTCCCTCTGAGCAGAGTTCCTGGTGGGCAGCCCCTCTGAGCAGGGATTCCTGATGATCAATCCCTCTGAGCAGAGATTCCTGGTGATCAGCCCCTCTGAGCAGAGATTCCTGGTGATCAGCCCCTCTGAGCAGAGATTCCTGGTGGTCTGTCCCTCTGAGCAGGGATTCCCGGTGATCTGTCCCTCTGAGCAGTGATTCCTGGCGATCAGTCCCTCTGAACAGAGATTCCTGATGATCAATCCCCCTGCTCTTGTTCTCCAGTCTGATTTCCTCAGTTGGACTGGGACATTCCATGGGGCAGAGTGTAGGAAACAGAGGGTTGCAATAATTGGTGAATGAAAATTGTTTTTACAAGTTAGTGAATCTTGCTGGCATTTCTTTTTCATTCTTAGTGAAAATCCTGATTCGCGGTGATAGAAACACAGGAAAGACAACACTATGGCACAGACTGCAGGGCAAGAAGTTTGTGGAACAATACATTCCAACTCAGGAGATCCAGGTCACCAGCATTCACTGGAGCTATAAAAGTAAGTTGCAAGAACAGCAAATTTTAGAAGATTTAGAAAAGAGCAGATAAAGTGAGTGTTGGTCCTGTAGAGAGTGACGGGGGAGTTAATAGTAGCTAATAAGGAATTGGCAGTTGAAATAAACAAATATTTTGCTTCGGTCTATAGAAGATACAAAAAACATTTCATTAATTGGTGTAAATCACGAGTTGGAGGGGACAGAGGGAATTGGTGAAATTACAATCATTTGGGAAGCAGTACTGAGCAAACTAATGGAGCTGCGACTGACATGTCTCCAGGCCCCAGTGGACTACATCCTAGGGTCTTAAAAGAAGTGGCTAATGAGGTGGTTGATGCATTGGTGTTAATTTTCCAAAATTCCCGAGACTCTGGAAAGATTCCATCAGGCTGGAAACTAGCAAATAAAACCCCTGTATTCAAGAAGGGAGGAAAGCAGGAAACAGAAACCTGTAGGCCAGTTAGGTTGACGTCTGTCATGAGGAAGGTATCAGAGTCGATCAATAAAGAGGCTATAGCTGGGCACTTAGAAAAGCTCAAGGTAATCGGGAAGAGTCAGCAAGGTTCTGTGAAGGGAAATCATATTTAACCAATTTATTAGAGTTCTTTGAAGCAGTAACATGCATTGTGGATAAAGGGGAGCCTGGAGAGGTACTGTATCTGGATTTCGACAAGGCATATGGTAAGGTGTCATATCAAAGGTTATTGTGGAAAATAAAAGTTCAGGGGCAAACATATTAGTCTGGGTAGAAGATTGGCTGGCTGGCAGAAAGCAGAGTACGCATAAATGGGTCTTTGTCTGATTGACAGGATGTGACGAGTTGGGTCCCACAGGGGTCTGTGCTGGGGCCTCAACTTTTTACAATTTACATCGATAACTTCGATGAGGGGAGCAAAGACATGGTAGCTAAACTTGCAGAAGACACACAGATAACTAGGAAAGTTTATTATGAGGAAGACATAAGGAGTTTGCAAATGGATATAAATAAGTTGAGTGAATGGGCAAAAATCTGGCAGATGGAGCATAACGTGGGAAAATGTGAAGTTGTTCAATTTGCCAAGAAAAACAAAAAAGCTTAGTATTACTTAAACAGAGAACGACTGCAGAATTTCGAGGTACAGAGGGATCTAGGTGTTTTAGTGCATGAATCACAAAAAGTTAGTATGCAGGTTCGGCAATTAATCAAGAAAGCTAATGGAATGCTATCCTTTATTATGAGAGGAATTGAACATAAAAGTAAGGGTGTTATGCTTCAGTTATACAGGGCATTGGTGAGATCGCACCTCGAATACTGTATGTAGTTTTGGTCTCCTTATTTAAGGAAGGATGTAAAAGCATTGGAGGCAGTTCAGAGGAGGTTTACTAGATTGATACCTGGAATGAGCGGGTTTTTTTTTAATTCATTCATGGGATGTGGGCATCGCTGTCTGGGCCAGCATTTATTACCCATCTCTAGTTGCCCTTGAGAAGATGGTGGTGAGCTGCCTTCTTGAACCGCTGCAGTCCATGTGGTGTAGGTACACCCACAGTGCTGTTAGGGAAGGAGTTCCAGGATTTTGACCCAGCAGCATTGAAGGAACGGGGATATATTTCCAAGTCAGGATGGTGAGTGACTTGGAGAGAAACTTCCAGGTGGTGGTGTTCCCATCTATCTGCTGCCCTTGTCCTTCTAGATGGTAGTGGTCGTGGGTTTGGAAGGTGCTGTCGAAGGAGCCTTGGTGAATTCCTGCAGTGCATCTTGTAGATGGTACACACTGTAGTTACTGTGTGTCGGTGGTGGAGGGAGTGAATGTTTGTGAATGCGGTGCCAATCAAGCAGGCTGCTTTGTCCTGGATGATGTCAAGCTTCTTGAGTGTTGTTGGAGTTGCGCTCATCCAGGCAAGTGGGGAGTATTCCTTCACACTCCTGAACTGTGCCTTATAGATGGTGGGCAGGCGTTGGGGAGTCAGGGGGTGGGTTACTCGTCGCAGAATTTCTAGCCTCTGACCTGCCCTTGTAGCCACAGTATTTATATGGCGAGTCCAGTTCAGTTTCTGAACAGTGGTGACCCTCCAGGATGTTGATAGTGGCGGATTCAGTGATGGTAATGCCATTGAACATCAAAGATTGATGTTTGGACTCTCTCTTGTTGGAGATGGTCATTGTCTGACATTTGTGTGCTATGAATGTTACTTACCACTTGTCAGCCCAAGCCTGGATATTGTCCAGGTCTTGCTGCATTTGGACATGGACTGCTTCAGTATCTGAGGAGCCGTGAATGGTGCTGAACATTGTGCAATCATCAGCGAACATCCCCAATTCTGACCTTATGATGGAAGGAAGGTCATTGATGAAGCAACTGAAGATGGTTGGGCCAAAAACACTACCCTGAGAAACTCCTGCAGTGATGTCCTGGAGCTGAGGTGACTGACCTCCAACAACCACAATCATCTTCCTTTGTGCTAGGTATGACTCCAACCAGTGGAGAGTTTTCCCCCTTATTCCCATTGACTCCAGTTTTGCTAGGGCTCCTTGATGCCACATTCTGTCAAATGCTGCCTTGATGTCAAGGGCAGTTACTCTCACCTCACCTCAGGAGTTCAGCTCTTTTGCCTATGTTTGAACCAAGCTGTAATGAGGTCAGGAGCTGAGTGGCCCTGGCGGAACCCAAACTGGGCATCAGCGAGCAGGTTATTGATAAGCAAGTGCCACTAGATAGCACTGTTGATGACCCCTTCCATTACTTTACTGATGATGGAGAGCAGACTGATGGGGCGGTAATTGGCTAGGTTAGATTTGTCCTCCTTTTTGTGTACAGGACATACCTGGGTGATCTTCCACGTAGCTGGGTAGATGCCAAGTGTTGTAGCTGTACTGGAACAGCTTGGCTAGGGGCATGGCAAGTTCTGGAGCACAAGTCTTCAGTACTGTTGCTGGAATATTGTCAGGACCCATAGCCTTTGCAGTATCCAATGTCTTTAGCCGTTTCTTGATATCAGGTGGTGTGAATCAAATTGGCTGAAGACTGGCATCTGTCATTCTGGGGACCTCCGGAGGAGGCCGAGATGGATCATCCACTCAGCACTTCTGGCTGAAGATTATAGCAAATGCTTCAGCCTTATCTTTTGCACTAATGTGCTGGGCTGCTCCATCATTGAGGATGGGGATATTTTTAGAGCCTCCTCCTCCAGTGAGTTTAATTATCCATCACCATTCACGACTGGATGTGGCAAGACTGCAGTGCTTAGACCTGGTCCATTGGTTGTGGGATCGCTTAGCCCTGACTATCACTCGCTGCTTATGCTTTTTGGCATGCAAGCAGTCCTCTGTTATAGCTTCACCAGGCTGACACCTCATTTTTAGGTATGCCTGGTGCTGCTCCTGGCATGCCCTCCTGCACTCTTCATTGAACCAGGGTTGATCCCTTGGCTTGTTGGTAATGGTAGAGTGGGGCTTGTGCTGGGTCATGAGGTTACGAATTATGTTCGAATACAATTCTGCTGCTGATGGCCCACAGGGTCTCATGGATCCCCAGTTTTGAGTTGCTTTCAAAATTTATCCCATTTAGCACGCTGATAGTGCCACACAACACAATGGAGGGTATCCTCCATGTGAAGGTGGGACTTCGTCTCCACAATGACTGTGCGGTGGTCACTTCTACCGATACTGTCATGACAGATGCACCTGTGGCAGGCAGGTTGGTACGGATGAGGTCAAGTACATTTTTCCCTCTAGTTGGTTCCCTCACCACCTGCCGCAGATCCAGTCTAGCAGCTACGTCCTTTAGGACTCGACCAGCTCGGTCAGTAGTGGTGCTATCGAGCCACTCTTGGTGTTAAACATTGAAGTCCCTCACCTAGAGTACATTCTGTGCCCTTGCCACCCTCAGTGCTTCCTCCAAGTGATGTTCAACATGGAGGAGCACTGATTCATCAGCTGAGGGAGGGAGATATGTGGTAATCAGCAGGAGGTTTCCTTGTCCATGTTTGACCTGATGCCCTGAGACTTCATGGGGTCTGGAGTCGATGTTGAGGACTCCCAGGGCAACTCCCGACTGTATACCACTGTGCCGCCACGGATAGAACATACCCATGGATGGTGATGTGGTGTCTGGAACATTATCTGTAAGGTATGATTCCATGAGGATGATTATGTCAGGCTGTTGCTTGACTAGCATGTGAGACAGCTCTCCCAATTTTGGCACTAGCCCCCAGATGTTAGTGAGGAGGACTTTGCAGGGTCCACAGGGCTGAGATTGCTGTTGTCATGTTCGGTGCCTAGGTTGATCCCGGGTGGTCCGTCCAGTTTCAGTTCTTTTTTGTTACTGTAGCAGTTTGATATAACTGAGTGGCTGGCTCGGCCGTTTCAGAGTCAACCACATTGCTGTGGGTCTGGAGTCATGTGTAGGCCAGACCAGGTAAGGACGGCAGGTCCTTTAAGGATTTCCTTCCTTAAAGGACATTAGTGAACCAGATGGGTTTTTACAACAATCAACAATGGTTTCATGGACATTATTAGGCTTTTAATTTCAGATTTTTATTGAATTCAAACTCCCTATTTGACGTGGCGGGATTCGAACTCGGGTCCCCAGAGCATTACCCTGGGTCTCTGGATTACTAGTCGGCTGTCTTATGAGGAAAGGTTGGACAGACTGGGCTTGTTTCCATTGGAGTTTAGAAGAGTGAGGGGTGAGTGATTGAAGTATGGAAGATCCTGAATAATGTTGACGAGTGGACGTGGAAACAATGTTTCCCCTTGTGGGTGAGTCCAGAACTAGGGGGCACTGTTTTAAAATTTTAAAATTAACAGTTGCCCTTATAGGACGGAGATGAGGAGAAATTTTTTTCTCTGAGGGTTATGAGACTTTGGAACTCTCTGCCTCAGAAGGCGGTGGAAGCTGAATGTTTTTAAGGCGACGGTAGATAGATTCTTGTTAGGCAAGGCAATCAAAGGTTATTGGTGTTACATGGGAATGTGGGACTCGAAAGACACAGATCAGCCATGATCTTATTGAATGGCGGAGGAGGCTTGAAGGACCAAATGGCCTACTTCTCCTATTTCATATGTTGAACACAATGTGAAATAATCCCTGTCAGTATGGGGAACACTCAGCAGATCAGCGTCTATGTAGAGCATGGATAAGATAATGGTTCAGCTGTGAAACTTCATCAGAGGCTTTCAGGTTTGAATCATTTGTGTTTTACAGGGCAGTGGAATCAGAGTCAGGGAGAGTGAATACACGCACATGCAGTGATGGCTCTGCCTTCTCAGTTGCTGTTAGAGATCTTACAGCAGTATCTGGATATCAGTGTCTTTGGTGTAATACACAGGAGAGCACCTCCCCCATCATCCTGGGATCAAATGTTGCTGAGGACAGTGCGTCAGTGTCAACATATCGAGTAAAGTTCCTTCTGCACTGTCCGCATCAAACACTCCCTGGGCAGGTATAGCACGGTGTTAGATACAGAGTAAAGCTCCCTCTATACTGCCCCCATCAAACACTCCCGGCACAGGGACAGCACGGGGTTAGATACAGAGTAAAGCTCCCTCTACACTGCCCCCATCAAACAACCCCAGGATAGGTACAGCACAGGGTTAGATACAGAGTAAAGCTCTCAATTCTTGTAGATCTGAGGGCAGTGACTCAAAGGTGTACAAGATTTGGTTGGCTCAATAAGCCTTTTAAATGACCCTTTGTCTACTGATATACAACCTCTGTTGTTAAGCATGTCATTACAGGAGATGATTAGTTATGAAAAATCATTCTAAACATTACCCTGTGCATCTACTCTGCTTTTAATCAAATAGTCAGTTTTCATTAGGCTATTGCAAACGGATTGAATTTTAGTTGGAACATGTACAGATACTTTGATTCCTGTTCAGAAATTGATCTGTCAAATGTTGCGTGCACGGGCAATTTCTGGAAGCAATAATTTGAGTAAGCAGAGTGCCAGATATCACTGCTGTTTATTTGATGTCAGCATTGCTGCATTGAATTTCATGGAAATGATCTGACAGAACCTACTGCCTTTCCCCCCTCACTGGCCACTGCTGCCAGCAATTGGCATCTGTTATACACTGAGCCCCTTCAAAACTCATCAAATTCTTTGTTTTTCCCCCAAGTGTTCCCCGTATTCACAAACATTAAGAAGAATTGGACTGCACTGAGCTCCTTGAGTAGACAGATCAGTATTATCTGTTGCTTGCTGAGTTAGCTGAACATTGTAGGACAGCCACTCCTGGCCCCAGGACCTTGAGCTGGGTGAGCGGGCATCAGGGTCCCACTCTGAAGAGCTATCCTACCAGCGGAGGAAATAAACAAGAATGTAAAACTAAGCCGGACCGATGATTTTGAGTGTAATGTTCTGGGACGATAGCTGAGCCGATGAATGCTGATTATTGCACCAGGATCACTGCACTCCACATTCACTTCATCCAGTGCTGCTAGTGTTCTCTCTCTGAACCACCCACTTAACACAAGCCCATCTCTCATTTAGTTCAATAATCACCCAAAGCAGGAGGAATTGATGGACCTTTTCTGTCAAAATGTCAGTTGTGTTAGCAGCAAACCAGTTACCAACTGTACAATTGTTGTCATGGGGTCACTTATTTGGGCCATGGCTATCTGGGGTATGGTTACACTGTGTCGTCCGTGTCCGAGGCTTGGTTCTACATGCATTTAGTGTCAGGGACAGGGCTACCCTGTGTCATTAATGTCCAAGGCTTGGTTACCCAGTGCAGTTCGTACCAGGGGCTCGGTTACTCTGTCGTTGCTGTCTCTGGCTCGGTTACTTTGTCGTTGCTGTCTGTGGCTCGGTTACTCTGTGCCGTTGCTGTCTGCGGCTCGGTCACCCTACCGTTGCTGCTCGGCACTCGGTCACCCTGCGACATCGCTGCCTGGCGCTCAGTCACCATGCGCGGTTGCTGCCCGGCGCTCGGTCGCCCTGCGCGGTTGCTGCCCGGCGCTCGGTCGCCCTGTGCCATCGCTGCCCGGCGCTCGGTCGCCCTGCGCGGTTGCTGCCCGGCGCTCGGTCGCCCTGTGCCATCGCTGCCCGGCGCTCGGTCACCCTGCGCCATCGCTGCCCGGCGCTCGGTCGCCCTGCGCGGTCGCTGCCCGGCGCTCGGTCACCCTGCGCCATCGCTGCCCGGCGCTCGGTCGCCCTGCGTGGTCGCTGCCCGGCGCTCGGTCGCCCTGCGCGGTCGCTGCCCGGCGCTCGGTCGCCCTGCGCCGTCGCTGCCCGGCGCTCGGTCGCCCTGCGCCGTTGCTGCCCGGCGCTCGGTCGCCCTGCGCGGTCGCTGCCCGGCGTTCGGTCGCCCTGCGCGGTCGCCCTGCGCCGTCGCTGCCCGGCGCTCGGTCGCCCTGCGCCGTCGCTCCATTACCCTGTGCGGTCACTGTCCGGTGCACGGTCGCCCTGTGCGGTCGCTGTCCGGTGCACGGTCACCCTGTGCGGTCGCTGTCCGGTTCACGGTCGCCCTGCGCGATAAAGGGGCACTCGGACTCAAAATGTTAATTCTCTTTCTCTCTCCACAGATGCTGTCTGACCCTGCTGTGTTTTTCCAGCATTTTCTGTTTTTATTTCATTTAAGACAGAGATGAGAAGAAATTTTTTCTCTGAGGGTTGTGAGTTTTTCAACTCTCTTTCTCAAAAGGCAGTGGAAGCAGGGTTTTATTTTCAAGGCAGAGCTAGGTAGATTCTTGATTAACAAGGTGGAGAAAGGTTATCAGGGGTAGGCGGGAGGTTAAAATCAGAGGAGCCATGATCTTATTGAATGGCGGAGCAGACTTGAAGAACTGTTCCTAGTTTATATGCTTGTATGTCCTATATTGACTGCATTTCTACACTTTGCTGTTCTCCCCTGTACAGTCCCTTGCCTATTGGAGTGATGGTCTGTACTATACTCCTTCAAGGTGCCCTCATTCCTCGCAGTCTCCAATTCTGAGTACTGTTGAGAGAGAGGCAAACATCCCGACGACTCCTCTTCCTCCTGGCCATCCATCTACGATCTTGAACTCTCCAGCCTGTGGGGTGACCACCACCTGGAACGTGTGATTCAGGAAACTCCCATCCGCCCTGATGCTCCGCAGTGACTTCAGCTGCCCCTCAAGATCAGAAATCCTGAGCTTGAGCTCAAGCAGCTGGAGGGGATTATTAAAGACACATGAGGTGTCCTGAAGTTCCCTCAAGGTGCAGAACTTGGAAACAAAAGGTCTCAGCAGCCCATCATGATCTAAAAAATTTGTATTGCACTCTGTTTAAATCTCTGCTCTGACTCTCAGCTCCCGCTCTGTTTAATTCTCCGCTCTGACTCTCGGCTCCTGCTCTGTTTAATTCTCCGCTCTGACTCTCGGCTCCCGCTCTGCTTAATTCTCCGCTCTGACTCTTGGCTCCTGCTCTGTTTAATTCTTCGCCCTGACTCTCGGCTCCCGCTCTGTTTAATTCTCCGCTTTGACTCTCGGCTCCCGCTCTGTTTAATTCTCCGCCCTGACTCTCAGCTCCCGCTCTGTTTAATTCTCCGGCTCTGACTCTCAGCTCCCGCTCTGTTTAATTCTCTGCTCTGACTCTCAGCTCCCGCTCTGTTTAATTCTCCGCTCTGACTCTCAGCTCCCGCTCTGTTTAATTTTCCGCTTTGACTCTCAACTCCCGCTCTGTTTAATTCTCCGCTCTGACTCTCAGCTCCCGCTCTGTTTAATTCTCCGCTCTGACTCTCAGCTCCCGCTCTATTTAATTTTCCGCTTTGACTCTCGGCTCCCGCTCTGTTTAATTCTCTGCTCTGACTCTCGGCTCCTGCTCTGTTTAATTCTCCGTCTCTGACTCTCGGCTCCCGCTCAGTTTAATTCTCCGCTTTGACTCTCGACTCCCGCTCTGTTTATTTCTCCGCCCTGACTCTCGGCTCCCGCTCTGTTTAATTCTCCGCCCTGACTCTCGGCTCCCGCTCTGTTTAATTCTCCACTCTGACTCTTGGCTCCTGCTCTGTTTAATTCTCCGCTCTGACTCTCGGCTCCCGCTCTGTTTAATTCTCCGCCCTGACTCTCGGCTCCTGCTCTGTTTAATTCTCCGCTTTGACTCTCGGCTCCCGTTCTGTTTAATTCTCCACTCTGACTCTCGGCTCCTGCTCTGTTTAATTCTCCGCTTTGACTCTCGGCTCCCGCTCTGTTTAATTGTCCGCTTTGACTCTTGGCTCCCGTTCTGTTTAATTCTCCGCTCTGACTCAGCTCCCGTTCTGTTTAATTCTCCACTCTGACTGTCGGCTCCTGCTCTGTTTAATTCTCCGCTTTGACTCTCGGCTCCCGCTCTGTTTAATTGTCCGCTTTGACTCTTGGCTCCCTTTCTGTTTAATTCTCCGCTCTGACTCAGCTCTCATTCTGTTTAATTCTCCACTGTGACTCTCAGCTCCACTCCGTTTAATTCTCTGCTGTGATTCTCTGCCCCTCTTTCTAAATCACTGTCTGGTGGCTCCGGCCACTGAGGCAGCTGTAAAGTAAATGAAATTGGCATCTGTTCAACAAAGTCATGCGAATTGTATCTTGTGCTTTATTGCAGCCACTGATGACATTGTGAAGGTGGAGGTGTGGGACATAGTGGATAAAGGTAAGTGTTTAATTTTCTTTTCAAGTTTTTGGGATAGAACGGAATGTCACATTGTAGCTCTGTGGAGTTTGTCTCTTTACCCCTGCCTCTTATTGTTCGCGTCTTCAATCCTCCTTGGTATATAAACTTGATGATTCTTCTTTGGCCCCCATTATACCTGTCCTAACTCTTTGACGAGCTTTCTTATTTAATTAGTGTCACTCCCCTTCTCTTTGACCATATCCCTACAAATATTTATCCAATTCCCTTTGGAAGTTATTATTGAAGCTGCTTCCTGTACTTTTTCAGTGCATTCCATATCACTACAACTTGCTACATTAAAAATAAACCCTCATGTTGCTTCTGATTCTTTACCCAGTTACCTTAAATCTGTGTCCTCTATTTATCGACTCTCATACCACTGAAACTATTTCTCCCCATTTACTCTGTCAAAACCCCTCATAATTTTCAACACTTCTATTAAGCCTGCCCTTAAGCTTTTCTGCTCTAAGGAAAACAACCCCATCTTATCTAATCTCAACATATAACTGAAGTCCTTCACCCTGGTAAAATTCTAGTAAATCTCTACTGCCTCCTATCTGAGGCCGTATCATCCTTCCTAAAGTGTGGTGCCCAGAACTGGCCACAGCTCTCCTGCTTGGGCCTAAACAATGATTTCTATAGGTTCAGCATAACTTTCTTCCTTATGCACTCCATGCCTCTTTTAATAAATCCAATAATCGCTTCACTCGAAATTATTATGCAATAAACAGAAAATTAGAAACATCCTGGTTTCCAAAGGCTTGATCCTCCTCGTCCACAGCTGTTCCACAGTCCTGGAAAATTCTTTTCCTCTGCCTTCTGAACATCCACCAACTTGGTTGCTCCCAGCTACAACCCCAAAACCTCCTGAAAAAATCCCACAGAACAACTTTCCAGAATTCCAACCAAGGCTCCACCCTGAATCATTCATCTCCATGGTAACAGAGGCTAGTTGAGATGTCTGATAAATATTTACATTAATTAACTTTTAGCATTTGATTCTAGGACTCATGAATAAATTATATATTTAATGGGATTAACAATCCTCTGGACAAACTTGCTCGTTCCACCAGGAAACCCTCTTGTTTACAAAGTTACTTTTAGCTTTGATCTGGGAACTACATAACTTAATTTAAGCCCCTTTATGAAGACACTGTAGACATTTCATCTCTACAAAGAAATTCAGGAAAAATAGCTATTATTTAGTATTTTCACACTTCCACCTGTACACAGTACTCTAGGTATTTACTCAGCAATGCACAGTACAATTTTGGCAAGACTTCTCCACATTCATACCTCATCCCCCTTGCAGTGAAGGCCAACTTTTCATTTGCCTTCTGAATTACTCGCTGTACCCCCATGCTGACATTTTGGACTCCTGTACAAAGACATAGATCCCTCTGTACTGTGGCATTCTACAGTCTCTGTCCATTTAGATAATACTCTGCTTTTCTATTCTTCCTTGCAAAGTGGACAATCTCACATTTTCCCATATTATACTTCATCTGCCAAATTTTTGCCCACTCACTTAAACTTCCTATATCTCTTTGCAGACTCTTTGTCTTTTTCACAACTTGCTGTCATACCTATCTTTGTACTGTCAGCAAACTTAGCTAGAATACCACTCGGTTCCTTTATCCAAGTCATTTATCTAAATTGCAAATGGTTGAGGGCACAGCACTGATCTCTGCGGCACTCCACGAGTACAGTTTGCCAACCTGAAAATGACCCATTTATCCTGACTCTGTTGGATGTTCGTTAACCAGTCCTCTAATATGAGACCTAAACATTATGAGCTGTTATCTGGTGCAGTCACCTTTTATGTGGCATCTTATTAAATGCCTTTTGGAAATCCATATACACGAGATCTACTGCTTCCCCTTTATCCATCTTGCTTATTACATCCTCAAAGAACTCTAATAAGTTTGTCAAACATGATTTCCCTTTCATAAAACCATGTTGGCTCTGCTGATTCTATTATGATTTTCTAAATGTCCTACAGCTAGTTCCTTAACAATGGACCCCAACATTTTCCCAGTGACAGATGTTACGCTAACTGGCCTATAGTTTTCTGCATTCTGTCTCCCTCCCTTCTATAATCCAATCTGATGAAATCTTTCCAGAACCTAGGAAATTTTGTAAGATTGGGATTGATTAAGAAAGGCAAAATAGAGTACGAGAGTAAGCTTGCAGGGTACATAAAAACTGACTGTAAAAGTTTCTAAAGGTATGTGAAGAGAAAAAGATTGGTGAAGACAAATGTAGGTTCCTTACAGTCAGAAACAGGGGAATTTATAATGGGGAACAAAGAAATGGCTGACCAACTAAATACATACTTTGGTTCTGTCTTCACAAAGGAGAACACTAATAACATACCAGAAATGTTGGGGAACACAAGGTTTAGTGAGAGGGAGGAACTGAAAGAAATCAGTATTAGTAGGGAAATGGTGTTGGGGAAATTGATGGGATTGAAGGCCGATAAATCCCCGGGGCCTGATAATCTACATCCCAGAGTACTTAAGGAAGTGGCTCTAGAAATAGTGGATGCATTGGTGGTCATCTTCCAAGATTCTATCGACTCTGGAACAATTCCTACAGATTGGAGGGTAGCTAATGTAACCTCACTATTTAAAAAGGGAGGCAAAGAGAAAACACGGAATTATAGACCAGCCAGCCTGACATCAGTAGTGGGGAAAATTCTAGAGCCCATTATAAAAGACTTAATAGCTGAGCACGTGGAAAACAGTGGCAGAATCGGACAGAGTCAGCATGGATTTATGAAAGGAAAATCATGCTTGACAAATCTACTGGAAATTTTTGAGAATGTAACTAGTAGAGTTGATGATGGGGAGCCAGTGGATGCGGTTTATTTGGACTTTCAGAAGGCTTTCGACAAAGTCCCACATAAGAGATTAGCGTGTAAAATTAAAGCGAATGGGATTGGGGGTAGTGTATTGAGATGGATAGAAAACTGGTTGGCAGACAGGAAACAAAGAGTAGGAATAAACGGGTCTTTTTCCGAATGGCAGGCAGTGACTAGTGGGGTGCCGCAGGGATTGGTGCTGGGACCCCAGTTATTCACAATATATATATTAATGATTTAGATGAGGGAATTAAATGTAATATCTCCAAATTTGCAGATGACACAAAGCGGGATGGGAGGGTGAGCCAAGAGGAGGATGCAGAGATGCTTCAGTGTGATTTGGACAAGCTGAGTGAGTGGGCAAATGCATGGCAGATGCAGTATAATGTGGATAAATGTGAGGTTATCCATTTTGGTAGCAAAAACAGGGAGGCAGATTATCATCTGAATGGCTGTAAATTGAGAGAGGGGAATGTGCAATGAGACCTGGGTGTCCTTGTACACCAGTTGCTGAAGGTAAGCATGCAGGTGCAGCAGGCGGTAAAGAAGGCAAATGGCATGTTGGCCTTCATAGCCAGAGGATTCGAGTACAGGAACAGGGATGTCTTGCTGCAATTGTACAGGGCCTTGGTGAGACCACACCTGGAATATTGTGTGCAGTTTTGGTCTCCTTATCTGAGGAAGGATGTACTTGCTATAGACGGGGTGCAGCGAAGGTTTACCCGACTGATTCCTGGGATGGCGGGACTGACATATGAGGAGAGACTGAGTCGGTTAGGATTATATTCGCTGGAGTTCAGAAGAATGAGAGGGGATCTCATAGAAATCTATAAAATTCTAACAGGACTAGACAGGGTAGCTGCAGGAAGGATGTTTCCGATGGTGGGGGAGTCCAGAACCAGGGTTCACAGTCTGAGGATATGGGGTAGACCATTTAGGACTAAGATGAGGAGAAATTTCTTCACCCAGAGAGTGGTGAGCCTGTGGAATTCATTACCACAGAATGTCATTGAGTCCAAAACATTGGATGTTTTCAAGAAGGAGTTAGATATAGCTCTTGGGACGAAAGGGATCAAAAGGTATGGGGAGAAAGTGGGAGCAGGCTATTGAGTTGGATGATCAGCCATGATCATAATGAATGGCGGAGCAGGCTCGAAGGGCCGAATGGCCTAGTCCTGATCCTAGTTTCTATGTTTCTATTACAACCAGTGCATCCACTTTCTCTGCAGTCACTCTCTTTAAGACCTTGGGATGTAGGACATCGGGTCCAGTCTTTGGTCTCATTCGTTTTCCTAATACTTTTGCTCTAATGATAGTGATTGCTTGAAGATACTCCCTCCCTTTTGCCCCTTGATTTTCTCCTATTGTTATTGGGATTCATTTTGTGTCTTCTACCATGAAAATGGATAGAAAATACTTGATCGAAGCTTCTGCCATTTCCTTGTTTCCTGTTATTCCCCAATCCCATCCTCTGAACCAACGCTCACATTAGCTACTCTCTTTTTTCTAAATGTATAAAACCAGACAGTGAGAAATATTACACTTCTTGCTAGTTTACTCTCATGTTCTAATTTCTCATTTTTAGTCATCCTTTGCTGGTTTCTAAAATTTTACCAGCTCTTCTGGCCGACCACTAATCTTTGCAGCATTATATATGTTTTCTTTCAATTTGATACAATGCTTAATAGACTCACAGAACATAGAATAGTTACAGCTCAGAAGGAGGCCTTAATTTCTTTAGTTAGCCATGGATGGTGTATCCTTCTCATAGAGTCTTTCTTTCTCAATGGAATATATTTTTGTTGACAATTATGAAGTATCTCCTTAAATATCTGCCACTGGTCCTCTGCATCTTACCTTTTAACCTTATTTTCCCACTCCACTGTAGCCAACCCTGTCTTCATACTTACACTAAGGCCTTTAAATAACTTTAAGACACTAGTTTCAAACCCAAATTTCTCATCCTCAAACTGAATGTAAAAGTTCTACCATGCTAGGATCACTCTTGCCTAGAGAATCCTTTACTATAAGATCATTAATTAATCCTGTCTCATTAAGCATTGCCAGGTGTAAAGTAGTTTGTTCCCTGGTTAATTCCACAATGTATTGTTCTATTCCTGAATACATTCTATGAACTCTGGTTAGCTTTGCCTGTTTGAATTATCTAATCTCTATGAAGATTAAAATTGCCCATCATTATTGCAGTACCTTTCTTACAAGCCTCCATTATTTCATGACTTATACTCTGTCCTACACTGCGTAGTAGGCGGTAGGTCAGGGGGCATAGAAATTACTCCTACCAGTGATTACTTTGCCTTGTTATATCTTATTTTCACCCAAACTGATTCTACATCTTGATCTTCTGAGTAAAGAGAATTTCTCACTACTGTACTGATCTCATCCTTTATTAACAGAGCTTCTACACCTCCTTTTCCTACTATCTGAAATGTCAAACACCTTTGAAACCCAAGCCCTAGCCTTGTTCACCTAGCAACCATGTCTGGGTAACAGAGCCATTTACAGCACAGAAGGAGGCCATTCAGCCCATCGGGCCCATGCCGGCTCCCCGTGAAGCAATCCAGTCAGTCCCATTCCCCTGCTCCATCCTGTAGTTCTGAAAGTTTGTTTTCTTCAAATGCTTACCCAATTTCCTTTAAACCATTGATTGTTTTTGTTTCCACCACCCTAGTGGGCAACGAAAAGGCCATTCAGCTAATTTTGTCTGTGCTGTCTCTGTGAAGCTCAAATATTGAATGTATCAAGTCTCAATTATGCTTAAATAAAATAACTTATAATGGGAAAATTATTCTCAGAATTCCCCTTGTATGAGATTTCCTTTAAAATATTTGATTAATAAAACCACATATCTATTGCTTTCACTAGAGCCAGCGTTTCTGTGGCTAAGGTACTTTTAACCACTCTTTCTATTTTCATAGCTTCCCAGGAAAGGGCCAACATTTTCTATTTTCACCCTCCAAGAATATTATAAACCCAGCTGTACTCAAATCCCCACCTGTAAGATTGGCATGGGAAGCGTCACTAAAAAGGACTAAATGTCCTTTAGGTTGCCCAAAGCTGGAAACTTGAATACACGTTTCCCTGTATTTAATTTCTTTAATGTTTTATTTGCTCTGAAAGCAAACTCAATTATAGCATGTTTCATCACAGCACTTAATTCCAATACATAAAAACTGACATTGGATCATGTCCAAGTACATAGCCAATTTAACCATCCAATTAATCTTCTTAACTGCTCGGTTTCTTCTTTAAATGTAAGATCATCTTTCTGTGACAATCTAGCCCTATTTATTGGGATACAGATAACACTTACAAGATACAATTGTTGATTCAAGATTACTGCTGACGTATTCTGCTTAATGTCTCAGCCTAATATCTAATATTTGAGATTGGAAGCCTATCTTCTAATCTTAAACCCCCTTAAATCTTATTTATAATAAATTGCCCAAATTCCACAGATTCATCCCATAGAAAATCAGCAACATGCATCATAAAGATGCTTGCAAATTTCCTTTTGTGCTACTAGTAGAACATTGCTGGATCTGCTTTCAGTTGAGTACAGCCTATTTTCAGCAAGACAGATTTAAACGGGAAATAGCAAACCCTCAATGCACCATTCAATCCATACATACATTTGTTTAATTTCCACAGCTTTCACTTGCCACTGCAATTCTTCTCCCAGCAAAATGCTGCTTTTATATCAATTAGCAAATGAAGTGCAGCTGAGTGAGGACTTGGAGTTTGGTGAGAGGGAGAGCTTTAAGTGTTAAATTTTGTTATTAAATTTTACTTTTATAATCTAATCTAGCCTGTGATTAGCAGTAACTGGAAAGTACTGTGTAAGCAGGCTAAGTTTTCTTTCTTGCAGTTTAGACAGGGTAAACTCACTCTCAGCTGTAGGAGCTGAGCAGTTAATTAGCTAACTGGTTGAATCAGGTTACTGTAGCCCCAGTTCAGTTTATTGTAAATTCAGGGTGTTTTAGTACAGCCATGGCAAACGGAGCAGCACCAGGCATACCTAAAAATGAGCTGTCAACCTGGTGAAGCAATAGCAGAGGACTACTTGCGTGCCAGACAGCATAAGCGGCAAGTAATAGACAGAGCTAAGCAATTCCACAACCAACGGATCAGATCTAAGGTCTGCAAACCTGCCATATCCAGTAGTGAATGTTGGTGGATAATTAAACAACTCACTGGAGGAGAAGTCTCCACAAATATCCCCATCCTCAATGATGGGCAAGCCCAGCACATCAGTACAAAACATAAGGCTGAAGCATTTGTTACAATCTTCAGCCAGAAATGCCGGTTCGATGATCCATCTCGGCCTCATCCAGATGTCCCCAGCATCGCAGATGCCAGTCTTCAACCAATTCAATTCACTCCCCTTGATATCAAGAAATGGCTGAAGGCAGTGGATACTGCAAAGGCTATGGGCCCTGACAGTATTCCGGCAATAGTACTGAAAACTTCTGCTCCAGAACTTGCTGCACCCCTAGCCAAGCTGTTCCAGTACAGCTACAACTCTGGCATCTAACCAGCTATGTGGAAAATTGCCCAGGTATGTCCTGTACACAAAAATCAGGACAAATCCAATCTGGCCAATTACCGCCTCATCAGTCTACTCTCCATCATCAGTAAAGAAATGGAAGGGTCATCAACAGTGCTATCAAGCGGCACTTGCTTAGCAATAACCTACTCACTGACACCCAGTTTGGGTTCCACCACAGCCACTCAGCTCTTGACCTCATTGCAGCCTTGGTTCAAACATGGACAAAAGAGTTGAACTCCTGAGGTGAGGTGAGAGTGACTGCCCTTAGCATCAGGGTAGCATTTGACCGAGTGTGGCATCAAGGAGCCCGAGCAAAACTAGAGTCAATGGGAATCGGAGGGGAAAACCCTCCACTGGTTGGAATCATACATAGGCTATTGGTTGTGCTTGTTGGTGGTCAGTCATCTCAGCTCCAGGATATCACTGCAGGAGTTCCTCAGGGTAGCGTCCTTGGCCCAACCATCTTCAGCTGCTTTATCAATGACCTTCCTTTCTTCATAAGGTCAGAAGTGGGGATGTTCGCTGATGATTGCACAATGTTCATCATTCGTGATTCCTCAGATACTGAAATAGTTCATGTCCAAATGCAGCAAGACCTGGACAATACCCAGGCTTGGGCTGACAAGTGGCAAGTAACATTTGCGCCACACAAGTGCCAGGTAATGGCCATCTCCAACAAGAGAGAATCTAACCATCGCCCCTTGACGTTCAATGGTATTACCATCACTGAATCCCCCACTGTCAACATCCTGGGGATTACCATGGACCACTAACTGAACTGGACTAGCCATATAAATACTGTGGCTACAAGGGCAGGTCAGAGGCTAGGAATCGTGTGACGAGTAACTCACCTCCTGACTCCCCAAAGCCTGTCAACCATCTACAAGACACAAGTCAGTAGTGTGATGGAATACTCCCCACTTGCCTGGATGAGTGCAGCTCCTACAACACTCAAGAAGCTTGACATCATCCAGGACAAAGCAGCCTGCTTGATTGGCACCAGACCCACAAACATTCACTCCCTCCACTACTGACACACAGAAGCAGCAGTGTGCACCATCTACAAGATGCACTGCAGGAATTCACCAAGGATCCTTAGACAGCACCTTCCAAACCCAGGACCACTACCACCTGGAAGAACAAGGGCAGCAGATAGATGGGAACACCACCACCTGGAAGTTTCCCTCCGAGCCACTCACCATCCTGACTTGGAAATATATCACCATTCCTTCACTGTCACTGGGTCAAAATCCTGGAACTCCTTCCTTAACAGCACTGTGGGTGTACCTACACCACATGAATTGCAGCGGTTCAAGAAGGCAGCTCAACACTACCTTCTCAAGGGCAACTAGGGATGGGCAATAAATGCTGCCCTAACCAGCAAAGCCCACATCCTGTAAATGAATAAAGAAAGTGCAGCTGAGCTAACTGAGTGAAGACTTGGAGTTTGGGGAGAGGGGGTGTTTGGTGAAGCTGGGGAAGGAGATGTTTGTTTCCTTTTTTCTATCTTTCTCACTCCATAGAAATTGGTTCTTGCTTTACTACAGGGAAAGGAGCTAGCTGTTTGGTGAGTATCTGGTAAGTGGGTCAGTTCTTTTCTATCCCTAAGGTTTAAAATAGTACACAAACTGGTGGTAAAATTAATAAAGTATATAAGAAAGCAACGTAAATAAGTGATTAATATAATTAAGTTATTATTTAAAACACATTAAGGATGGCAGGACAAGTGATGTGTCATGGCTGCAGCATGTGGGAGCTCCTGGATAATACTGATCCAGGGCAAACGCGTCTGCAATAAGTGCTGTGGCTTCTTGAGCTTTGGCTCAGAGTCATTGAGCTGGAGGTTGAGCTGCAGACACAGACATATCAGGGAGGTGGAAGTTACCTGGATGCTTTATATCAGGAAGCAGTCATACCACTTAGCAAAGGGCCTTTTGATTTGGTCAGTGGCCAGGGACAGGAGGGTGTGACTCCGAGTGAGTCAGTTAAGGGGACCCAGAGGGCAGGAGTGTGAGCCTCTGCAATTGTCTAATAGATTTGAGGTTCTCTCAGCTTCTTTGGATGAGAGCAGGGGCTGCAGGGTGAGCAAACTGACCATGGCACTGTGGTACAGGAAGCCATCTAAGTGGGGCAAGCAAGAAGGAACGTAGTGGTAGTATGGGACAGTATAGTGAGGGGGATTGACACTGTTCTCTGTAGTAAAGAGCGAGAGTCCAGGCGGTTGTGTTACCTACCCGGTGCCAGGGTTCGGGACATTTGCTCAAGGCTGGAGAGAAACTTGCAGTGGGATGGGGAGGATCCAGTGGTCGTAGGTACTAATGACATTGGCAAGATGAGAAAGGAGGCTTTGCATAGTCACTACGAGGAGCTAGGCACCAAATTAAGAAGCAGAACCTCAAAGGTAGTAATTTCTGGATTATTACCTGAGACATATACAAATTGGCATAGGATAAATAAGATTAGAGAAATGAATGCGTCGCTCAAAGACTCGTGGGTTCTGATTCGTGGGGCACTGGCACCAACAACTTATAACAATAACTTATACTGTATGTGAAGAGAATTTGAAACAAGGCTTGGCAGATAACTGTCAGCCACCATCAGTGGTGCATTCTCCATGGCAACACCACTTGCTAACCAGTCGGCACTCTCTTCAGATACAGAGGAATTGTTTTTCCCCTTATATTGGTATTCTTGTGAATGCCCTGATGAGTGCAAGATGAAAAGCTTAGACATGCCTCTTTTTTCAGCAATACTCAAGTTCTGTACTACCAAATGACTATATACAAATCTAAGAGTAAATTAGCAGATGAGGCTGGACGCTACAAATTTAATAAAAGGACCAAACTAAAGGCTCTGTATCTAAACACATAGCATTTGAAACAAAACAGATGAACCGATAGTGTCAATAGAAATAAATAAGCACGACCTGATAACCATTACAGAAACATGGCTACAGGATGACATAGATTGGGACCTGAATATTGAAGGGTACGTGACATTTAGGAAAGACAGGAAGCTAGGAAAAGGTGGAGGGGTGGCTCTGTTAATTAATGATGGTATTAGCACATTAGAGAGGGATGACCTAAGTTCAGGAAACCAGGATGTAGAAGCGATTTGGGTTGAGATGAGAAATGATAAAGGCAAGAAGTCACTTGTGGGAGTTGTGTACAGACCCCCTAATTGTAACTACATGGTAGGACAGAGTATAAAAGAAGAAATAATGGGAGCTTGTCAGAAAGGTACAGCAATAATCATAGGGATTTTAATCTACTTTATAGACTGGAAAAATCAGATGGGTAAAGGTAGCGTGGGTGAGGAGTTCATAGAATGTTTGTGAGATAGCTTTTTAGAACAGCATGTTCTGGAGCCAACCAGAGGGCAGGCTATAGTAGCCCTGGTATTGAGCAATGAGATGGGATTAATTGATAACCTCATAGTGAAGGCACCCCTAGGTAGCAGCTATCATAGCATGATTGAATTTTACATTCAGTTTGAGGGAGAAACTAGTACGTCCAGTACTAGTATTTTAAACTTAAATAAGAGAAACTATGAGGGCATGAAAGCGGAGCTAGCTAAAGTGAACTGGTAAATGAGGTTAAGGGACAGGTCAATAGAGGTTCAGTGGCAGATATATAAAGGGATATTTCAGAATTCAGACAATAGATACATTCCAAGAGAAAGAAAAATTCCGAGGGGAGGGCCCACCATCCGTGGTTAACTAAAAAAGTTAAAGTCTGAGTATCAAACTTAAAGAAAAAGCATATAATTATGCAAAGATGGGTGGCAGGTCAGAAGATTGGACAGAATATTAAGAAACAGCGAAGAGTGACAAAAAGATTAATAAGGTGAGAAAAATTAGAGTACGAGAGGAAGCTAGCTAGAAATATAAAGAGTTTTTGTAGATATTTAAATGAGAAAATAGTTAACAAAGTGAGTGTTGGTTCTGTAGAAAGAGCGTCTGGCGAATTGATAATGGAAAGTAGGGTAATGGCAGTTGAATTAAACAGGTATTTTGCTTTGGTCTTCACAATCGAGGACACAAGTTGAGCAAATTGTTGGCGCTACGGGCTGACAAATCTCCAAGTCCAGATGGACTTCACCCTAAGGCCTTGAAAGAAGTGTTAGTGAGATAGTTGATGCTTTGGTTTTAATTTTCTAAAATTCCCTAGATTCAGGGAAGGTTCCATTAGATTGGAAAATAGCAAATATAACTCCTTCATACAAAAAGGGAGGGAGAGCGAAAGCAAGATACTACAGGCCAGTTAGTCTAACATCTGTCATGGGGAAAATGTTAGAAGCTATTATTAAATATGTTACAGCAGGGCACTTAGAAAAATTCAAGGCAATCAGGCAGAGTCAACATGGTTTTGTGAAAGGGAAATCACGTTTAACCAATTTATTGGAGTTCTTTGAAGGAGTCACATGCACTGTGGATAAAGGGGAACTGATGGATGTACTGTACTTGGATTTCCAGAAGGCATTTGATAGAGTGCCACACCAAAGGCTATTGTGGATAATAAAAGCTCATAGTGTAGTGGGTAACGTATTGGCCTGTTCCCCTAATTATGCAGTTCCTTACTACAACTACATTCCTTTTTTACTCCCCCCACTTAAATGGCCCCTTTTACCAATGTGGCATGGTCAGTTTGCTCATCCTCCCAGCAGTCCCTGCTCTCCTCCAAGAACCTAAAATCTCTTGGGCATTTGCTAGGGCTGAGGCTCCTCCATTGCTACCTTCTGGATCCCCATACCTGCTCACTTACAGTCACACCCTCCTTGACCACAAAAAAAAATCGAAGGACCTAGGTTAAGGGGTGTGACTGCTTCCAGGAACAAAGCGTCTAGGTAACTTGCCCCCTCCCTGATGCTTCCTGTGTCTGTAGTTCGGATTCCAGCTCACCAACTCTGAGCCGAAGTGCCTCAAGCTGCAAGCACTTGCTGTATATAAGGTTGCTGTGGATCACATTAGTGTCCACCAACTCTCACGTGGTACAACTGCAACACATCATCTGCCCTACCATCTATATTGTGTTTTATTGAACTAATCAGAGTTTCAACTTCAGAAATATCACTTGATGAAGTATATAAAGTAGCTTAACTAGCTAAGCTATACATGTAATACAGTACTTGAATATCACCAGTACTAGTTTAAACAACTCCCTCAATTTATAGAAACAAAAAGGAACCTTAAAACTCACCAACCAATCACTTACCTGCTTACCTAGCTACTGCCTCTGGACTTTAGCTCGCAGGTCTCACTGTCTCTCACTCTCTCTCTCGGACCGCTCCTTGCCTTGCGAAAGACCAGAACAGCACCTCTTCCCTCACTGACTCTTAAAATTCCCTCACTCACCAAATTCCTTGCGTTATTTAAGTGTTCTCTCTAGCAGTACTCTGTCACGCTGAACTTTGTGCTACTCACTAGAGCTGTACTGGAATCAAAGGAATTTAGGAAGACCAAAGCCAATGTGCCCAATATTTCTAAAGCTTCCTCTTCTAAAACCCTAGGATGCCAGTCGTCAGGCCCAGGGAATTTGTTGTCACTTAGTCCCATTAATTTTTCCAGTATTACTTCTTTATTTGTATTGATTTCTTTAAGTTCCATCCTTGCTCGACCCTTAGTTCCCCATTATTTCTGAAACCTTTCTTGCGTCTTTTACTGTGAAGACGGATACAAAGTATTTGTTTAAGGTTTCCGCCATTTCCTCATTCCTCATTCTAATTCCAAGTGTCGCTGCCTTAAATGGGTCCACGTTTACCCTTGCTAATTTCCTCCTATTAATATACCGACAGAAATGTTTACAATCTGTTTTGATATGTCTTGCTAGTTTACTCTATTATTCTCGTTTCTCTCTCCTGATCAATTTCTTCTCTTTTATTGAGTTCTAAAATCCTCCCATTCCCCAGGCTTACTACTTTTTTAGCAAAATTATAAGCTTCCTCTGATCTAATGCTGCGTTTAACTCTTGTTAATCACGATTGGTCCACTTTTTCTGTGGAGTTTTTGTGCCTTAAAGGAATGTATATTGCAAATTAAATATTCATTATTTAAATGCTTCATTGCTTGTCTAACATCATATCTTTTAATCCAGTTTCCTAATCAATCTCCATATGGAAAATCATATTATGGTCACTCTTCCCAAAAGGCCACTTTGCTACAAACTTATTAATTAACCCTTCCTCGTTGCACAACTCTCAATCCAAAATTACCGCTTTCCTAGTTGGTAGCTCAACATAATGATCTAAAAAACTACCTTGTATGTATTCAATGAATTCATCCCCTGCACTATTATTGCAAATTTGGTTTACCCAGTCTACAAGATTAAACATCTCCATGATTACTGATTTACCTCTATTATATGCACCTCTAATTTCCTGAATTATTTTATTTTTTTTATTCGTTCATGGGATGGGAGTGTCGCTGGCTAGGCCAGAACTTATTGCCCATCCTTAATTGCCCTTGAGAACTGAGTGGCTTGCTAGGTCATTTCAGAGGGCATCTCACAATGCTGTGGGTCTGGAGTCACATGTAGGCCAGACCAGGTAAGGACGCAGATTTCCTTCCCATAGGTTTTTACAACAATCCGCAATGGTTTCATGGCCATCATTAGACTTAATTCCAGATTTTTTATTGAATTCAAATTTCGCCATCTGCTGTGGTGGGATTCAAACCTGGGTCCCCAGAGCATTACCCTCGTCTCTGGATTACTAGCCCAGTGACAATATCACAACGCCACCGCCTCCCCTATTATACTCTGCCTTAGACTGCAACTACTATTTGGAGGCCTGTAAACAGCTCCCACTAACGTTTTCTGGCCCTTTATTGTTTCTTAGCTCCACCCAAATTGTTTTGACATCCTTGCTTTGCAGAGCTAAGATCCTTTCTCTCTACTGTCTTTAATCCATCCTTTATTATCAGTGTTGCGAATCCTCATTTTAGATTTTCCCTATATCCTCTATAAGTTATTTATGCTGGAATATTTAGTTCCAAATTGTGGTCACTCTGCAACTATGTCTCTAACGACCATAGATTAAACCTATGAATTCCGACCTGTGCTATTAATTCATCCAGTTTGTTGCAAATGCTTCACATATTTAGAAATAGAGCCTTCAGCTTTGATGTTTTTCTAATTGTCCCTGACATTCCCTTGGTTATAAAGCATGTTGAGATAAAATCAGAAAGGTGCTATGTCTGTATTAGGTAAAACTCCATCAATAACTCTGTTCTATTTTTAATTTCATATTCTTTTTAAGTTCCTTGTCATCCTTTTCATTATGTTCTCCTCTTGGCTCTGTTCAGGTCAGATGGTTCTCCTCCCAGGTACATTAGGTGAGAGCTGGTCTGGCTCAAGTTGATTCTGTTTGATAACTGGGTGTGTACTTCTTTGTGTTTGCAAGTGAGAGAGTGCACACAATGAATGTGTATTGCTGCTTCTGCTAAGGTGCATGGTGTTGTAGTGAATAATAAATCTGAAGTGCTGCTGGTGTGCATATGTAATATCTAACTCCACTCTTCTCTCCAACAAGCACTGACTCTCACTGGGATACAGTTCCACATACACTGACTCTCACTGGGGTACAGTTCCACACCGACTGGCAGTCACTGGGGTATAGTTTCACACCCACTTGCTCTCGCTGCAGTACATTTCCACGCATACTGCCTCTCACTGGGGTACATTTCCACACTCACTGATTCCACAGGGTGGATGTACCCTCAAAAGTTTGTCCTAGTGACCAACCATTCTTTGTGTATGATTCCATATATGGAACGTTTGAATTCAGGGATGTTACAGGTGAACAGAGCCTGTTCCAGTTCTACCCTGTGCTCCACAAACATGCACTTAGTAGTCAAGAGTCACTGGGTAGGAATCTGTTTTGTCAAGTATGGTTGGCTGCCCACCCCCACTGAAGACAACAGCATTATATTTATATAGCACTTGTAATGTAATAAAATGTCCAAAGGCCCTTTACAGGAGTACAAAGCAAAGTATAAGGCATTGAGCCACATAAGGAGATGTTTGGCCAGATTACCTAAGCTTGGTCAAAGAGGTAAGTTGTAACTAGTGTCTTAAAGGAGGAAAGTAAGGTAGAAGTGTTAGGGAGATAATTCCAGAGTTTAGCCACCAATTATGGAGATTAAATCAGGACAGAATTGGAGGAGTGCAACAGGAACCTCAGAGGCTTGAAGAGTTGGAGGAGGTTCTAGAGATAAGGAAGGGTAAGGCCAATCGAAGGATTGTGAATCTTTGAATTTCTCTACCCCAGCTTGGTGTGTATGCTCTATCATTGCATGTATTTAAAGCTAGGATAGATATTTGGTGTCTCGGGGAATTAAGGGATATGGGAGCGGGTGGGAAAATGGAGTTGAAGTTCAACACAGCCATAATCATATTGAATGGTGGAGTAGGCTCGTTGGGCTGTGTGGCCTTCTCCTCTCTGTTGTGTTCTGGTGCCATGGAAGGATTTGTAAGATCAAGAGATTGCTTGACCGGGAGCTATTAGGTTAATGAGCACGGAAGTGAATGGGACCTGGTGTAAGTTAAGTCACGGACAGCAGAGGTTTGGATGACCTCAAGTTTATGATGGGTAGAATGTGGGAGACCAGTCAGGTGCGCATTGGAATTGTCAAATCTAGATGTAATGAAGGAATGAATGGGGGTGTCAGCAGCAGATGATCTGAGTTGGGGCGAAATCAGGCAATGTTACGGAGGTGGAAATAGGTGGTCCTGAAGTCGGAAGCTCATCTCGGGGACAGAGGTGATATCAAGGTTATGAACTGTCTGGTTTCAGCTCAGACTGTTGTCAGGGGAGAGGGTTGGAGTCAGTAGCTAACTTAACTCACTATCCTCACTAACCCAGCAGCGGTGCAGCCAGTGTCATAACTGAACATCCCAGGCAGTGATTGCCTGTCTAAGGCACATTGACCATGTGTGATAATGTGCTTGGGACTTGCTGGTGGTTTTGTTTTGCATATAGTGTCCAGGATGGTGCATTAGACTTTCACAGAATCACAGTGCAGAAGAGGCCCTTTGGCCCATCAAGTCTGCACTGACATGAGAAACACCTGACCTACCTACCTAATCCCATTTACCTGCACTTGGCCCATAGCCTTGAATGTTATGATGTGCCAAGTGCTCATCCAGGTACTTTTTAAAGGATGCGAGGCAACCCGCCTCCACCACCCTCCCAGGCAGCGCATTCCAGACCATCACCAACCTCTGGGTAAAAAAGTTTTTCCTCACATCCCCCCTAAACCTCCTACCCCTCACCTTGAACTTATGTCCCATCGTGTCTGACCCTTCAACTAAGGAGAATAGCTGCTCCTTATCCACCCTGTCCGTACCCCTCATAATCTTGTACACCTCGATCAGGTCCCCCCTCAGTCTTCTCTGCTCCAACTAAAACAACCCAAGTCTATCCGACCTCTCTTAATAACTTAAATTTTTCATCCCAGGCAACATCCTGGTGAATCTCCTCTGCACCCCATCCAGTGCAATCACATCCTTCCTATAATGTGGCGACCAGAACTGCACACAGTACTCCAGCTGTGGCCTCACCAGGGTTCTATACGACTCCAACATGATCTCCCTACTTTTGTAATCTCTGCCTTGATTGATAAAGGTAAGTGTCACCACCCCACTAACATGCCCCTCCGCCTTCAGAGATCTATGGACACACTCACCAAGGTCCCTTTGTTCCTCAGATCTTCCTAGTGTCATGCCGTTCATTGAATACTTCCTTGTCAAATTATTCCTTCCAAAGTGTATCACCTCACACTTTTCAGGGTTAAATTCCATCTGCCACTTATCTGCCCATTTGACCATCTTGTCTATATCTTCCTGTAGCCCAAGACACTCAACCTCACTGTTGACCACCCGGCCAATCTTTGTATCACCCGCAAACTTACTAATCCTAACCCCCACATAGTCATCTATGTCGTTTATATAAATGACGAATAATAGGGGACCCAGCACGGATCCCTGTGGTACGCCAGTGGACACTGGCTTCCAGTCACTAAAACATCCTTCTGTCATCACCCTCTGTCTCCTACAACTAAGCCAATTTTGAATCCACCTTATCAAATTACCCTTCCTTAAGCCTTACTTTCTTAAGGTAAATATTAGCAACCCAGGCAGCTGCAAAGCAGGTTGTTAGCATACTGATTAACCCGTCCAGCACTTGATGGCTTTTCCTGTATTTGTCTCTTCTTTCAGTTGTCTTCCCACCCAGTTGCTTTATGCTGTCTATTCTGTTTCCATTGCTTAACTGAATGCAAAGACGTTACATTACTGTGTGTGGTAAAATACTGAAACCACTGACAATTGGCTTATTAGAATGAAAATATCATGAATGGATTTTTTAAATTCCACCCTTGACAGCGTTTTGCTTTCCTTGAATCCCTTCCTGATATAGGCTTGGAGTCAGGGTGCTAACTGTCAGGGGCAATTATTCTGCAAATATTACAAATCAGTTTAGGCTGATAACCTCTCAACTTGTCCTTTGCAATACCCTTGCCATAAATACCAGCAGGTAACTGGTCCCAAAGCAGTGCAGACAAAATGCCTGCCAATGTGTCAGCCACAGCCCTTCTCTGTTCTTAGATGTATATATATCTTAGGTAGTTAGGGAGTCCTCTCACCTCTAAAGTCAGAAGATTGTGGGTTTGAGCCCCACTCCAGGGAATTGACCCCATAATCCAGGCTGACACTCGAATGTAGCTCTCAGGATGTGTTTCAATGTGAATTAAAATCTGAAGCCTGGTCTGTCTGTACAGTGGACATAACGATCCCATGACAGTATTAAAGCAAGTTCTTTGCAGAGCTCTGTAAAATAGTTATCCCTCAAACACCATTTCTAAAACCATATTGTCTTGTCTTTCCCGCCTGGCCGATTTTGGGAGATTACTGTGTGTAAATTGTCAGCAACCTTTCCTACTTTCCAGCAGTGATGGCACATCAAAAGCACTTCAATGGCTGTAAAGTGCTTTGGATAACCTGTGATGGTGGAAGGCGCGATAGAAATGCAAGTTTGTTTTCAAGAAGCTCGAATCCTCGGAGAAGGCAGCCTTTCAGCTGGAATTAATTCCCCTTAGACTTTCTCTGTTCTCACAGCAGCTATTTCAAAGCAGGTTTCAGGACTGCGCACAGTGATCCAGAGGTACTCGAGCCAAGGTTAGATAGAATTGTTGAATAACTTCCAATTAGGGATATACATCCCTTAACTGGACATCCAGCATTCTGGGTATGTAATAACAATGTGAACGCAGTACTGTGCCAGTGGTTCATGTGGCCTTTTAACCAAAACATGAGTTATTTCCCTTTTTTCCATTTACCAAGTATCGGCGCTCGGTGCAGTAGGAATTACCGAGTATCGGAGCTCGGCACAGGAGGAATTACCGAGTATGGGAGCTCGGTGCAGGAGGAATTACCGAATATCCAAGCTCGGTGCAGAAGGAATTACCGAATATCCAAGCTCGGTGCAGGAGGAATTACCGAGTATCGGCACTCGGTGCAGGAGGAATTACTGAGTATGGGAGCTCGGTGCAGGAGGAATTACTGAGTATCGGCGCTCGGTGCAGGAGGAATTACTGAGTATCGGAGCTCGGTGCAGGAGGAATTACCGAGTATCGGCGCTCGGTGCAGGAGGAATTACCGAGTATCGGAGCTCGGTGCAGGAGGAATTACTGAGTATCGGCGCTCGGTGCAGGAGGAATTACCGAGTATCGGCGCTCGGTGCAGGAGGAATTACCGAGTATCGGAGCTCGGTGCAGGAGGAATTACCGAGTATCGGAGCTCGGTGCAGGAGGAATTACCGAGTATGGGAGCTCAGTGCAGGAGGAATTACCGAGTATGGGAGCTCGGTGCAGGAGGAATTACCGAGTATGGGAGCTCGGTGCAGGAGGAATTACCGAGTATGGGAGCTCGGTGCAGGAGGAATTACCGAGTATCGGAGCTCGGTGCAGGAGGAATTACCGAGTATCGGAGCTCGGTGCAGGCGGAATTACCGAATATCCAAGCTCGGTGCAGGAGGAATTACCGAGTATGGGAGCTCGGTGCAGGAGGAATTACCGAATATCCAAGCTCGGTGCAGGAGGAATTACTGAGTATCCGAGCTCGGTGCAGGAGGAATTACCGAGTATCGGAGCTCGGTGCAGGAGGAATTACCGAGTATCGGAGCTCGGTGCAGGAGGAATTACCGAGTATCGGAGCTCGGTGCAGGCGGAATTACCGAATATCCAAGCTCGGTGCAGGAGGAATTACCGAGTATGAGAGCTCGGTGCAGGAGGAATTACTGAGTATCCGAGCTCGGTGCAGGAGGAATTACCGAGTATGGGAGCTTGGTGCAGGAGGAATTACCGAGTATCGGAGCTCGGTGCAGGCGGAATTACCGAATATCCAAGCTCGGTGCAGGCGGAATTACCGAATATCCAAGCTCGGTGCAGGAGGAATTACCGAATATCCGAGCTCGGTGCAGGAGGAATTACTGAGTATCCGAGCTCGGTGCAGGAGGAATTACCGAGTATGGGAGCTCGGTGCAGGAGGAATTACCGAGTATCGGAGCTCGGTGCAGGCGGAATTACCGAATATCCAAGCTCGGTGCAGGAGGAATTACCGAGTATCGGAGCTCGGTGCAGGAGGAATTACTGAGTATCCGAGCTCGGTGCAGGAGGAATTACCGAGTATGGGAGCTCGGTGCAGGAGGAATTACCGAATATCCAAGCTCGGTGCAGGAGGAATTACCGAGTATCGGAGCTCGGTGCAGGAGGAATTACTGAGTATCCGAGCTCGGTGCAGGAGGAATTACTGAGTATCCGAGCTCGGTGCAGGAGGAATTACCGAGTATGGGAGCTCGGTGCAGGAGGAATTACCGAGTATCGGAGCTCGGTGCAGGAGGAATTACCGAGTATGGGAGCTCGGTGCTGGGGGAGCTACCGAGCATTGGAACTTGGTGCAGGAGGAATTACCGAGTATGGGATCTTGGTGCTGGGGGAGCTACCGAGCATTGGAACTTGGTGCAGGGGGAGTTACTGAATATTGGAACTTGGCGCAGAGGGAGTTACCAAATATTGGAACTTGGCGCGGGGGATTTACCGAGTGTTGGAGCTCGGTTCGGGGAGCGTTGCTGAGGTTAGGAACTGTCATGATAATGAAGGAAAAACACCTGATCGCGTCCAAAAATATTGGACTTTAAAAACAAGACCTGAGTTTTTAAAAGTGCACACAAGCCACTGGCTGGAATGCTGCAGGGTGACTCTCTAAGAGTTAATGGAACCCCACCCTGTTACCAGAAGAGGTACTTCTAAAGACATCCAGAAACTAATTGCTTCCTTTGGTAGAGACAGTGGGACATAATGGGAGATGAATATCACTCATCAAGAAATCCTGTGAGCAATGCCCAGACAGACTTGTGAATTTGCTTCCCACTTGGAATATACAAAGGAGGGGTTAAAAATGAGCTAACAAGCTGCCCCACTGTCTGTATGTTGGTGGGTGTTCTGAGAGAGAACAGTGCTGGAAATTTGACTCAGAAATAACAGCCACATACAGCACCCCTGTAAATCGCCATTTTGCAGGTATCCTGATCTCTCTCCCTTTCTACTGAATTTAACACTACCGACTATTCATCTACCAGAGTCAGTTATACTAGAACCTCAAAACCGATTATTCATCTACTGAATTCAACTCTACTAGACCCTTGAAAGCGACTATTCATCTACCAGAATCAACAGAATTGCAACGGCCGCAATGCTCAATCACATACTCCCCACGAGCTGAGGACTGTTCCGTATACCTTTGTTTAAATATGTATATATTCACTTCAAGCTAAATTCTTACTTTTAACCTGTATGACCGTATATGCATGTGTTTTATCCTTTCCTGCCTTTAATAGTTAATAAACTTACACTTACCTTTAACTCAAGAAAGTCTGATCAAATTGGCTCCTTCAAAACCAGATGATTGGGTCTGGGAAAAGGGTATCTGAAAAGGGATCCTTTTTAGATTAAATCTTGTTGTGTACAACAGAAGGGGAGGCTGAATAAAGGCAGGGAACTAGTTCATCCTTCCTTACCTAGGGCATAACAATTTGCGGGGGGGGTCCCAGCCAGATGGTGACAAATTGAGGGGCCTCACCTGGATCAACAACTCTGGCGAACCTCACCTGGGGGGTGGGTCATAACAGTGCACGTCCAGAGGCAGTTACCGAGTATCGGAGTTCGGTGCGGGGAGAGTTACCGAGTATTGGAACTCAGTGCAGGGGGAGTTACTGAGTGTCAGAGCTCGTTGCAGGAGGAGTTACCGAGCATCAGAGCTTGGTGAATGGGGAGTTACCGAGCATTGGAGCTCGATGCAGAAGGAGTTACCAAGTATTGGAACTCCGTGCAGGGGGAAGTACTGAGCATCAGACTTCGGTGCAGGGGGAGTTACTGAGCCCGGTATGTTTAAAGAACAAAAGGATTGACCAGATGCCATCAGATGTAGTTACACACTTTCTTGCAGGTGCATTTCGGGTGGGAGAAATGGGTTTAACTCCCTTCTGTGGGGCTGAGAATGAGTTGCCTGCTGCCTCCCTGACCCGAATTGACAAGAGTTTAGAATTACTGAGGGGTGTAAACCAGTATGTGGGAAGGACAGCAGATAACATGGAAAAGCTTTTTTCAATAGTTACACTGCTTCCTACCTGATGGTAAGGGTTTTTCTGGAGGTGGTCATAGATTCTACTTACAATTCCTCACATGAAATGAGTCCTAAGTGTTTAATTTAACCACAAATTCTGAGTTATCAGGGACAGACTAAACAAAGGCAACTGGGGGCTTTTGTGTTTATTTTGTGTATAGAATGTTTGTACATTGGAAATTTGAAAACTTGTCTTTGCACTGAAACCGTGCCACTTGTACTTTTTCTAAATCAAAATACTCTGAACGGAGATTGCAGATGGGCCAGTGGAATCTGCAGGAGAATGTGGCATTAAACAATGGGGTTTACCCAGTTCTTATGGAGAGATTGTTATTCTGAATTCCTAGTGACAGTCCAGTACTAAACCTGTTTGTCTGTTTTGAAACTGATTCCAACTTGCATTAGCATGCTTTTACTCTTTATCGAATCCACGCTCTGCCTACATTGTGAGTGCTCAAAGGGACAATGTAGAGGGAGCTTTACTCTGTATCTAACCCTGTGCTGTACTTGCCCTGGGAGTGTTTGATGGGGACAGTGTAGAGGGAGCTTTACTCTGTAACTAACTCCGTGCTATACCTGCCCTGGGAGTGTTTGATGGGGACAGTGTAGAGGGAGCTTTACTCTGTAACTAACTCCGTGCCGTACCTGTCCTGGGAGTGTTTGATGGGGACGGTGTAGAGGGAGCTTTACTCTGTATCTAACCCTGTGCTGTACCTATCCTGGGAGTGTTTGATGGAGACGGTATAGAGGGAGCTTTACTCTGTATCTAACCCCGTGCTGTACCTGTCCTGAGAGTGTTTGATGGGGACAGTGTAGAGGGAGCTTTACTCTGTATCTAAAGTATCGAGGAAGATTTATTTTGTTTCTTAATGTTCAATCTTCCATCACTATAATCTGTTAAAAATGATCAAGAAAACCAGAAAGTGGAAATATTAACATATAGTAATGATATAATTAAAGCATATTATCAACATAGAAGAATGTAATGGAAAGGAAAGTGGAATAGAACACAATGGGACCCAGTTGTAGCAGACAGATGCTTCATGTTTGCAGTTGTTTTGCAACTGAAAGCTTCAAGTTCTTTAATGTTTCTTCGCTGGTACTGAAATGGGGTACAGATGGGCTCTTGTAGTTTGGTGGAAAATTGCTACTCTAAAACCATTAACCAGTTGTTGCCTTTGTTTAGGTAAAAGTCGGAAAAAAGGAGATGGCTTGAAACTGGAGAATGATCCACAAGAGGTACTGTTGGATATACTTAGAATTGGAGTAGAGTGCGACCCTGATATCGATGTATTGAATAGCTCATTCAGACACTGTTTCTAGTATATTTGCAAACATTCCCTCCCCATCCATTTTTGTCTAATAATCCTTACTTCCGATTGCCACAATAATTACACCCTCCTGCCATTAGTGGCATCACAGCACCTCATTTTCACATCTCCCAGCACCTCGGCCTATGCTATAGAGGATCTCTAATACTTACTGCAGTTTTGCTTCCTTGCTTCCACAACTGAACTAAGTTTTGCTATAAGCAATAATAAATATGAATATTATATGGAAGTAGAGATAGCTTGTATGATTTCAGAACGAGACTGAGTGCCACCTCAAGACCACACTTGGTCTTGAACCCCCTTGTATGCAGAAATGCAAGATTACCTGGAATATTGTAATCATTGCCATGTAGACATGTCCCAGGAGGGAGATCATTGAATAAGGAGGCCGACTTTTACTGAGCTGGCAGCAGCTGCTTTGAAGAATATGGTCAGTCCAGCTCTTCTTCCCAGCAGTAAGATGTGGCAGTAAGTATCAGTTGGCATAGAAGTTGTTGTATTTGCACCGAATGTAGCCTCCAGTTTAAATTTACACACTGCAAAGTCTTCTGTCATATTAGAAGTCTTTGCAGATATTTCTAAAAAGACATGAGCATATTGCCTTACAGATAGTTATTGCAGTATCCCAGATCTGAGGTGTGTCTGAGATGTATAAGATACACTGTGTATCTCATACACCAAATTCTTCGTTTGGTCATTTACAATATACATGTAAGGTTCCTTTTGATAGCAGTTCAATGGTTTCCACCATAATGGAAGATCTGAAATACTATTTTAGCCAACGACTCATGTATTCTAAGATTGGGAGTGGATGTGATGGCTGTATTTGTGTCTCTTAGTGAAGTTTGTGGTTTCCAGCCTCAGTTGTTTGCATGAGTCTCCAGTGCTGAAGTTAGTTTGCATTCAGTTGCTACTGATTCTTCGAATTTGCAGGGTCCCTTTCCAGTGACTAACACGCTGGAGAAACACATGCAATATCTGTTCAGCCTCGTGTCCAGGAGTGCACAGTGTTCATCATTCCTGATCACCAGTGTAATCCATGCATGTCCAGTTCACTGGAAAGAAGTTGCTTAAATTGGCGTAGCTCCGTATTTGAGCTGAGACTGGGGATTTAAGCTCTGAATCTCAGTTCTGCATGGTTCAGAGAGCAGAGCATAAAGCTTGTGCTTCTGGAGGGGTATTTCAGTTGTTCTGTTTCAGAAAGTGAGGAAAGAACTGTATATAGTCCAGGGCTCTGCCTACTGCCACTGAAGCTTTGGGAATACATACCTCTGAATCCTGTTGTTGTACCAGCAAATGTACACGCACCAGTCAAAGCGTGGTTACATTCATATTGTGCAACAGGAGCAGCGTCAGATCCCTGGCTGAGGCAAGTCTGTCGAGCTGCACTGAAGCCAGCACAACATCAGCCATAAAAACTTTTGAAGATTTTCAAGGTGGGAGTGGTAACAATGAGGAGTAAGATTATTTTTACGGTTACACATTGTAAACTTTTGCTCTGAAAAGATCAGTTGTTACCTTAAAAACAATCCTTGGAAGAACTGGTAAGCCTCAAAGTTTTGGATAGCGTCCTCTGCCTGACGTCTACAGGAATGACTTGGACATGTGAAAGAGGTAGTTATATAGAGTGCAGGATGGGAATATGGACAGGATCTTACTGCTGATTGGTCAGGCTATGTCAGGCTTTGTAACATTACCATTCTTGCTGCTGATTGGTATGCTGTGCAGAATGGATGGTTATGTGTTTCTTGAGTAAGGGTAGCCAAATGTCACTGGTCGCAGTCTTGAGGGATGTGTGATGTTGGTAGATCTCCATGGCGTGCCTTGTATGCCAGTGTGTGATGGATGAGAAGCTTAGAGTTGGATGTGAAGGTTATTAAGTTGAGCGTGTTTAACAATAACTGACATGTCCCATTCACTCTGCTTGAAGCAGGTTTGACATTCCTTGAGCCTAGAGTGTAACTCTTTCGAGTTATCAACAGTCACAGATTGTAACTCTTTCGAGTACATTCACAGTTCTTGGTTTTCCGGGAGTGGGACATGAAC
Source organism: Cetorhinus maximus (assembly GCF_964194155.1). Taxonomy (NCBI): domain Eukaryota; kingdom Metazoa; phylum Chordata; class Chondrichthyes; order Lamniformes; family Cetorhinidae; genus Cetorhinus; species Cetorhinus maximus. The sequence goes on along the minus strand of NC_135888.1, from coordinate 50,086,345 downwards.
CCACAACCTTCTGACTCAAAGGCGAGGGTGCTATGAACTGAGCCACAGCTGACACCTCAGCAGCTTGTTTCCCCCAATGTAGACGAGTCCTTAATTGCATGGTATACTGTTTATAATAGATGCTATAAATATGCTCAGGTAGAACTAATGCCCCAAATTACTTGAAATAATGAATAAATTAGGAATAATGTGCAGGCATTGGAGAGGGTGCAGAAAAGATTCACGAAAATGGTTCCAGGGATGAGAAACTTCAGTTATGTGGTGGATAGATTGGAGAAGCTGTAATTGTTCTCGGAGAAGAGAAGGTTGAGAGGAGAGGAGTTCAAAATCATGAGGGGATTAGACAGAGAAGATAGAGACATTGGGTTAACTTCATTTTCACCAAGCTCAGTCAGCCAAAGGTGGTAGATATGGGCCAGATCCTGCTATATTTTAAGTATAAAACCCATATAATATCCTTCATTGGATCTTTGTATAATCTGAACTATGAATAATCTGCGATCAGAACACATGAAAGCTTGGGGTAAAAGAAATGCATTTGGCTCGTCCAGTGAATCTCCTAAGCATGTTGTTCTGAAGGCCCGACCAGAGGGGATTGAGTGAAACTAAAGAATTGCTGAGTACCTGACCAGCCTGGTATATTCAGTCTGAGCTGCTGTATTTTATACATGGTGAGAGGTACATCCAGTGTACAGCATTGGATAATATGACAGTCTATAAATGGGTCAGGGGGAAGGCAATACAATAATACGATGTAAAACCAGTACAAGAGTGACCTATAGCTAGCACTATAGCTGCCTCCTGCACTGAATGCTCTTGTGTGTCTATTAGCTCAAGGATCATTTAGGCCTTACAATCCCTAGCCCAAACTGTTAGTTCCAGGATAATGACTTCAAGGTTGGGCCTTTTAACTTGTATCACCTCAAGTACAAAAATAAGACACAGCCCTTGGCTCATTGTTAATAATACTTAACCTAGACCGATGCCCACAATGTGGCTGGTAAATAAGGATTGGTCAGTCATCATGGAGAGTCTCTGCATCCATTCCCACCAGCTCTGCAGGTCACTGCAAGAGGTAAAATTGAACTTCAAACTGGCCCACAGGGAAACAAAGATGAATTCAATTCGACAAACATATCATGTGCCCATTTATTTGCTGAACCTCAGCCAGATGCTGGGCATTAACCTATATATGCTTGGCTCCAAGCACCTTCACCTTGCATTATGTGTAGAACAAAGCCAGCACCTTTGCTTTGAAGTGAGAGCTTATTTGCACCTGGCATTCAGCCAATTCCCTGATGGCTGTCATTAAAAAAATCTTTCGAGTTATCAACAGTCACAGATTGCAACTCTTTCGAGTACAATCACAGTTCTTGGTTTCCGGGAGTGGGACATGAACCCACAACCCTCTGATTCAAAGGCGAGGGTGCTATGAACTGACCCACAACTGACACCTCCATGGCTGTCATTAAACCATAGGCATTAAAGGAGCTTGTTAAATGGGAAAACAGAGATTTCTGATTGCCCTCTTACATAGTGTAGTGAGGTTTCCCTTTGAGAATGGGTTGGGCTTTTTGGGTTGTGCATGATTGTTTCTGGTCCTAACAGTCGTGTGTTAGATTGCTCTCTGAAAGGGGATACTGTATGTGGCTTATCTCTGGCAGGTTATTACCTGCCTCACCCAAACTGATTCACTCAAAATAGCCACTAGGAGATGTGTTCTTGTGCTGTGGTTAGTTCTTGCATCTTGTTGGTTGTGAAACAATTCCTATCAGGAGCTAGTGCTTCCTTCACCAATCATTCAGAACATACCCGGCACTTTTCATTCCTGCAGGACCTTCCAAAGTGCTTCATAGCCAATGGAGTTGCTTTATGCAGCTGCTGTTAGATAGGAACAGAAGGAAGCCATTCAGTTCGTCAAGCCCTTTCTGCCATTCAGTGAGACCATGGGTGATCAGGACCTTAAGTCCATCTACCCACCTTGGTTCATATCCTTTGGTACCTAACCCCATCAAAAATCTATCAGTTATTAAAAATTCAGTTGACACCTCCAGAGAGTTTTTGGGGGAGAGTATCCTAGATTTCCACTACCCATGTGTGAAGTGCTTCCTGAGATCACTCTTGAAAGACTTAGCATTATCTTAAGGGTATGTCACCTGGTTCTGGACACTCCCACCAGAGGAAATAGTTTTTACCTTATCAAATCCTTTAATCATCAACATTTCAACTTAGTTTGTGCAATTTATCCTCATAATTTAACTCTTTTAACCCCAGTATCATTCTGGTGAACCTACACTGTACCCCCTCCAAGGATACCATATCCTTCCTGAGGTGTTGTGTCCAGGATTGAACACAGTTACTCAGATTCTAATTGATGTTTATTTAACGTCTCAGTGTGCTGTGTAATGTAATTGGTTTCTATGACATTCTAATTCTCATTATATCCTGTTGCTAGTCGGATGCAGAGCTGGCTCTGGATGCAGAGTTCCTCGATGTCTACAAGAACTGTAATGGTGTTATCATGATGTTTGACATCACCAAACAGTGGTAAGCATATTTCAAAATTCACAATAGATCTCTATTGTATGTGATTCTGTGAACGTAGAACTTACTGCTCTAGATGTGACCCTCACTGATGTGTTGGTGTATGGCAGCTCGCTGTAGGTTTGAACAGCAGATCAAGAAACAGCACCATGACTGAATACACTGAGGGTGCAACCCTTCATCCCACCCCCTCAATCCCTCACGTCCCCGCAACTCCTCACCCTATTACTCTCTCAGTCCCCCGTAACCACTCAGCCCCTCACCTCTCACCTCTCCCACAACCCCTCATCCCCTAACCTCCCACTCAACTTCCTTACCACCCCCGCAACTTCCCTTGCCCTCCCCTCACCCCTTGCCCCACCCCATGCCCACCCCTGAGTATGGGCCCTCACCTCCCCTCATCTCCTCACAGCACCACCTCCCCCCACCTTGAGTGTGCGCTCCTCCATGTTAAAGATGACTGGGAGACCCAGATCTGAAAACTCCTGAAGTTGTGCTGTGCTTTTCCAGTTCCACTTCTGTCTCTGCCAGAACATCTGATGACTGCTTTCGTTCATTTTATATTTGCTGAGGTTGGTTTCTTCTGGTGTTTTAATGTGTAGAAGGCCCACTGCTGCATCTAAAAGGATTGATATTTCATCAAGTTTATTTTAGATGTTTTTTCCAAACTCACGTGGTTAAGGGATGCTTTTTCTAAGACCTTCCTCCTGGCTCAGAGTCTTGCTTCATGGTGGAGTGATCGGAGAATGTGGCCTTTGCCCTCCTGCTTGCTGCCACATTGCCATCAATACCGAACTGATTAACCAATCAACTCATTAACCGACACTTTTACTGATAGAAGCTTTTTATTTAATTTCTAGATTTAAACTTTCTTCTCTGGATTACCAGATCAACATTGTAGTAACAACACTAATACGTATAAGGACTGGCTCAGTCAGGAGGCAGAAGGTGTGTTGATTAATTCCCTCCTTTGTTTCTGCAGGACATTCAGTTATATCATGAAAGAACTTCCAAAGGTACCTGACCACATTCCAGTCTGTGTGCTTGGGAATCACCGTGACATGGGAGAACATCGGGTCATCCTGCCTGATGACGTGAGGGACTTCATAAAGAGCACCAACAGGTATGGTAAAAATTGACATACAGCAACATTCCCACCCGGGTTAGCTCAGTCTCACTTGGAAAAATGTGGGTACGTGGATAAAATATAGGTTAACAAACATGAAGCAAATTTGATGACAGTTACTAGGATTGGAAAAGGTCTCTAAGTAGCCAGTGTTGTATTCTATTTTATTTTAAAATCTCTCTCTCTCCGAGTGAGATTAGATGCCATAACCAGTTGATGCAGGGCTGTGGGGAGAGAGCAGAGCAGTGGGATTAATTTAGGATTGATACAGGGCTATGGGGAGAGAGTGGAGCAGTGGGATTAGTTTGGGATTGATACAGGGCTATGGGGAGAGAGCGGGGCAGTGGGATTAGTTTGGGATTGATACAGGGCTATGGGGAGAGAGCGGGGCAGTGGGATTAGTTTGGGGATTGATAGAGGGCAATGGGAGAGAATGGGGCAATGGGATTCTTTTGGGATTGATACAGGGCTATGAGGAGAGAGCAGAGCAGTTGGATTAGTTTAGGATTGATACAGGGCTATGGAAATTTACAGTGCAACCTAAAAGCAACTGGTTATGGCATCTAAACTGAAGGCAAAGGTAGATGCTTGAACTGTTACTACTTCATTCACTATGTCCAGGTTTGCACAGTTCCTGACATGAAGTTAAAAGTTGAGAATAACAGTGTGTAGAGGTTATTACAATCACAATGAAAGAGGTTATTAATCAACAGCTTTCCAGCATTAAAATTACAATGTGAGTGCAAGTTGTTGACAGAGTATAAATTGCAGACACAGATGAAATGTTTATATGTTAAACAATCTCAGCTGTAGCTATGTGCTCTTCATTATCATGGACAGGTTTATAATCTTTGTGACTCCCCAGGTTATCACCCTTTTACATATTTTCTATGTATGAGGCTTGTACATCCACTTACTCATAGAACCCGCTTTCCCATAATATCGTAAGGTTTCCTGGAGTTATTTACAGCATTGAAGTAGGCCATTTGGTCCATCAAGCCATTACCAGCCCACCCCTGCAGATAAATCCAGTCAGTTCCATTACCCAGCTCTATCCCCGAAGGCCTGCAAGTTTATTTCCTCCAATTGCTCATCCAGTTTTCTTTTGAAATCATTGATGGCCTCAGCTTCCACCACCCTCATGGGCAGCAGATTCCAGGTCATTTCCATTCGCTACATAAAAAAGTTTGCCCTCACATTCCCCCTGCATCTCATGCCCAAAACTTAAATCTGTGTCATTGAGAACTTGTACCATGAGCTAATGGGAAGAGTTTTTCCTTATCTACCTTATCCAGATCTGTCATAATCTTATACACTTCTATCAAATCTCTCCTCAATCTCCTTTACTCCAAGGAGAACAACCCCAGCTTCTCCACCCTTGTTGCTAAGTCCCTGGTCTACCTCTTCTGCACCTTCTCAAGGACCCTCATATATTTCCTAAAGTGTGGTGACCAGAACTGGACGCCGTACTCTGGTTGGGGCCTAATAAGAACTTATCAGCATTACTGGCAAACCTGTTTCTCCACATGCCCCTCTGGTTAAGGATGAATAATTCATGGGCAGGAACGACAACAACTTACATTCAAATGAAAAAGACAGACTTGCATTCATATAGCTCCTTTCACAACCTCATGACGCCCTAAAGTGCTTTACAAGCACTGAATTACTTTGAAATGCAGTCACTGTTGTAATGTAGGAAACAGGGCAGTTTAGGGAAGGAATTGCAGAGGATGGGGCCTAGGCAGAAAAGGCATAATAATGTTGGAGTGAAGGTTGGGGGAGTGCGAGGTGCCTAAAAGGCCAGAGGAATAAGGAGTTAGAGGGGATAGGGATAGAATTGTGGGAAGAGGTTACAGAGACGAAAGTGGGGGAGGCCATGAGTAAATTCTAGCTCCAACAAGATCTTTTTAAACTTGAGGTTTTGGAAGACTGGGAGCCAATGAAGGTCAGCAAGCACTGTGGTGAGGAGTGAGTGGGACGTGGCACAAGCCACCATACGGGCAGCAGAGTTTCAGATGAGCTGATATTTACGAAGAATGGAGGTTAGGAGGCTGGCCAGAGGGCATCGGAATAGTCCAGTCTGCAAGTAGCAAAGGTATGGATGAGGTAAATGGGCTGAGACAGGGCTGGAATTGGGAATTGTTACGCATTACAGGAAATGCTTATTTTGAAAGACTCATGGAACCCAGAAATCAAAAAGCTGTTAAATTTCTCAGTCACATCAACCAATTTCTTCACATGGCTTTAAAGCTATTGGTAAACATAAGACATGCCCAGTTGCACAATCGAAAAGCAAAGCAGTTCTCCATGTTGGGTACACAGTGACAGCTGCACTCTATATTTTGAATTGAAAAGCTAGTTAAAGTTCAAGGTGTAGGACGTGACCAAAGAGAAACTCGGAAAATCAAGAGGTAGGTTTTAGGTAATAACAAGTGTGAAGGCTGAGGAGAGACTGAGAGAAAGTCTTGTATATTTTTATCTTGTAGATCTGTGGGGTAATTGTGTTAAAATGAGTTTGCTCTTTCCTGATGAAACCCGGAAATAGAGACAGGAGTCCAGGTGCCTGAGAAATACAGGCCTTTGCTGGATATGCAGATTTCCCAGGATGCAGAAGGTGTTACATTATTGTTCTTTGAAAGGTCAGTGCAGACTGCTGTACCTGTTAATAATTAGAGTACTGTCTTGCCCTTGACATTTCTACTTCTGGGCTTACCCTGACCCTAATTACATTCTGCTCACTATTTCCCTAAGGCCTCCCCTATTTTTAGATCACCCACTTGCTTCATTTCTCTACCCTGAAGCAGGTTAAGAGATTCTTATTTCCCTGTTTGCAGCTAGCTGAGCATACAGTGCTGAACACAAGATAGAATCTTACAACCATACAGCACAATAAGAGGCCATTCTGGCCAACGGCTCCATGGTGAATACTTTTGTTAAATCTCTTATTTAACCTCCTGTGCTTTAGATATAAACCCTTTTCCACCTTAACCGTTTTCTTTATCACTGTATATTTTTGGACAGGTAAGATTATGGTTGATCTTCCTGTTGGAGCTGTACAAGTTAACAACACAGAAGGCCATTTGACCTGTTGTAGCACTGCCTGTTTCATTGTGAAATCTCCTCTTGAATTTGTCTACAAACTTTATGCTGCGTTTGCTGCTCATTGTGTAGTGAGTTGTAATATACACTGGGTCTCTGCCAATGCAAGATGGTCACACAAGTGTTAGACGAGGATTCACAGCAACTTACAATCCACTTACATTGCTGGAATAGTGAGACAGAGTTTAGAAACACTGACCAACTGCAGTAAAATACCCCACAAGGAAAAGATTTTAGTTTCCCGTCTGCAAGTCCTTCCCTTCTAAGCCCCTGTAAAAGGAATTTCCAAAATCCATCGCTGTCAGTCCAGGGTAGAAATTCAGAACATTCTACCGTCCTGCTACCAGTGATGACCGTGCATGCGTCCTGCTGTACATTGCCCCCTAAAAATATGGCAGCTGATAACCCAGGCCTGCCATCAGCACACAACTATGCATGCATGGCATTGGTAGCAAACACAGCCTGTAATATATCCGCAGTCATGTGCCTGATTTGCCACTACTTCTTAGTTTAACTCAAAGAGCCTCTGCAGCCAATACATAAAACTCAGGCAATTCAGCCATGTTTCAATAGGGGCTTCTGTCCTGGACAGTTTTCTTCAATAGGAGCCACCTGTGCTTGGAAACAAATTGTGTTAAAAAATTGTCTTGCAGTGATCTGTGTTGGGGCCCCAACTATTCACTCTGTTTACTAATGGCTCAGATGATAGGATAAAAAGCTGCAAATCCAGGTTTGCTGGTGACACAAAGACGTAGCCAAGTGTAGATGGAAGCATAAAATTACCAAGAGACATTAAGAGATTAAGTGAACAAAAGTGGGGCAAATGGATTTTGTTATAGACAAATATAAGGTCATCCATTTTGGACCTAAAAAGAATAGAATGGAGTGCCTTCTAAATGATGAAAACAGAAACAGTGGAGATCCAGAGAGACTTAAGAGTCCAGATACATAGATCGTTAAAATGTCATGTACAGGTACAAAAAATAACCCTAAAGGCTGATGTACTGCTGGCCTTAATATCTAAAGGAATGAATACAAGGGCTTAGGCATGCTACAGCTATTGTTGGCTGTCCCTCAATTCGAGGATGATGTCTATTCAGGGTCTCTGATTTCTGCCATGGGTCTTCATGTGACTGAACAGGCTGCTTTTCAACCCACAGATCTTTATACACATGGAACAGGACATCCCACAAAGTAGTGGGGTCCAGAGTGTAGGAGTTGCTTCCTTCTCTGCTGTCGCTCTGCCTTATCATTAAGACATTGGGACTTGAAACACGGGACCTGGTAGAAGCTTATGTGTGACTTTGTTTAATGTGGAGTTTAACCTTACGGTGCCATCATTGTCCACACAATCTTGATGGGTTAGTAATCAGATTTTGGTGACATGTCAAGCCACAATGAAAGGGGCCACCTTGCCACTGGCGCTTTCTTCCGTTTTGGCAGCCGGTGAGATGCACAGTCTCCCTTCACCAGTTCTGCTGTTGAGGGCTTTTTGAACCACACTTTGTCATAAGGTTCTGGGTCCGAGTTCCACTCCAAGGTTTGAGCACAAAAATAAAGACAGATGCTTCACTGTTGTATTGAGGGAGTGCTGCACTGTTGGAGATGCTGCCTTTCAGATGAAACATTAAAACGAGGCCCCATCCCCATCAAGTGAATGCAAAAGATCCAATGGCACAATTTCGAAGAAGAGATAGGGAGCTCTCCCTGGAGTCCTGGACCAATATTTATCCCTCAATCAACATCACAGAAGCAGATTATCTTGTCATTATTACATTGCTATTTGTGGGAGCTTGCTGTGTCCAAATTGGCTGCTGCATTTCCTACATTACAACAGTGACTACACTTCAAAGGTACTTTATTGTTTGTAAAATGCTGGTTGAGAAAAGCGCAATATAAATGCAAGTCTTTCTTTTAACTCATCAGGTAAGAGAGGGAAATTATTTCTGCTAGTTGGGGAGCCTGGGTCTGGGGGCATAGACTAAAAATTAGAGCCAGACCTTTCAGGAGTGAAATTAGGAAGTACTTCTACACACAGAGGGTGGCAAAATTCTGGGACTCTGTTTTATAAATGGCACTTGAGGCTAGACCAGTTGTTAATTTTAAACCTGAGATTGCTAGATTTTTATTATCCAAATATATAAAAGGGAATTAGGTCACAGTTCAGCCATGTTCTCATTGAATGCCTGAACCGGTTTGAGGGACAAATTGGCCTCCTCCTGTTCCCATGCCTGGGCCAGTGTCACCTGAAGTGTTAACATATGAATTTGCAGCTGAGCGGAAAAAGACAAATCCGTTACCTGACCTATCCGGTCACCTCAAAAAGAAGAGGGTTAATGTTTCAGATTTAACAGACGTGCTCTGAAACATGTTGTTGTTGTAAAGGCATTATCCTCAACAGTCACCTTCAGGTTTTCTGCTTCCATCTTACTTAGTGTTTGCCTTCCGTGCAAGCAAATAGTTCTGATCTTACTAACCCGCTCTGTTCCTATACTTCTTCCACCCTTTTTCATCCGCCTATTCAAACTAATCTTGAAGGTCTATATAGTTTTTGTGTCAAACTCTAACCTTATAACTGAATCTCACAACTCCACAATTCTTTTAGTTGTACTGAGCTTTGGTCAGACTCCTTCCGCAGCACTATATTCAGTTCCAGGCACTGCACCCCTGGAAAGATGTATTGGTCTTGGAGAAGCTGCTGTGCAGGTTTAACTGAATGATACCAGGATTTGAAGGATGCAGAATATTGGCTTGTATTCCTTTGAGTTTATAAGGTTGAGGAGTGACCTAATGGACGTGTTTAAAATGTTATAAGGATTTGACAGGTTAAATGCAAATAAACTATTTCCTCTGGTGCAGGACTCCAGAACAAGGGGAATGGAATCTGGAAGTACTTTTCAAACAAATGGTAGTGGAGATTTAGAATACTCTCTCCTGAAGGCTGAGAGTCAATTGGAGCTTTCAAGACTGTGATAAATAGACTTTTCTTTGGTGAGAGCATCATAGGATATGGAGTTGAGGTGATGATCAGGCATGATCCAAGAGCAGCCTCTTGTGTCCTAATGTTTGTGTATTCCTATCTATGTGAAGAAGTTTCTTCTAAGATCATTAGAAATAAGGCTAGGAGAAGGCCATTTGGCCCCTCATTCTGCTTTGCAATTCGATAAGATCATGGCTGATCTGATTGTGGACTTAACTCCACATTTCCTGCCTGTCCCTCATAACCCTTGACTCCTAGTTGATCAAAAACCTGTCTAACTCTGCCTTGAATAAATTCAATGACCCAACCTCCACCACTTTCTGTGGAAAAGAATTACAAACATTAAATGACCCTCTGGGAGAAGAAATTCCTCCTCATCTCCATCTTAAATGGGAGACCCATTATTTTCAAACTGTGGCCCCTTGTTCTAGATTCCCTCACAAGGGGAACATCCTCTCAGCATCTACCCCGTCAAGCCACCTCAGAATCTTATATGTTTCATATATAGGTAGGAAAGCTGTGAAGAGGATACAGAGAATCTGGCCCATTTATCCCAACTCTTCATTTTTTGTTAGTTAGCCAATCCTCTATCCATGCTCATGTATCACCCCCAACACCATGAGCTCTTATCTTATGCACTAAACCTTTATGTGGCACCTAATCGAATGCCTTTTGAAAATCCAAATGCACTACATCTACTGGTTCGCCTTTATCCAGCATCCTTGTTACATCCTCACAGATGTCTAATAAATCGTCAAACATGTTTTCCCTTTCACAAAGCCATGTTGACTGCCTGTTTGTATATGATTTTCTAAATATCCTGCTGCTAGCTCCTTAATAATGGATTCTAGCATTTTCCTAATGACAGATGTTAGATTAAGTGGTCTACAATTTCCTGCTTTCTGTCTTCCTCCTTTCTTGAATAGAGGTGTTACATTTGCAGTTTTCCAATCCACTGGGACCTTTCCAGAATCTGGTGAATTTTGGAAAATTACAATCAATGCATCCACTGGGTCTGCAGCCACTACTTTTAAAACCCCAAAATGCAGGTCATGAGGTCCAGGAGACTTGTCAGCCTTTAGTGCCATTAGTTTTCCCAGTGCTTTTTCTCTAGTGATCGTGATTGTTTTAAGTTCCTCTTTCCCTTTTATCTCATGTTTTTGTACTATTCTTGGGATGATTTCTGTGTCTCCTATCATGGAGACAAATACAAAAAACTTATTCAAGGTCTCTGCCATTTCCTTGTTTCCCATTATTAATTCCCACGTCTCACCCTCTAGGGACCAGGGAGTGTTCCATGCAGGAAGTGGTTAAGGTCTGGACTGCACTGCCTGAGAGTGTGGTGGAGACAGGTTCAATCAAGGCATTCAAAAGGGAATTAGACTGTTATTTGAAAAGGAAGAATCTGCAGGGTTATGGGGGGAAGGCGGGGGGGGGGGGGGGGGGGGGTGGAATCGCACTAAGTAAACTGCCCATTTGGAGACCCTGTGCTGACACAATGGGCTGGATGGCCCTCTTCCTGTGCTGCAACATTGTAATTCTGTGAAAAATTAGTGGTAGGCCAGAAGATTGGGAGATTTTAGAAAACAGCAAAGGATGACTTAAAAACAATAAGATAGGGAGAAATTGGAGTATGAGAGAAAACTAGCAAGAAAAATCATGTTTTTTGAAAAGGTGACAGTGAGGGTTGATGAGGGTGATACTATTGATGTGGTGCATTTGATACAGTACCACACAACAGACTTCAGGTGGCAGATGAAGTTCAATGCGGAGAAATGTGAAGTGATTGATTTTGAAAGAACTCAGAGAGAAAATATAAAGTGAAAGGTACAATTCTAAAGGGGATGCAGGAGCAAAAGGCCCTGAGTGTATATGTGCATAAGTCATTGAAAGTCAGGACAGGTTGAGAAAGCGGTTAAAAAAGCATACAATATCTTAGGCTTTATTAATAGGGGCATAGAGTACAAGAGCAAGAAGGTCATGTTGAACTTGTATGAAACACTAGTTCGGCCTCAGCTGGAGTATTGCATCCAGTTCTGGGTGCTGCACTTTAGGAAGGATGTGAAGGCATTGGAGAGAGTGCAGAAAAGATTCATGAGAATGGACGAGGGATGAGAAAGTTCAATTATGAAGGCAGCATCCCCTTTAGAATTGTACCTTTTATTTTATATTGCCTCTTTGAGTTCTTCCTACCAGAATCAATCACTTCACATTTCTCTGTATTGAACTTTATCTGCTACCTGTCTGCCCGTTTTTTTTTTGAAGTTCTACATTATCCTCTTCACAGTTTACAATGCTTCCAAGTTTCATATCATCCGCACACTTTGAAATTGTGCCCTGTACACCGAGGTCTAGATTAATATATATCAGGAAAAGCATGGGTCCCAACACTGACCCCTGGCAGACTCCATGACAAACCTTCCTCCAGCTTGAAAAACATCCATTAACCACTACTCGCTGTTTCCTGTCACTCAGCCAATTTTGAATCCATATTGTTACTGTCCTTTTTATTCCACTCTAACTTTGCTCAGAAGTCTGTTGTGTGGAACTGTATCAAATACACCACAGCAACAGGAGCGCCCTCATCAACCCTCGTTGTCACCTTTTCAAAAAACTCCAAGTTAGTTAAACACGATTTTTCCCTTAAGAAACCATGCTGGCTTTCCTTAATTAACCTGCATTTGTGCAAATTTCTTTCAATTTACCACCATCTTTAACATCCTTAGTTAGCCATCCTTATCATAAAGTCTTTCTTTTTCAATGAATATATCTTTGTTGAGAGTTATGAAATATCTCCTTAAATATCTGCCACTGCTTCTCTACTGTCATACTTTTTAACCTATTTTCCCATTCCACTTTAGCCTTCATTCCTTTGTAATTGCCTTGATTTAAGTTTAAGACACTATTTCAGAACCAAATTTCTCACCCACAAACTGAATGTGCCCTCGATTCTAAAACTCTTATATTTAACCTTTTATCTTTGGTCCCTCATTCTAGAATCCTCATCTACTGGAAGCAGTCTGCTTCTATCCACCAGGCTCCATTCTTTCAAAATATTAAACACTTCTATCACATTGCCCCTAATTTGTATTGTTTTAATGAATTAAATCCAATTTTTCAAACCTTCATGTTTGTGAAACGTTGAATATTTTTTCAGAACTGTTAGTGCGGCATATAGTTTACTGTGAGATTGGACTAAAGATATTAAACTTAAAATAGGCATATCTCTGGTTTATATCTGAGGATCCTGAGGAAAGCAATAACAAATGTTCTGATTTATTATTTTCTATATATTGGAGAGGAGGATTGTAAACCCTGTTCAAAAAGGGAAGCTGAGATAATCAGGACACAACAGAGTTAAAAGCAAAAAACTGTGGATGCTGGAAATCCAAAACAAAAATAAAAATACCTGGAAAAACTCAGCAGGTCTGACAGCATCTGTGGAGAGGAATATAGTTAACGTTTCGAGTCTGTATGACTCTTCAACAGAACTAAGGAAAAATAGAAGAGAGGTGAAATATAAGCTGGTTTAAGGGGGGTGGGACAGGTAGAGCTGCATAGAGGGCCAGTGATAGGTGGAGATTGCCAAAAGATGTCATAGACAAAAGGACAAAGAGGTGTTAACGGTGGTAATATAAAAATAAATTTTTTAATTTTAAAAAATTAAAAATATAAGCACTAAGAAATGTGCTAATAGGTGACATTGAGGGTAGAAAGCAGGACGAGCAAGGTACAGATAGCCCTATTGGGGGGTGGGGTGAGGGGAAGGGATCGAAATAGGCTAAAAGGTAGAGATAAAGCAATGGATGGAAATACATTTAAAAATAAAGGAAATAGGTAGGAAAAGAAAATATATATAACAGAGTTAGTTAGGTTGTTGTCAGGTTTATAATCCTGTGGTCCCAGCACTTGGCAAAGGTTGAGGCACTTGACAAAGGTTGAGGCAATTGGGGCAGTCATGTTTAACTGTATATAATTCTTTGAAAATTAGGGAGATTTAGACATAGGAGCTGCAATGAATGTGGTTTATCTGGATTTTCAAGAAGCATGTGATAAGGCCCACATAAGAGACCAGTGGTAAAGATATTAACTCTTTTGAGTTCAACCAATTAAACAAAATTAACAAAATCAGGGACAAAATAAACGCAGTCCCTTAAATTAGGGAAACTGCAAAAACAAAGACAAAATTTAAAGGAAACTTACAAACATTAAACCAAAATGTGATTAACAGGGTCAATAAACACCCCTGTTCCCGCGGTATCCACCGAGCACGGAAGGCCTGTACAGTGCCAGCAGACACCGCATGTTCCCTCTCCAGGGACACCCAGCCGCGAACATAGCCGCGGAAGAGGGGCATACAGTCAGGTCGGACGACCCCTTCAATTGCCCACTGCCTGGTCCTATGAATAGCCAACTTGGCTGGGCCCAGGAGCAGGTTCACGAGGAGGTCCTCCTCCCTCCCGCCCCCCCCCCCCCCTCCGCACAGGGTTGGTGCATGGAATTAGTGTGGATCAGGAGATGGCTGGAAGGAGGAAAGCCAGTCTAGGAACCGAAGGAATTTTCCTTAATTGCAGCGATGTGGAAAGAAGGTGGGTCTGTGTTCAGTCCTCTCTCATGAGATACAGAATGATCTTCCCCATAACATTTGAAGCAACAATATCAAAGTTTGTTGCTGACACCAAACCGGGGGATATAGCAAATTTGTGTCAAGCAAAGTGATAGATTGCAATATGATGTATACTGGTTGGATGGGCAGGGAATTAGCAGATACAGTTCAGTATATAAAAAAAAGTGGTGATACATTTTGGAAGAAAGTATATGTAAAGGAAAAATTCTTGAAATAGTAAGAATTTATATGGAGCGGAGGAGAGATTAGATAAAAGCTACTGTCAATGTTTCAGGCTCCCGCTTTGAAAAAATCCACGTGGTATTTAAGTGAACAAGTATGGTTTCGACAGGAAAAAACAAAGCAAGTTTCATGGAGGCAGTTACAACAGTAGAGCAAATGAGAGGTGTTCAGAGATCAAAACAGACTGAAAGTATATGATATAGATCAAAGATAAAGTACTCAGATTGGAACCAATGTAGTTATACAGAAGAGAGAAATGAGAATGCTTCATTGAAATGTAGTGAACCAGGTGTGGTACTCTGAGCTCATTGAGAAGCTTGAGGCACACCTGGCGAGGTGGGTGCAACAACTAAAACAGCTTATTTGCCTTTAATATAGTTAAACATCCCAAGGCACTTCATGGGAGCATTATAAAACAAAACTTTCAATCAAGCCACATGAGATATTAGGGCAGTTGACCAAAAGTTTGGTCAAAGCGAGAGGTTTTAGGAAACATCTTAAAGGAGAGAAATGATGTGGAGAGGATTAGGGAGGGAGAGCTTATGGCCTTAGCAACTGAAAGCATGGATGTCAACGATGGAGCAAATAAAATCAAGGATACACAGGAAACCAGAATTAGAGGAGTGCAGATTTTTCAGAGAGTTGTGTGGATGAAGTAAGTTACTGAGATACGCAGGGACTAGGCCTTGGAAGGATTTGAAATCCAGGATAGAAATTTTAAAATTGTGACATTACTTAATTGGGAGCCAATGTAGGTCAACGAGCACAGGCATGATAGACTTGGTTAAAAACAAAAGGCTAAAAGCTACTGCGGATGCTGGAAATCCAAAACAAAAACAGAATTACCTGGAAAAACTCAGCAGGTCTGGCAGCATTGGTGGAGAAGAAAACAGTTGATGTTTCGAGTCCTCACGACCCTTCGGCAGAACTGAAGTATAGTTAGGAGAGAGGTGAAATATAAGCTGGTCTAAGGTGGGGGGCGGGGGGAGAGAGAAGTTGAGGGTGGGCTCGTTGTAGAGATAAGCAAGCAGTGATAGGAGCAGATAATCAAAAGATGTCACAGACAAAAGGATCAAAGAGGTGTTGAAGGTGGTGATATTAACTAAGAAAAGTGCTAATTAAGAATGGATGGCAGGACACTCAAGGTACAGCTCTAGTGGGGGTGGGTTGGACAGACTAACAAAGTATTAGTTGTAGATTTAAAAATAATGGAAAAAGGTGGGAAAAGAAGAATCTATATAAATTATTGAAAACAAAGGGGGAGGGGGAAGAAACGGGGTGGGGATGGGGGGAGGGGGAGTTTAAGATCTAAAGTTGTTGAATTCAATATTCAGCCCGGAAGGCTGTAAAGTGCCTAGTCTTTTCTTAGATAATATCACCACCTTCAACACCTCTTTGATCCTTTTGTCTGTGACATCTTTTGATTATCTGCTCCTATCACTGCTTGCTTATCCCTACAACGACCCCGCCCTCAACTTCTCTCTCCCCCCGCCCCCCACCTTAGACCAGCTTATATTTCACCTCTCTCCTAACTATACTTCAGTTCTGCCGAAGGGTCGTGAGGACTCGAAACGTCAACTGTTTTCTTCTCCACCGATGCTGCCAGACCTGCTGAGTTTTATGATAGACTTGGTGCTGGTTAGGACATGGGAAAAAGAGTTTTCGATGAATTCCAATTGTTTGGGGAGGTAGAACATGGGAGGCCAGCCAGGAGAGCATTAGAATAGTCAAGTGTAGAAATAATAAAAGCATTGATGAGGGTTCCAGCAGATGAGCCGAGGCAGAAGAGATGGGTGAAATTACAGAGGTGGAAATAGGTGGCCTTGTTGATGGCATGAATATGAGGTCAGAAGTTTATCATGGACAAAATATGACACCAAGGTTGCCGACAGTCTGGTTCAATTGCAGACTATTGTCATGGAGAAGGACGGGTCAGTGGCTCGGGAGCAAAGTTCGTAGTGGGGCCTAAAGACGGTGCGATCTTCCCAATATTTAGTTGAAGTTCTGCTTTTAGTTAAATATTTAGCTCTGCTCATCTGGTGCTGTTTAACAATCAGTCACAATTTAGAGACAGCGGAGGGACCAAACAAGGTTGTGGTGAAGTAGAACTGGGCTTCATCGGTGCACATGTAAAAACTGACACTTGGCCTTGGATCATATCACTGAGGGACGACACATGGATGAGATGCAGAAGGGGGCTCTGGATAGATCCTTGGGAGACACTAGAGTTTACAGTGTGGGAACAGGAAGAGAAGCAATTGCAGGTGATTCTCTGTTACGATTAGATAGATAGGAATGGAACCAGGTGGGAGCAGCCCCACCCAGCTGGATGGCAGTGGAGAGGTGTTGGAGGAGGATGGTGTGGTCAACCATGCCAAAGACTGCAGACGGGTCGAGAAGGATGAGGAGGGAAAGTTTACCTTTGTCACAATCACATAGGATGTAATTTGTGACATGTATAAGAGCCATTTCAGTAGTGTGGCAGAGACCTTCTATTTGGAGGGATTCCAACATAGAATTCTGGGAAAGCCAAACATGGATTTGGGAGGTGACAGCACGTTCAAGCAATTCAGAGAGGAAAGGGGGTTAGAGATGACATGTTTGAAGTCAGATTTGTCATGGAAATGGGTCATTCGGACTCGAAACGTTAACTGTGTCCCTCTCCGCAGATGCTGCCAGATCTGCTGAGTTTTTGCAGGTATTTTTGTTTTTGTTTTGGATTTCCAGCATACGCAGTTTTTTGCTTTTATCTTATTGTCATGGAAATTGTTGGGTCAGTTTACACAACAGCACTTCAGGGAACTTCGTGTTTGGTTCATTCTGCATGTCTTCAGTTATCTGGTGATTGTTGTAGTGTGATTTTGTTGATGGCACAGTCTCCATGGAAATCACTCCAAGAAGTGGGGAGAGGAACGGAGTGTTATCTGTAGCCTGAGATGCCCAAGATAAATTTACAACGGGAGTTCTCCCTGGTGTACTGGCCGATTATAATCCCTCAACCAACATCATTGAAACAGATTATCTGGTTATTATCACATTGCTATTTGTGGGATCTTAATGTGTGTAAACTGGCTGCTGCAACAGTGACTAAATTTCAAAAATGTACTTCATTAGCAGTGATGTAGAAATAAAGTCTCACTTTTGAGCTAACTCCATGATAACTCCCACTGCCACACCTTACTAGATTATTGAATCCCCACAAAGTCTCGAGTATTTAGATCAACCCTCCGTATTTATTAAAAGCTTGCAATGCTGGAGATACACAGCAGTACAGCAGTGTCTCTATGATGTAATGAGAGGTTAGCGTTCCCACTGTATACATTAGAGCTCCTTGTATACACTGTATACATTAGAACTCCTTGTCTTCCACATTCATGCCAGGATACTGAGAGCTGGTGCATCAGAATGGCCTGTGCCAGATGGAGAGTTTTGCCCAGAACACACTGGTGCCTCCTGTCCTCTGCTTCCAACTCTACAGTTTAGTATCTTGAAGTTCAAAAAAGCAGAATTAGCCAACAGATGCTGATGGGAGTTGCCACTGCACGGATTAGGCTGTGGGAATGCTGATTTGCCTGCCTTTATTCTGTGCATTTTTACCCAGTCTCTCTCTACTCCTGGCAACTGCTTGTCTCCAGCCACCCCCTGCTGTCGGCTTCTAATATACAAAGAAAATATTTACATTTATCTCCCAGGCTAATGAGCAGCCTTACAGAATAAGGGTCATAGTCTGCTGTTTGTCTTTTGATGTGGCGATCTGTTAGGCTGGCCATGGAGCAGATGTAATGTTCCTTCTGCATATTTTATAGCACCATTGTAAGCTGTTTGAATTCCCAGAAGTACTTATGTCACAATCTATTTTTGAAAACCGTTTAAATATTGGATTAATCTCATTAATAACACTATTTCCATACCCACAACATCTGTGCTGAGACTATTACTGTTTTAACCCTTGGATGAATGCCCTGCTGACTGTTTATAGGCAGTAAATGTTACTGTTAGAATAGAACATAATTGCAACAGTGTAACTTGGCTGCAGCGTAACTTAGTTGCTGGAGAAGGAATCTGAGGCTTTTGATGAAGACTGTTTGAAGGATCCCCACTTTATTATACATTGCTGGTATTCTTATTTTTGCTGACTCTTGTTTTCTTCTCTCTTTCACTGAACGCTGTATGACTGTTTACAACATGAGAACGATAAGTGTTATTTGGCCCATCTTTGCTCATTCTAAAACCTCCCCCACTGCAGCATCCAGCTATTTATGGAACAAAGCCAGTATTTCTGACATGGTGATGGGAACGCAGGATAATGTGTACAGTACTTTGTACTACACACACAAAGCTTACTATAGATGGGAGCATAGGAAGTTACAGAACAAGACCCATGAAGTTCCCCTTCTACCATCCTGGTAGTCACATGATGCAACAATACTGGGAATATTGGCTAAGCAGGGTAATCAAACTCTATTGATTAGTGCACAACAGACCCAGATGTGAGGTGAGGGAAGCCCCAGTGTTGGAGAGTTTTTAAGACCATTGTTCTGAAGTTACACTTATCATGTCCTGTCTCAAACTAATCAGTACTAATCATACTGTGTGCAATTGCAGAACGTTACAGCAGAGAACCAGGCCATTTGGCCCTTGGTGCCTGTGCTGGCGCTTTAAAAGAGCTGTTCACATTAGCCTCACATTCCACTTTGCTCCCCATAATCCTCCGAACATCTGTCACGACCATGCAAAAGGCATTTCCTTAAAGTCGTCCATGAGCTAAGAATATAAATATATATATACATATATAAGTAGCCCCATTTTCATTTATGAATGGTTCAATTTAAAAAATAACCCAGCAGACAAGCTTTAATCTTAAACAAGATAAAGGTTATTAAACTACTACTGAAAGTTGCTTAGATAAAAGTGACAAAGTTAATAACTAAAATACAAATACAAAGATTGAAAAAGCAGATAAAGATAAAAAGGATACTTAAAGATGAGATTCAGATCATTCTCTATGAAGTATCGCTGCAAGCTCATTGCTTGAACATCTTTCCAAAGTGAAGGTGTTGAACCTTAAGGTTCGGTTTAGCAGCAACGATGGCTTCTGCAGTCGACTTTCAAAGGTTTCCTTTTCAGGCGGACTCAGCAGGTTTTTTGGTAGAGAGAGAATGTTTTTATTCCTCACTAATTCTGCGGTTATGGCACTTGCAGATTGCCGGGACAATTTCAGCAGAACAGCAGTTGATTTCTTAATACCTTTGTCTTTGTCCTCGCTTGGTCAGGAACGCTATCTGATAATGTTTCTCAGAGTTCTTCCCTGGGTTCTGCATGCAAAATGGTTGTTCTCAAACAGACATTATACAGTTCCAAACTTAAAATGGTTATCCCAAACTGTCAATCATGCTTCCATACTAGGTCTTGGGTTAGTCCCAGCCTGGCGGGGGGGGGGGCATAGTCCCACCCATTGTCTTTTTAGCCAAAGTAATTAACTTTTTAAAAACAAAAAGCTAAAAGCTACTGCGGATGCTGGAAATCCAAAACAAAAACAGAATTACCTGGAAAAACTCAGCAGGTCTGGCAGCATCGGTGTTCTCCACCGATGCTGCCAGACCTGCTGAGTTTTTCCAGGTAATTCTGTTTTTGTAATTAACTTTTTAAATGACCTTAGCCCTTAACTTGAATGGTTTCCATTCTCCCAGGTTTGAGGAGATAGGAAAGAGCTATTCACACCTCCAGGGAAGCCGCAATGCGTTTCTGTTTACCCCTGTGAAAGTGCAAATTGCATTTCAAATGCCTGGGTGTGCCTACCTGCAGTCCACTTGGAGCTTTCTAGAGCTTGACCACATTGCAGTTTTAAAAGGTCAGGTGACTTTTGGCAGCCATCTTTAAGGGTTCTTGTATCCATTTAAAAGGAAGATTAGTTTTTTTCAAAAATCTATAATATCACAACTACACGTTCATGACACATCTACTTGCTTTTTGAAAGTTACCATAGAACCTGATTCCATCACACTCTCAAGTTCTGCGTTCCAGATCTCAGCAGCTGTCTGTGATAAAGAAATTTCTCATTTACCCTATTTGCTCCTTCAAATCATAATTTTGAATACTTCTACTGTATCTCCCCTTAATCTTTTCTGCTCTAAGGAGAACCATCGCAGCTTCTCTAATCTTTCTCCGTAACTGAACTCCCTCATCCCTGAAATCATCCTGGTAAGCCTCCTCTGCACCCTCTCCAAGGCCTTGATATTATTTCTAAAGTGTGGTGTTCAGGATTGTGCACAATACTCCAGCTGAGACCTGACTAGTGATTTGTAAAGGTTTAGTATGCCTTCCTTGCTTTTGTATTCAATGCCCCTTTTTACAAGAATAGATATGCCTTATTACATGCCCTAACACCTTTAAGAATTTGTAAATATGCACTCCCTGGTCAGCCTGTTCTTGACTCTCCTAGGATAGTGCCATTTAGATTATACTGCCTCTCCATGTTGTTCCCTTGAAGCTTACCACTTCACATTTATCAGCATTAAATTACACCTGCCATCTGTCTGCCCATTTCATCAGTCTAAGTGTTCCTGAAATTTGCTATTCTGCTCCTGATATGTTATGTCTCATCTGTAAACTTCAGCGTTGTGCTTCCCATATGGAAACTGAGGTCATTTATGTATAACAAGAAAAGTAATGGTTCTAATAATGACCCCTAGGGGGGGACTCCAGTGTGATTTTCCCTCAAGGCAGTAAAACTGTTAATCATTACTGCATTTTTATCCCTTAGCCAATTTTATACCCAAATTAGCACCACTCCTTTAATACATTGTGCTTCTAATTTTTGCATAAGCCTGTTATGTGATACCTAATCAAAGCCCGATGAGAGGTTGTGGAGGATGTTAGCTGTGTAAAACACTGAGAATGCATAGAATCATGCCATTAGTGAGGTGATGCTATAAAGGTAAAGGATACAAGCAAAGGAATTGGTGTCTGTTCCCAGTCGGAAGAGGTGATTCCCAGTAAAAGCAGGTTGAGGTTTTGTGTGTGAACTGGTCCTACTGAAAACCTGGAGTTTACTAAATTAGTTACTGAACCCTTTGAATCTCAATCTTCATTATCAGGTGTTTTTTATTGATCAGATCCCCCTGCCTCTCCCTCCCAGATGTTACTAACATCCCTCTGGGTTACCAGTGCCCAGGAGCTGGACTCAGTAGCTTGGTCGAGGAAAATATTGAGTGTTGACAGGCTTTTTGATGATAGAGAGGGAGCAACATTACTGAGCTGAGCCTGTCTTGCACAGTGTCCACACACCTGTACACATGGAGCAGGCAGTATTGGATAGTGAGCAGCAGCGGAAACCCTGGCTCACCTCATCTTCTTTAGCCCAGAGATGCTGAGGTTACAATCCAACATGACGGCTTACTGCAGTTAAGTTGGTGCAAACCTGGCACGTTCTGGTGTGCCTCAGCTACACTTTACATAGGGAGTTGTATAGGTTGCCCACAGCGATTGAAACAACGGCTGGAATTTTCCAGCCCCTCATGCCAGCGGGATCTTCGGGCCCCACTGATATGAATGGAGATTTCAATGGCTCCCCGGCCATGTGGTGGGAGGGGTGGGGTTGGAAAATTCCGGCCGATATTGTTGGCTAAAACTTCAGCCAGACCATGATGTATTTGTCTAAATGACAATGACCGCAGTTCCAAATTAGTTCATTGTAAAGTTCTTTGGGATATCCTGGGGCCATATAAATGAAACCCTTTTGTTCCTAACCATTTTCTAAACATCCCTGAGTTGTGATGCATTTGAGTTTGGCCCATGTAGTTTCTAATGGCCTGTGTAACTTGACCTTAGTACTGGGCTTTGTCACTGAGGAGTGCACTTATCATTCTGCTGAGTGTTTATTCCCTTTAACTAATGTTGCCTTTTCTTTCATCATTAGGTTACCCAGATCATCTTACATTCACTATGCAGAATCATCAATGAGGAATGGCTTTGGCCTGAAGTATTTACACAAGTTTTTCAATATTCCGTTTCTCCAGCTTCAGGTGAATGGCTCTGATTATGTTTTGAATTCTCCATTACAGCCCTAGTATTGGTGCTCCAGTATTGATGCTGATTGGTATATATGCCACTACCTAAATTGTGTAACTTTCTCCTAATTACTAAAATACTTCCTCAAATGAGCTAAAATCCTGGGTACTTTGCAACTTGTTGACTGAGCAGGTCTGGGTCTGGGCCGGAACCCCAGTAAGTGCATCATGCACAGACTGATGAAACATATGGGAGTGGACTGGGCCTTACAAAACAGGAAGGTCCCAGCTTTTCTTTCTTTGTGCTGAGTTCAGCAGGGTGGCAGTGGGGATGGAGCATTTGACCCTGAACGTTCCAGGAGAGGGGAGGAGAAGATCAACAGCATTCCTTCCCCTGGTCACTAGCTGGGTGAGTGGATGTGTGAGTGTATATGTTGTATTGTATGTGTGTGGCGTGTATATTTGTGTGTAGTCTACACTATGGTGTTCCCCTCCTGATATTATTCTGATACTAAGCTGAGGTATGGGTGAGATATTGGCTTGTGGAATTGTAACCAGCACCCGTCAGTGACCATGAGACAGGAAGGGCGAGGATTGGGAGTAAGGAGGAAATGTAAAATAAAATATGTAGAATATTTAAATTCCACCAGAAATATCAAGTAACTTCTTTTGGAAAGTGGGTTCAGTCTCAGACTTTTTGGCCCTGATTTTGCAGTTAATGGTGAGGCGACAGTACTCGCTACTGACCTCGAAGAAAGCTGCACACAAAGATCTACCATTGTCTGCAGCATGGATTTCCCCTTTTCTGATGTCAGTTTGAATCTGGTGCCATGTCCAGGGGATCTCCAGGCATCCAGCAGCAGTGGTCATCAAGCAGGATAAGTAGCCAATCAAACTAAATTTGTCTCTCAGACGACAAACCAGGAAATAAAATGCACTGATTATCCTTCACTTTTAATTACATTTTACAGAGTGAAATAAATGATTGACATATGCATGGGATTAAGGTGGAAGCTGAAATATCATAAGCTTTTTAAAAAACTAAGAATATATGAAAAGTTTTACCATAATGGAGAAATTGGACATTTCACAGATGTAAAATTAGCTTCTCAGGACCAGTGAGGCTTTTTAATGGTAATTATGAACTTAGTACCCAGTTAAAATCCCAGTTACGCCTCATTCAACAAGGTCGAACTTTTTCATTAGTTTTTACAGTGGTACTAACAGTATAAAAGGGCAAGCCCTTGTCAGTTCAGTGACTTCTAATCGATTGTCTGGGGGATTTCAGCAACATGCCTTCTGGATTTCCTTAGTTAACTGCACATAAACCTACTCCAGAAGTTGCTGTCAGTTTTTGAGGAGTAATGACAGTGAACTGACAGTTTCGCTGTCATTGCCACAAAAGAATCTGGGCCTTTGACAATTTTACCCAGGTTTGAAAGGATAACCCTGTGTAATATTTGTTAGCTGCTCAGTTTTGCTTATTCAGAGTTAGCTAAGGCCTGGGAATCTTCTTTGATTCCATTGAGTCCTTTCCAATTTCAGAACCATGTTCGAGGGTGCACTCATTGGTGATGTCCAGTTCAGTTTTTTGAGTTTCAATAAATTTAAAGTCAAGTAACAAACTTATTAGATTTTATGGGATTGTACCATGTTTCAAAATAAAGGTGAGTTTTGATTCCAAGTTCTATGTGAAATATGGGATGGTTGGTTTGATGAAAAATTCTGGGAATCGATAAAACAGAATACTGCAGTTGCTGGAAATCTGAAATTAAAACAGAAAATGCTGGAAATACTCAGCAGGTCTGGCAGCGTCTGTGGAGAGAGAGAGGGATCAACAACCTTTCATCGGAACTGGGAAAAGTTAGAGATGTAATAGGTTTTGAGCAAGGGGTGGGTGGGACAAGGACAAAAGGAAGGTCTGTGATCAGGTGGAAGGCAGGACAGATTGAATGACAGAAGAGTTAGTCTGACAGGGCCAAAGGGGATGGAGATGGGGCAGGGAAAGAAACAGAAGGTGTGCCTGGAGCAGGTGTTTTGGCCTGAAAGCGACAATACAAGAAAAACCGAAACATGTAAAGGTTCTGGGAGGGAGGGAGGGGAAGAGGTGAGAGCAGAAGTTGGGGGAATAGGTCGGACATAGTTGAGGGCCCTGTCAACCACTGTGGGGGCGGAGAATCCTCAGTTAAAGGAAAAGGAGGACATATCAGAAGTGCTGGTAAGGAAGGTTGCATCATCGGAACAGATGTGACAGAGACGGAGAAGCTGAGAGAATGGAATGGAATCCTTACAGGGTGTAGAGTTTGAGGAAGTGCAGTCACGGCAGCTGTGGGAGTCAATGAGCTTACAGGGAACGTTTGAGGATACCCTATCTCCAAATATAGAGACAGAGAAGTCTTGAAAGGGTAGAGTCAGAGATGGATCATGCGAAGGTGAGAGAAGGGTGGAAATTGGAAGCAAAGTTGATTAAATTTTCCAATTCTAAGCAAGAGCGGGACAGGGCACTGATAGTCATCTATGTACCAGAAAAGCAGCTGAGGGAGGGGCTTAATTAGGAGTGGAACAAGGAATGTTCCACATATCCCATAAAAAGATAGATATAGCTAGGACCCATGCAGGCACCCACAGCAACTCCTTTTATTTGGAGAATCTGGGAATAGTTGGTTTGAAAGCTGTTGTAATCTAAAGAACTTGATATTTGTATTTCATTCAGTTAAAGCTGATATTTACAACAAAGTGAGATTTTTTCAATGAGGAATAGAGAAAGTCATGTTCTGGTTAAATGAAGACCAGCAGGGCAGGATTTGCTCCTGACCCATATTCTGTATAGATGGATAAATATTTCACAGGCAATGCAGTTCGTGTTACACCTTATATCTGAATAGGCTCTAACAATGGATTTACCTGGAAAAACTCAGCAGGTCTGGCAGCATCGGCGGAGAAGAAAAGAGTTGACGTTTCGAGTCCTCATGACCCTTCAGCAGAACAGTTCTGCTGAAGGGTCATGAGGACTCGAAACGTCAACTCTTTTCTTCTCCGCCGATGCTGCCAGACCTGCTGAGTTTTTCCAGGTAATTCTGTTTTTGTTTTGGATTTCCAGCATCCGCAGTAGTTTTTTGTTTTTATCTAACAATGGATAACCTGTTAGTCCAGTTCACTTGGTACAACTCTGAACTCGATGCAGCCCTGGTGTGATGTACCATTGCTACTGCCACTCTGGTTGGTTGCTCGTCAGCACCAGTTACTAACCTGGGCGCATTAGGCTATCAAAACCTGGGGGCTAGTGCTTCCCTGAAGCTGTGAGACTGCTCTAAGCCTTGTTGACTTTCTGGAAAACAGACTTTAATGCCCACCATTGCTGGAGGGAATGTGGTGGGAGCTCGGCTGAAACCTGCCCATTCCACAGCACTGATTGTTAGCATGGCAACATGATGGGCAGACTTTAATCCCACCCCTGGAGGTGAGTTCTGAGGCAGAGGGTGCTGCTTGATTGAGCAGGAGAGTGCAGGATGGCAGGAAGACTGCCAAGCAAAACCTGTCTGATATGCCAGTGGCCTAACGGGTGGGGCCTCTCTTTCAAAGGCACTCGGTGCCTGATGAAGGAACCTGACATTAGGCAGGGGGGCTGCTGAGAGCCAATGCCCCGCCCTTTTCTCTGACACCCCTCCCCACCACTTGCCAATGACCCTATCCTGCCATCACTTACTTTATTCCAGGGTTCCCACGATGAACCCTGGTAAATGGCCAAGTGTATTACTGGCAGCAGCCACCACTCCTGCGGGTGCTGCTGATAATGGAGAGGCGCCAGCCTCTGATTGGCCGAGAGCTCTTGAGGGGGGTGGGATTTTCTTCCGGCTGGGGGAAGTGCAGCAATTAAATGTCTCTGATGGAGCCGGAAACTCCTGGGAACCCAAGCTGTAGGTTTCCCGCTGCCTATTAAGGATTTGGAGCTCCCAGAGATCGGGTCAGGCAGTGGTCAGTACCTGAGCCCCGCTGTCTGGCAGCGTCCGGTACCTGAGCCCCACTGTCTGGCAGCGTCCGGTACCTGAGCCCCGCTGTCTGGCAGCGTCCGGCACCTGAGCCCCGCTGCCTGGCAGCGTCCGGTACCTGACCATCTACAAGATGCACTGCAGGAACTCACCAAGACTCCTTCAACAGCACCTTCCAAACCCACAATCACTACCATCTAGAAGGACAAAGGCAGCAGACATATGGGAACACCACCACCTGGAAGTTCCCCTCCAAGTCACTCGTCATCCTGACTTGGAAATATATCGCCGTTCCTTCACTGTCGCTAGGTCAAAATCCTGGAACTCCCTCCCTAACAGCACTGTGGGTGTACCTACACCACATGGACTGCAGCGGTTCAAGAAGGCAGCACAGCACCACCTTCTAAAGGGCAACTAGGGATGGGCAATAAATGCTGGCCCAGCCAGCGAAGCCCACATCCCATGAATGAATTAAAAAAAACCTCCCACTGTCTGATGATGGCAGGTCTTTGAGCTGAAAACTTTTTCAAAGGTGAGTGATCAAATTCATGAATAACAGCCCTGAAATCTTTGAAAATGAGTGTCAGTCCATACTCTTTCTACAAATACCATCTGTATCAGCAGTACAAGGGTTAACGTGTCAAGAATTTGATCACTGGCAGGTTTGAGGTTTAGTCTGCGGCAGTCAATAAACAGAGTGACTCCTCTTTAATATTGGATGAGAGCAGTGTCGTGTATCGTTGACAGTACTGATAAAGTTCTCGAGTTCTGACAAATGCTGCCATGGATCACTGTGCCTCGGGACTATAGCCATTCTGATCCACAGCTAATAATAGCCTCTGCCTTTATTTCCCTCTCTCAGAAAGCACAGAAAAACAAGCTCATTATTCTACCTGCTAAAAGAAGAATTCTTTCCAATGCTGAGGGCTGTGTTGTCATCTCACTATTTGTATTTCAGTATTCACTAAAGTAGAATGAAGGAGCCCGGACGTTGCTTTTTATGATGTTTCACATTAAATTTTCAAACTCTTCTCCAGAATCGATAACTAACGATATCCTGCTTATTTTATCCTTATAAGTAATCTCAATTATCTTCGGCTTTTATACTGAAGAATTGGGGCCTAAATTTACAGACACAGTATTGTTGGGGCCGCCCCGCTCGTCGTGTTGGTGAGCTTGTCATATATGCATGTGAGGCTAGCAGCACTCAATTATGTCACCGTTGGATGTACACAATGGCTTCTTTCTTGGTAATATCACATAATTACATGACCATGTCATTGCATACATTAAGAAAAAGCACCTTTCAAGAACACAAGTCGTCCAAAAGTTCGTTCAAGCCAATGAAGCACTTTTTGAATCCCTGTTGTAATGTATGAAATGTGACAGCCTATATACTCACAAATAATCTGTGGTAGTGATGTCAGCTTGAGGGATAAATATTGGCCAGGACATCAGGGAAAGATCACCTGCTCCTCTTCAAAACAGTGCCGAGGGATAGTTTATGTTCACCCGACAGGGCAGATGGAGCCGTGGTTTAGTGTATCATCAGAAAGCCAGCCACTTTCGACAGTGCAACACTCCCTCAGTACTGCACCAGAATGCCTGGATTTTGTGTTCAAGACTCTGGAGCGTGATGGGGTGAACCCTCCTGTTGACCTGCGAAGAGGGTGGCTCCAGCCAAAAAAGACAACTATGGATAACCAGATGTGAGAGACAACATAAAATTAGGAGAATGAGTTTAAACAAGTAGCACAGATCCTAGCAAACAGGAAAAAATACAAAAACAGCAAAAAGTGACAAAACAGACTTTAAGGTTCAACACGAGAATATGAATAGAAGCTTGCGAGATATCTGGCAGAAAAAAAAAGCTTTGTTTTAAACCATTATATTCGGAAAAAGAGGGTGGTCAGGCGGCTTTGAAAATTGATAGCAGTGATATTGTCAATGAACAGAAGGAAATGGTGAACACACTGAATAATAACTGTGTCAGTATTTACAGGGAAGGAAGAGGTCAGCATGTCAGACACCCAAGGAAATTAATATTGAATCAGGGACAGGGACTCACCAAAATTAACCCAAGCAAAATAACAGTAAGGAAGCAAATAATGGCTGCACAGAGTGAGAAATCCCCAGAACCCATCCCATAGTTTGAAAGGAAACAGGTGAGAGCATTCTGATGTCCTAACTATAACCTACTAGAGTTAATTTGACTCAGGAACCATTCCTTTAGATTAAAAAATTGTCCATGTCTATCTACGATTTAAGAAAGGCGAGAGAGGGAAACCAGGGAATTATAGACCTATGTTAGCCTAACATTTGTTGTTGGAAGATTAACAAAGTCTATAATTAAAAATAGCGTGACTGAAGACCCCAATTATTCAGCATTTTTATTAATAACTTAGATATTGGATAGAAAGTCAAGTATTCAGATTTGCAGATGACACAATGATAGGTAGCATTGTAAGCAGTGTAGAAGGAGACATAAAATTGCAAGAGATATTGAGAGGGGAGGTGAGAGCGACTACTCTTGCCATCAAGGCAACATTTGATGAATTTAGCATCAAGGAACCTAGCACAAAGGAAGATGCTTGTTGTTGTTGGAGTTCAATCATCTCAGCCCCACACCATCACTGCAGGAATTCCTCAGGGTAGTGTCCTAAGCCCAACCACCTTCAGCGGCTTCATCAATGACATTCTTTCTAGTTTAAGAATGTTTGCTGATGACTCAGTACTATTCACAACTCCTCAGATACTGAAGCAGTCCGTGCCCTCATACATCAAGACCTGGACAACATCCAGGCTTACGTAGACAAGTGCCAGGCAACGACCATCTCTAGCAAGAAAGAATCTAACCATCTCCCCATGACATTCAGTGGTATTGCTAAATCCCCCACTATCAACATCCTGAGGGGTTGCCATTAACTAGAATCTGAACTGGACCAGCCATATAAATACTGTGGCTACAAGAGCAGGTCAGAGGCTAGGAATTCTGTAGCAAGTAACTCAACTCCCGACTCCTCAAAGCCTGTCCACCATGTGCAAGTCAGGAGTGTGATGGAATGCTCCCCACTTGCCTGTATGAGTGCAACTCCCAACAACACTCAAGAAGCTTGACACTGTCCAGGGCAAAGCAGTCCGTGTGACCGACACCCCATCCACAAACATTTATTCCCTCCATCACTGACGCACAGTAGCGGCAGTGTGTACCATCTACAAGATGCACTGCAGCAACTCACCAAGGCTCCTTTGACAGCACCTTTCAACTATCCACTTTAAACTGGAAAGGGATTGAAAAGGAGACTTTCTAAATGGTGAAAAGCTGGATATGGTGGAGGTTCGAAGAGACTTGGGGAATCCAGGTACATAGATCATTAAAATGCCCTGAACAGGTACAGAAAATAATCAAAAAGGCTAATGGAATGCTGGCCATTATATCGAGAGGACTGGAATACAAGGGGGTAGAAGTCATGCTTCAGCTATACAAAGCCCAGTTAGACCCACACCTGGAGTTACTGTGAGCAGTTCTGGGCAGCATATCTCAGGAAGGATCTATTGGCCTTGAAGGGAGCGCATTCTAGATTTCTCACAATAATACCTGAACTCTAAAGGTTAAATTATAAGAAGGAATTACACAAACTAGGGTTGTATTCCCTGGAATTTAGAACGTCAGGGGGTGATTTGATTGAAGTTTTCAAGATATTAAGCAGAACAGATAGAGTGAAACTATTTCTACTGGAGTGAAAGGGTGGTGGAAGTTTGGAACTGTCTTCTGCAAATGACAGTTGATGCTTGATTAATTTTAAATTTTAAATCTGAGATTGATAGACTTTTGTTATCCAAAGGTCTTTAGGGATATGGGGCAAAGGCATGTGTATGAGCTAAGCCACGGAGAAGCCATGACCTTATTAAATGGTAGAACAGGCTTGAGGGACTGAGTGGCCTCCTACTGTTCCTATGTAACCGATAATATTGTCACAAGTTACTGTAATCAGTGATTAATATAAAGAAAGATTGCATTTATACAGCAAATGGCAGGATGTCCCAAAGCACTTTAGAGCCAATGAACTGCTATAAATTATGTAGGCACTGTGATAATGTAGGAATTGTGGCAGCTACTTTGACCTCCCTAAAACAGCAATGTGATAATGACCAGTAATCTGTTTTGTGATACTGATTGAGGGATAATTATTAGCCAGGACACCAGTAAGAACCCCTCTGCTCCTCTTCGAATCGTGCACATGATTGGTTACGTTCTCTTGAAAGGGCAGAGAGGGATTTGGTTCAACGTTTCTTCCGAAAGACAGTGTGGCAACCTTGCTTTTAAGTCCTCAAGTCCTGGAGTGGAACTTGAACCCCCAGCTTTTTGACTCAGAGGTGAGAGTGCTACTCACTGAACCACAGTGTTATATTTGGCCTCCCTTGATGTTGATTTAGTTCTATTTGTTCATGAACATAAGACTACTGAGGTTTCATGTTGCTTTCATCAAGGGATTGGGAGCTTTTGGTTGATTGCATATGAATGAGGAGCAGGAATAGGCCACTCGGCCCTTCAAGCCTGCTCCGCATTCAATAACATCATGGCTAATCTGATTGTAACCTCCTGCCTACCCCGATAACCTTTCACTCCCTTGTTAATCAAGAATCTATCTAACTCTGCCTTAAAAATATACAAAAACTCAGCTTCCATTGCCTTTTGAGGAAGAGTTCCAAAGACTCTCGACCCTCTAAGAAAAAATATTTCTCCTCATCTCTCATAAATGAGCGACCCCTTATTTTTAAATCGTGCCCGCTGGTTCTAGATTCTCCCACAGGAGGAAATAGGGTTACTTCAAGGGCAAAGTACTTTCGTTAATCTGATTTATAGTTTGATGCAGAGTCAAAACATTGAGGAAACCAAGCACTAATAAAAGGTTATTGAAATGGTTTGTGGTGTGGAACCACCGGGAGAGGTGAGAACACTTGACCAGCATCATAAGGGTTTCCCTGGAAACTGTGTAAGGCAGTTGCTTAGACCAACTCTCAAATCATTATAGTCTTCACCTGTCGGCTGAGGAGGACAAGCCTTTGTTCCTGTGTTTACTGTAAACTAGCCTGAAAGCTCAGGTTCTCTGTGCCTGTTTGTATTATTTTATACATGGCATGCTTCTCATTGGTTTTGTGAATATTGAATGAATGCGAACATGTGAGCAATAGGCTAGTCCTGTCCATTCTTTTATAGCCTAACCTTTACATGCAGAGCTTCCCCATGTCTGAGTCCAGGTGTCTGACTAGTACTGTAGTTCTAAAATATTTAAAAAATCATTTTATAGCTTTTATAGCTTAGAGATATTTGTATTGCCTCTCACTGTGGTTGCTAGATTCAAAGGTCCCTCCCTCAGTTGCTTTCACAAGTAAAGAACAGACAAACAGTTAACCACAATCTTAGAGGCAAGACTGAGGGAGGCGTGGAGTTTCAGGGTTGAAGCCCTTAGAAGAATGAGTTAGAGTTGGAGTCTTGAGTTCACCATAGTGAAAATGAAGAGTGTGTACAACAGAGGATTTGGAGCTTAGTAAAAGAAGGGAAAAACATCAGGGGATCACTAAAATGGTATTGATGAGATAGGAATGAGAAGTGTTGCAATGGGGAGAGGGATCACCTATCAAATAATGAGCTATTTCTTGGATACAGTTTGAGAGTGAGAGAGATATACCCAGAACAGTTAATTCTGGGAGTTGATGGTAATCTATGTTGAAGTGGGATTGTGCATGAGTGGGTACTCTGTTTTCCGGAATGTTCACTGGCCCTCTTCTCCCTACAGCGAGAGACGTTATTGAGGCAGCTGGAGACTAATCAACTTGATATCGATGCCACGCTGGAGGAACTCTCTGTACAGCATGAAACTGAGGAGCAGAATTATGATCTGTAGGTGTTTCATTAACATCACACAATGGGCAAGGCATGACAGTAGGACTTGAAAAGCTCAGATTGCTTTTCATCAAAAGTCATTGGGTTTATTACATTTTTAGCTAGATGTGTTCTGCAACATGCTATTTTATCATGTCTTTTTATTCCCCCCCCACCCCCCATGATAAAACGAGAATCCATTAGTGGAATTGAATTATTTGGGGAACATGATACCATGTCGTCAAAGAAAGAATTTTGATTTGGAAATTTCCCCTTACATCTTAAGGGCTATCTGGAGCACTTCACAAACATTTGCTTTTGAAGGTTATTCACTGTTATTATGTAGACAAACACTGATATTTGCGCAAATCAAGGTCCTATAAATGCCAATGAGGTAAATGACCGCATAATTTGTTTTAGTGATGATATCAATTGAGGGATAATATTCACAAATTACCAATAGAACTCCCTTCACTTCAAGTAGTGTCATGGGATCTTTCACTTAAACCTGAGGGGACAAACTGGAACTTGATTTAACATTTCATCTAAAAAGTGGCACCTCTGGTAATTCAGTACTCCCTCAGTACCCCACCGGAGTGCCAACCTAGATTACCTACTCAACAGATGGAATAGGGCTTGAAGTAACAGCGATCTGGCTTGAAACAAGAGTGACACATTGAAAGCCAAAGTTAATTTGTTGTAATATTGTGAGACCTTGGATCCAATTTAATTAATAAAGCCAGGGCTGTTGCCTGATTGGATCGATTGAATTCGAGTGGACGGAGGGTGTTCACAAGATCAGGCCATTAAAAACCGCTGTAATTGAGCCAGTTTCCATGTCATCTTGTTTACCAGAGAGGAGGAATTAGAAGCTGATCCCAGAGAGTTCCTTGGGATCGGTTGGAACCTGACCCTGGAGTGCATTGTTGGATCAGTCAGGGGCTGATCCCGGAGTGTGCCATGGGATCGGTTGTAATCTGATCCTGGAGTGTGTCATGGGATCGGTTAGAATCTGATCTTGAAGTGTGCCATGGGATCGGTTGGAATCTGACTCCAGAGTATGCCGTGGGATCGGTCAGAGGCTGATCCTGGAGTGTGCCATGGGATTGGTTGGAGGCTGATCCTGGAGTGTGCCATGGGAACGGTTGGAGGCTGATCCTGGAGTGTGCAGTGGGTTCGGTTGGAGGCTGATCCTGGAGTGTGCAGTGGGTTCGGTTGGAGGCTGAACCTGGAGTGTGCCATGGGAACAGTTGGAGGCTGATCCTGGAGTGTGCAGTGGGTTGGGTTGGAGGCTGACCCTGGAGTGTGCCATGGGATTGGTTGGAGGCTGATCCTGGAGTGTGCAGTGGGTTGGGTTGGAGGCTGATCCTGGAGTGTGCAGTGGGTTGGGTTGGAGGCTGATCCTGGAGTGTGCAGTGGGTTGGGTTGGAGGCTGATCCTGGAGTGTGCCATGGGAACGGTTGGAACCTGATCCTGGAGTGTGCAGTGGGTTCGGTTGGAGGCTGATCCTGGAGTGTGCAGTGGGTTCGGTTGGAGGCTGATCCTGGAGTGTGCAGTGGGTTGGGTTGGAGGCTGATCCTGGAGTGTGCAGTGGGTTGGGTTGGAGGCTGATCCTGGAGTGTGCAGTGGGTTGGGTTGGAGGCTGATCCTGGAGTGTGCAGTGGGTTGGGTTGGAGGCTGATCCTGGAGTGTGCATTGGGTTCGGTTGGAGGCTGATCCTGGAGTGTGCAGTGGGTTCAGTTGGAGGCTGATCCTGGAGTGTGCAGTGGGTTCGGTTGGAGGCTGAACCTGGAGTGTGCAATGAGATCGGTTGGAGGCTGATCCTGGAGTGTGCAGTGGGTTGGGTTGGAGGCTGATCCTGGATTGTGCAGTGGGTTCGGTTGGAGGCTGATCCTGGAGTGTGCAGTGGGTTCGGTTGGAGGCTGATCCTGGAGTGTGCAGTGGGTTGGGTTGGAGGCTGATCCTGGAGTGTGCCATGGGAACGGTTGGAGGCTGATCCTGGAGTGTGCAGTGGGTTCGGTTGGAGGCTGATCCTGGAGTGTGCAGTGGGTTCGGTTGGAGGCTGATCCTGGAGTGTGCAGTGGGTTCGGTTGGAGGCTGATCCTGGAGTGTGCAGTGGGTTCGGTTGGAGGCTGATCCTGGAGTGTGCAGTGGGTTCGGTTGGAGGCTGATCCTGGAGTGTGCAGTGGGTTCGGTTGGAGGCTGATCCTGGAGTGTGCAGTGGGTTCGGTTGGAGGCTGATCCTGGAGTGTGCAGTGGGTTGGGTTGGAGGCTGAACCTGGAGTGTGCAATGAGATCGGTTGGAGGCTGATCCTGGAGTGTGCAGTGGGTTCGGTTGGAGGCTGATCCTGGAGTGTGCAGTGGGTTGGGTTGGAGGCTGATCCTGGAGCGTGCAGTAGGTTCGGTTGGAAGCTAATCCTGGAGTGTGCAGTGGGTTTGGTTGGAACCTGACCCTGGAGTGTGCCATGGGATGATCCTGGACAGTTTTCCCATTTTTTCTGAGATTCAGAGCTGCAGTTCCTGGTTTTGCTCCATGTTTTAAGAAGTGTTTGGTTTGGGGCTGTGAATTCACCTGTCCTGTTTTGGCTATGTATAGATCTTTGGTAAATATCTTATGTTAACGGTGTTTCACTGGAATCTTGCTGGAACTCCCTTTTCTCTCCGATAACATAATGTTCTGCTTTTATTTTCCGGGTATATCGTTGCAGCGTGAGATTAGTTTCCATGGGTTACGAGTTGTCCCTTTCTCTCTCACACACTGTCAACTTTATCTTGTTAGAAAACAGGCTCATCCTGACAGCTGCATTTGGAGTTGATATCAGCAGGACAAGGAAGGGGGTGTGAGGAGGAGGAGGAGTGCGTGAGGAGGAGGGTGTGAGAAGGAGGAAGAGGAGGGGGATGTGAGGAGGACGCTGAAGAGGTGTGAAGAGGAGGGTTGTGAGTCAGTGGGAGGAGCGTGTGCTCATCCCCCCCACCCCCAGCTGATCACATGCCCACCCAATGCCCTGGTCGATCGGGTGTCCATCCAGTGTTGTTAAAATGACAGTGCACCTTATCATTTCTCATTTGAGACGGAAAAGGTTTCCACTGTGCACTGTAAAATTGTAAACCAATGCTACTTAAGCAGCACTTGCCCCCCCCACCCCTTGTGACGCCCCCCCACCCCTTGTGACGCCCCCCCACCCCTTGTGACGACGCTCCCCTCCCCACCCCCTGTGAACCCTCCCCACCCCTTGTGATGCCCCCCACCCCTTGTGGGTTCTAGTATCAAGAAAGAGGATTGCAGCAGCAACATAAGAACACCATCACTCCCAGGTTACCCTCCAAGTCACGGTGACTTGGATATGTATTGCCATCCCTTCATCGTCATTGGATTAAAATCCTGGAATTTCCTGCCTAACAGCACCATGGGTGCACCATCACTTTCTCAAGAGCAATTAAGGGTGAGCAATAACTATCGGCCTGGCCTACAATGCCTACGTCTCAAGAACATTTAAAGTTTTGGAGGACCATTCGCACAACAGGCCGAGAGAACCACTCTCCCAGAGTTACACAGCAACTCCTAGCCCGGCTACCCCACGACCTGGTTGCAGTGTGTTCCAAATGTTGCAGAGCAGTGTGACTAACTGTCTGCTGTACATGCAGACATTCAGGCTGTTGCTCCAGCAGGTTGTATCTGCAGCCAAGGGTCCTGCTCGTAATCCCTGACAGCAGCTCTGCCGCTAGTACCTAACGTACCAAGCTTTCTCTATTGCAAGTCATCTTCCCTTCCCGCTGTCTGCTCACCACCTATAGTGAGTGCAGGGAGCTCGTGGAGCTTCTTTATCACTAAATCGATACCATCTGATTGGCTGCCTCTGCAGTGACCCACCTATTCACTAGCCCACTGGGCTAGACTTTCTCTAAAGCTCCCCCATGCCCTAACTCTGAACCCCATCTTTCTCTAGTTTCTCTCCTATCTCTCCTCATGCCCTCTTTGAGCTCATCTTGTCCATGAGACCCACCTCCTGCTCCCTCAACCCTATTCCCACTAAACTGTTGATCATCCAACTTCCACTCCAAGTCCCCATGTTAGCCAATAATGCTAAAGGTTCTCTTTCTTCAAGTGTTGCCCCTCTCTCCTTTAAATCTGCCAGCATAACACTCTACTCCTCTCCTGATTGACCCCACCATCCCATCTCCAACCTCCCTTTCCTTTCCAAAGTCCTTGAACGTGTTGTTGCCTTGCAAAACTTTGCCCATCTTTCCCAGAACTCTGTGTTTAAATTCCCCCAATCAGGTTTTGCCACTGCCACAGTACTGAAGCGGCTCTTAAAGTCACAAATGACATCCTGTGTGACTGTGACCACAATAAACTATACCGTCTCATCCTTCTCTACCTGTCTAGAGCCTTTAACATGGTTGACCACAGCATCCTCCTCCAACACCTCTCCACTGTTGTCCAGCTGGGTGGGATTGTACTCACATGGTTCCATTTTTATCTATCTAACTGTAGCCAGAGTATTGCTTGCAATGGCCTCTGTTCCCACTCCCACATTGTGACCTCTGGTGTCCTCCGAGGATCTAAGCTCAGCCCCCACCTAACTCTTGTCAACATGCAGCCCCTTGGTGACATCATCCAAATGCATTAGTTTTCATATGTATACATACTAATGAAACCCAGCTCTACCTCACCACTACTCCTCCACTGTCTCTAAATTATCAGACTGCCTATCCAACATGCAGTAGTAGATTAATAAATTTCCTCCAAGTAAATATTGCGAAGACTGCAGTCATTATTTTTGGTCCTCACTCCAAACCCTGTCCTGTAGCTGCCAACTCCATGCCTCTCTGGCAACAGTCTGTGAACAGACTTGTTTAATCCCAATCTTGGTGTCACGTTTCATCTCAAGATGAGTTTCTGAGCTAATCATGCCACCACTAAAACCCCTGTTTCTACTCTAGCATTGCTCGACTTCGCCCATCTCAGTTCATCTGCTGTTGAAACCTTCATTCATGCCTTTATTATGTCTAGCCTTGATTATCCCAATGCACTTGTAGCTGGACTCCCACATTTTACTCTCTGTAGACTTGAGGTCATCCAAAACTGCTGTCCATGTCTTAACTCGCAACAAGTCCTGTTCATCTATTATCCCTGTGCTCACTGACATTGGTTCCTGATCAAGTAACGTCTGATTTTAAAATTCTCAGCTTTGTTTTCAAATTCCTCCATGGCCTTGCCCCTCCCTATCTCAGCAATCTCCTCCAGCTCTAATATCCTCGGAGATGCATGCACTCATCTGGCCTCTTGGGCATCCCCGATTTTATTGGTGGCTGTGTCTGTAAAAGCCTCAGTCTTAAGCTCTTGAATACCCTCCCTAAACCACCCCACCTCTCTACTTCACTGTCCTCCTTTAGGATGTTCCTTAGAAACCATAGAAACGTTACAGCGCAGAAGGAGGCCATTCGGCCCATCTTGTCCATGCCGGCCTGAGGACACCCAGCTGCCCTTTCTAATCCCACCTTCCTGCACCCGGCCCATAGCCCTGCAGCTTACAGCACTTAAGGTGCAGATCCAGGTACTTTTTAAAAGAGTTTAGAACTTCTGCCTCTACCACCAACTTGGGCAGCGAATTCCAGACACCCACTATCCTCTGCGTAAAAAAGTTCTCCCTCATGTTCTTCCTCTACACCTTCTGCCACTTATCTTGAACCTATGTCCCCTGGTTCTAGAATTCTCCACCAAAGGAAACAATTTTATCCTGTCCACTCTATCTATTCCCCATATAATTTTGTACACCTCAATCAAGTCACCTCTCAGCCTTCTTTCTTCCAAGGAAAATAACCCCAACCTATCCAATCTCTCCTCGTAGCTACGCTTTTCTAACCCTAGCAACATTCTTGTAAACCTCCTCTGCACTCTCTCCAGAGCTATTACGTCCTTCCTGTAATGTGGTGACCAGAACTGCACACAATACTCCAGTTGTGGCCTCACCAGTGTTTTATACAATTCCAACACTATATCCTTACTTTTATATTCTATACCTCTGCCAATGAAGGAGAGCATTCCATATGCCTTCTTTATAACCTTGTCTACTTCAACTGCTGCCTTCGGGGACCTATGTACTTGTACGCCAAGATCTCTCACTTCATCTACCCCTCTTAGTATATTCCCATTTATTGTGTAATCGCTGTAACTGTTTGACCTCCCTAAATGTATGACCTCACACTTCTCTATGTTAAAATCCATCTGCCACTTTACCGCCCACTCCACCAACCCATCTATATTGTTTTGGAGATTATGGCTATCCTCTACACTATCCACTACTCGGCCAATCTTTGTGTCATCTGCAAATTTCCCAATTGTGCCCCCCATGTTCATGTCCAAATCGTTAATATATAACACAAACAGCAAGGGTCCCAACACCGAGCCCTGTGGAACACCACTTGAGACAACTTTCCATTTGCAAGGGCGTCCATCGACCGTTACCCTTTGATTCCTGTTACAAAGCCAACCTTTTATCCAGTTTGTCACATTACCCTGAATCCCATGGGCTTTTACTTTCCTGACCAATGTGCCATGGAGGACCTTGTCAAATGCCTTGCTAAAATCCATGTACACAACATCCCCTCCACTGCACTACCTTCATCAACCCTTCTTGTCACTTCCTCAAAGAATTCAATCAAATTTGTGAGGCAAGACCTTCCTTTAACAAATCCATGCTGACCATTCCTGACTAGTCCATGCCTTTCCACATGACAGTTAATCCTATCTCTCAGGATTGATTCTACTAATTTGCTCACCACCGATGTAAGACTAACTGGCCTATAATTGTTTGGCATTTCCTTTGATCCCTTTTTAAACAATGGAACTACATTTGCATTTCTCCAGTCCTCCAGTACCTCCCCTGTATCTAATGAAGATTGGAAAATCATCCTCAGAGCACCTGCTATCTCCTCCCTGACTTGGTTCAGCAGCCTCGGAAACAATCCATCTGGCCCTGGTGACTTATCAACTTTCAAGGATTTCAACCCTTTGAGTACTCCCTCTCTCTTTATGACTATCCCGTCCAATATCTCACGGTGTTCCTCCTGGACTACTATATCTACATCCTCCCTTTCTACATCTTTGACCAAGCCTTTGGTCATCTGAACTAATATCTCCCTAATGTGGCTCAGGATCATAGTTTGTTTTATGATGCTCCTGTGCAGCACTTTGGGACATTTTATTAGGTTAAATACAAATTATTGTTGTTTTGAAAGTCTGGCTGCCAATGCTAGAATCCAATAGACCTTCCTTCAATGAAAATGCTGGAAATTCGGTAGGGGAGCTACTGAACATCAATCGAAGATCAGCTTCTGTGAACAGGATCAAAGTCCAGTTATGGAAGTAAATCTTAAATTGGACCTGTGGGCCATGTCTCTAGCCACAGATGACTAAAGCACTCCAGTACTGCTCTTCTGTCACCAGTAAACTCTGTATCTCTGAGGCAATTTTAAGTTGCAGTGGGTCTTCATGGCCTTTCCGACCTTTGGTGCTTTCGTTCCAGCCCAGGTGGTGTCCTACTCTTGGAGGTCCTCCTTAAACGTACTTTGCCATGTCTTCTTCGGCCAGCCTCATCATCAGCCTCCCCTGGGAGTCATGGAGGTGAAATACGTGTCCTGCCAACCTCAGCCATCTCTCCATCCCAATGTTCTGCAGGCACCTCTAACCAGCCCACTGTAGTATTGCTATTTCCCTAAACATTAGAAAGAAATCAGCTACTTTTGATCAATGGTGATCCATGATAGACTGCAAGTCTCCCTTCCAGCTCCCCAACCCTGACCCATTAACCTCCTGATACTAACTCTTACTGAAGAACAGCAGCTTGGATGGAATGTGACTGGTGCCTATGGAGCCATTCCCAGTGAGAGGCATTGGGAAAATGCATCTTGGTTAGCAGAAATATACAGTATAAAAGATTTTTGATAAAGCAGTTGTCTATATCCATTTATTTGAAATGTTGGGAATAGCATTCCATGGTCTTGGGTATGGGCCAGTTAGACCCCTGGAACAGTTACAATTCCTGGAACTGTTCTTGGCCCTTCAACAGTCTGCTGAATGAAGATACTAGCTGGTACTGAGGGGGCTCACTTAAAACAAATATAAGTTTGTGTTCAGTGGAAATGTGTTAAAGGTGAGTTCAGGGATTCACTTGTCGTATACTAAGATTGCTTTGTTTTCAGCTTCTCAGCAGGGTTGAGGGGTCACCTGACCTCTTGCTAGACAGTGCAAGATGCAGTGACTGAATTATCATTGCTGTTCAGTGACTCCCTCATTCTCCCCCCAGAACTTCCCTGATCTGGCACTTGGCAGTACACATGGAACTGTTTCACCATAAATGATGGAATTCCAAGCCGAAGGATTGAGTACAGGGATAAACCAATAGGTTGGGGCCGGAGCAGCATAAGAAAATGGAAGGTGAACTGGTTTGCATGTCCTGCAATAATGCACCATTAGTGATCAGTTTAGACAAGTTGCTGAAGGAGAGGGCAGAGGGGCAAGAGAGCATGATTGGTAATCAGGAAAGATTCATTGTCTGATAACAGGATACTGGACCCAATAGGGGAGAGAACTGTGTGGGATTGGCCGGAGCTGGGGAATGTCCATCATGTTAGGGAAGCAATTATGGAGCAGGAGTGACTTCATTTCAGGAAAGATGCTCAGTAAAGCTAGGGGAGTAACACAGACACTAAGCGTCAGATCGGTTGAAAGGTGTTGGTTAATAATGAGTATTAGAAAGGAAATGAAATGGGGAGGGAAGGAAGTCATATGATTGTACGAAAAGACCACCTGGTCCATCAAGTCTTTCCCATTCAGCCATATTGCAATTAAGCAACATGACTCTTTATACTACCCACGCTTCAGCATTATTGTAATCACCAGGGAGGGGTATGAAACCAGGAAATGAATCCAGACCAATTCATGAGAAAATAAATAGTGGGAAATACCTGTTCAACTCCCGAAGGTGATAGAAGAGAAGTTCCAGGAGTGTCATGGAGGAACATATCCCACCCTGTGTACACATTGATTGAAGAACATCATCCACCCTCTGTACACAAGGACTGAGGAACATCACACACCCTGTGTACACGGGGACTGAGGAACATCACACACCCTGTGTACACGAGGACTGAGGAACATCACTCACCCTGTGTACACGAGGACTGAGGAACATCACACACCCTGTGTACACGTTGACTGAGGAACATTACACATCCTGTGTACACGAGGACTGAGGAGCATCACACACCCTGAGTACACGGGGCCTGAGGAACTTATCAGACCCTGTATACACATTGACTGAGGAGCATCACTCATCTCCTGAGTACACATTGACCGAGGAGCATCACTCACCTGTGTACGCATTGACTGAGGAGCATCACTAACCTGTGTACACATTGACTGAGGAGCATCACTCACCTCCTGTGTACACATTGACTGAGGAGCATCATTCACCTCCTGTGTACACATTGACTGAGGAGCATCATTCACCTCCTGTGTACACATTGACTGAGGAGCATCATTCACCTCCTGTGTACACATTGACTGAGGAGCATCACTCATCTCCTGTGTACACATTGACTGAGGAGCATCACTCACCTCCTGTGTACACATTGACTGAGGAGCATCATTCACCTCCTGTGTACACATTGACTGAGGAGCATCATTCACCTCCTGTGTACACATTGACTGAGGAGCATCATTCACCTCCTCTGTACACATTGACTGAGGAGCATCACTCATCTCCTGTGTACACATTGACTGAGGAGCATCATTCACCTCCTGTGTACACATTGACTGAGGAGCATCACTCACCTCCTGTGTACACATTGACTGAGGAGCATCATTCACCTCCTGTGTACACATTGACTGAGGAGCATCATTCACCTCCTGTGTACACATTGACTGAGGAGCATCATTCACCTCCTGTGTACACATTGACTGAGGAGCATCACTCATCTCCTGTGTACACACTGACTGAGGAGCATCACTCACCTGTGTACACATTGACTGAGGAGCATCACTCACCTGTGTACACATTGACTGAGGAACATCACTCACCTGTGTATACATTGAGGAACATCACTCACCTGTGTACACATTGACTGAGGAACATCACCCACCTCCTGTCTACACATTGACTGAGGAGCATCACTCACCTGTGTACACATTGACTGAGGAACATCACCCACCTCCTGTGTACACATTGACTGAGGAACATCACCCACCTCCTGTGTACACAGTGACTGAGGAACGTCATCCACCTGGCGTACACAGTGATCTGCTGCCTGGAGCTGTCCAGCTTCTTTTTAAATGTTTGCAGTGAATCCACATCCGTTGCTCCAGCCACTAACTTATTCCAGCGATCGGTGAGCCTCTAGGAAATGGAATAGCACTGGACCCCTACCCTGTAATTTGTATGCATGTCTCATGGTTCTCACTAATTTATCTAATTCAAATAATCTGTCCCCATGTAAATTCTTGTCTCTTCATTATTTTAAAGACTTCAGCCAAATCTCCCTGGTGACTACATTTTTCAAGAGTATTAAGTTCCATCTGAGTCCTGGATACTAAATGTTGTTAAAGTGAACTATTAATCTAGTGAGCCTTCTCTAAACCTTTTCCAAGGTCACAACATGAGGGTTGACCAGGACTGGACAAAGTATTCTGGATGAGGATCTGGTAATAAGGACACTCACCTCCTGTGTACACATTGACTGAGGAACATCACTCACCTG
Source organism: Cetorhinus maximus (assembly GCF_964194155.1). Lineage (NCBI taxonomy): Eukaryota > Metazoa > Chordata > Chondrichthyes > Lamniformes > Cetorhinidae > Cetorhinus > Cetorhinus maximus. The sequence continues at coordinate 50,043,101 of NC_135888.1, read as the reverse complement.
TGTACACATTAACTGAGGAACATCACCCACCTCCTGTGTACACAGTGACTGTTCCTCAGTCAATGTGTACACAGGAGGTGAGTGATGCTCCTCAGTCAATGTGTACACAGGAGGTGAGTGATGCTCCTCAGTCAATGTGTACACAGGAGGTGAGTGATGTTCCTCAGTCAATGTGTACACAGGAGGTGAGTGATGCTCCTCAGTCAATGTGTACACAGAGATCTGCAAAGTTCCTCAGGCCTCGTGTACACAGGGTGTGTGATGTTCCTCAGTCCTCGTGTACACAGGGTGTGTGTTCCTCAGTCGTCGTGTACACAGGGTGTGTGATGCTCCTCAGTCATCGTGTACACAGGGTGTGTGATGTTCCTCAGTCCTCGTGTACACAGGGTGTGTGATGTGCCTCAGTCCTCGTGTACACAGGGTGTGTGATGTTCCTCAGTCATCGTGTACACAGGGTGTGTGATGTTCCTCAGTCCTCGTGTACACAGGGTGTGTGTTCCTCAGTCGTCGTGTACACAGGGTGTGTGATGCTCCTCAGTCATCGTGTACACAGGGTGTGTGATGTTCCTTAGTCCTCGTGTACACAGGGTGTGTGATGTGCCTCAGTCGTCATGTACACAGGGTGTGTGATGTTCCTCAGTCCTCGTGTACACAGGGTGTGTGATGTTCCTCAGTCCTCGTGTACACAGGGTGTGTGATGTTCCTCAGTCATCGTGTACACAGGGTGTGTGATGTTCCTCAGTCCCCGTGTACACAGAGTGTGTGCTGTTCCTCAGTCCTTGCGTACAGAGGGTGGATGCAGGGGCAATAGTCCCTGTATCGGTGGAGGGGGAGTGTGGCTCAAGAGAATGGCGGGGGGGAAGGAGGGGGGGGCATGTGGTGAATGGTCCCTGGGGTAATATGGTGGGGAGGGGGGCTCTGAATGGCCCGCCGGATATTGTGGTGGGGAGAGGGGGTCTGAATGGTCCCTGTGGTATCATGGTGGGTGGGAGGAGGTGAATGGTCCCTGGGGTATTGTAGAGGAATGATCCTGGAGCGGAGTGGGGAAAGGCCTAGGAGTTAGGGGTTAATCATTGGGTCATGTTGTTGGCGGGGGGCGCTGATGTGGTTGGTCTAGGGTACATGTTGGGTGGGATATGCTTCTGGGGTATGGGGTCAGAGGATGACCTTGGGATGAGGGAAGAAGGGTCTTGGGTAAGTGGTGTCCCCTGGAGAGGGGTGTGTTTTGGTCTAGGGTGGGGTATGGAAAATGTTCATGGGCATAGCAGAGTTGTGCTGAATAGATGTATCTTGTCCTTGATGCTCACGTTCTATTCCTTGTCTAAGGAAACATGGTTTGCAGTTGGTTGTATAATGTGTGAGGCAACGCCCTCTAATGCTGACTGTTTGACAGTGAATTAGGGGATGATCATCAGTGAGGGCCACAAATGTCCTCAGCTCAGTTATCGGCTGTAAGAGAAGGCTATTGGAACTGATATTGAATCCAGAGTGCCTCTAATTTATTTATTTGAAGCCATTGTAATGTTCGATGAGAAGCTGCACAAGAGATTAGATTTTCAATCAGCAGTCACCTTTCAGCACTGCGACACCAAGCTTCTTGGCAAGAGCTCAACACTCTGAGCTAATTGAGCCTCTATAACCTACTCTTGCACAAAGTGGGTGCTCTCCAATAGCTTAATGTCCTGCAGATTTTATAAGGTCTGCATTTTGATTAGAAATTTGGAGCTGCTAGAGTGACAATCTCTGTCCTGTGTTAGTAATTCTGCCTCTTCCTCAGGTATGTGATTGACCAGGTGGGTGGAATCATCACAATTACATTCGAGGCTCAGAACTGTGAATGTTATCTGTAAAACTGCAAAGAGTTTGCCTAGATTGACTTGCCTTTTACGTTCTGTATCGGAGGCAGAATTTTGATCTTATTTTCTCATTTTCCTTATTCTTCTGGTTGGAGTCCATAAATCCTTTCTTGAGCTAATGTGAATTGTGAATGTGCATGTGATGGTTTGAGTTCAGAATGTAATACATGACTACTTCAGTGCGTCATGGAAGCTCACACCACTTAATAAGTGGCTCCGAGGGGAGAGGTTTCTGACAGGCTAAGACCAACAGCCCTGAAGTTATTTCTGTCAGGTTGCTAAGAGAGACAAAGAATGGGATCTATGCTAGAAATTGTCCTGGTAAAGCCATTGAATGCTGAGGAAATCCCACTGCATTGGAGAGAAATACTTGGATGTATACTGTTCAATTAATGTGGAAAACATGCTAAGGGGAAGAACAGGCATTAAATGGAATGGATGTCGGCCTGGAAAAGGTAAAGGAAGTGACCAAAAGATGGGTTTGAAGGAAAGTTGTGAAGGTGAAGAGTGAAGTAGAACAATGGAGTTCAGTGAGGAATTTGAGAGTAGTACAGAGGCAGCTAAAGACTTTGCCATGAGTTGTGAATTGAAGAGAGTGGGAGATGTACAGGGACTCCAGAGGGCAAAGGGTAAAGGAGCAGAGATAATGCCGAGGGACAGCGCAGAGGTAGGGTTGGCTAAGACCTTGGAGCACTTGAAGATGAGGATGGACTTTTTAAATTTCTTGTCTTCAGCTGCCCATCATGTAGCAACCTTGCTGAGTTTATGGAGAAGTGAGAACAGGCATGTGACAGTTTTGGTGAGTTTGAGGGAGGGGTAAGGTTGGAAGTAATCAGTACTGGTAATGGGGTGTTTGGGATGTTGTGGTTTGAAGCTCAGCTCTGGGCCTCTCAGGTTATGAATTGCCTGAGCTATGTAGGGAATGGAGTGAGTGGCCAGGGAGAGAGGGAGGTTTGTGGCTGGGTGCCAGACAATGGTCACTGTGATATTCGCAGGAAATTCCGACTGTTCTGCTCAATGTCAGATGAACAATTTGCATCAGATACATCAGTACAGAGGTTATTAAGGGCAGTGATGGAGATTTAAAGCTCAGTATTAACAACAAACAGCAGTGTCTCTTGTGCTAGTGTATGATGGCACCAGATGTCAGTGTGTAGGTGGGGCATTGGGCAGTGAAAGGATCTCAGGATAAATAAATCCTTGAGCAGCTCTAGAAGTGCCTCTGTGGAGGTGGGAAGTGAAGCTGTTGCTGGAGATGCTCTGAACTCGAAGTGGAGCCATGTGAGGACAGTAGAATGGAGTTGGGTACTAGAGAAGTGAGGATGAAGGAGAATGGCACGCAGACATGTCGAACAGAAAGAGGTCGAGGAGAATGAGGGATAACACATCATAAGCATTTTCACTGAGGTTCTTTGCAGGTTTGGTATGGGGATCTTGCTGCTGAACAGAGTGGAGGTCAGACTGAAGGGAATTAAAGAAAACTTACATTTCTGTAGCACCTTGCATGGCCTCAGTGACATCCCAAAAGTTGAAACATGAGCAATGACTAAAAGCTGTAGTCAAAGATGTAGGTTTTAAGGAGCATCTTCGAGGAGGGAGAGGTGGAGAGATCTTTGGGGAATTTGAGTTTAGGGCTTTGGAAGTTGAAGGCATGGGCAGAATGGTGCAGCACTTAAAATCAGGGATAGACAAGGGGTCAGAATGAGAGCATAGATATCTTAGAAGGTTGTAGGATTGGAGAAGATTGCAGAGATAGAGAGGGGTGAGGCCATGGAGAGATTTGAAAACAAGGATGAGAATTTTAAAATCAATGCATTGCTTGATTGGGAGCCACTGACACAGGAAGTGGAGAATAGTTTTGAATAGTTGTCTTTTGGATTGGAGGGGTTCTCAGAACTTAGGTTAGGACCACTGAATTTCCTGACCCATATTAATGACCTAAACTTGAGTGTACAGGGTATAATTTCAAAATTTGAGAATGGCACAAAACTTGGAAGTATTGTGAGCCGTGAGGTGGATAGTGATCAACTTCAAGAGGACATAGATTGGTGAAATGGGAGGACATGGAGCAGATGAAATTTAATGCAGTGTCTGTGAAGCGATTCATTTTGGTAGGAAGAATGAGGAGAGGCAATATGAAATAAAGGATACAATTCTAAAAGGGGTGCAGGAGCAGAAGGGACCTGTGTATAAATATTTGAAGATGGCAGGGCAGGTTGAGAAAATGGTTGATAAAGCATACAGAATCCTGGGTTTTTTAAAGAGGGGCATAGCGTACAAAAGCAAGGAAGTTATAATAAAGCTGTTTAAAACAGTGGTTCAGCCTCAACTATCTGGGTAACACAATTTAGGAAAGATGTGAAGGCATGAGAAAGGGTGCAGAAGGACAAGGGCAGCAGACACATGGGAACACCACCATCTAGAATTTCCCTTCCAAGCCACTCACTATCCTGACTTGGAAATATATTGGCGTTTCTTTACTGTTAGTGGGTCCAAATCCTGGAACATCCTCCCTAACAGCACCTACACCACATGGACTGCAGCGGTTCAAGAAGGCAGCTCACCACCACCTTCTTGAGGGCAATTAGGGATGGGCAGCAAATGCTGATCTAGCCAGCGATGACCACATTCTGTGAAAGGATATTTTTAAAAAGGGATAAGCATTAACCAGGGCAACAGGGAATATTGCTCGAAATAGTGCGATGGGATCTTTCTCTTCCACCTGAGAGGGTATTCCTCAGTACCACGTGGGAGTGTTGACCTGGATTATGTATTAATCTGTAGTAGAACGTGAACTCTTAGTTCAATAAGAGATTTGTTCTAATCTTGAAAGGAATTTTCATGGATCCTAGGGTCCATCCATTAGAATCTAATGAGCTCTGATGAGAAATTACGGATCTGAAATGTTAATACTTTCTCTCTCCACAGATCCTCCCAGACCTGCTGAGTATTTCCAGCATTTTCTGTTTTCATCTTGAATCCTCTGTGTCTTTCAGATTTCTTGAGCTAATGGATACCAAGAATCGGGGCTTCAATTCTCCTTTAGCGACCAATGGTCAAAGCCCATCATCTGGGTCACAGTCACCTGTGGTACCCGCAAGCTCAACTTCCACCACCAACTCCAGCCCTGGAACTCCGCAACCTCCTGTGCAAGCACCTCCCACTCCATCAGGGTCCCCTCCCCCACCATCAGTGTCTCCCTCTGCTGAGCCAGGCTCTGCTCCTGAGATATCACCCACACCACTCAGCACACCCTCCCCCTCCGCCAACACCCTGGCTGCACCTATTGCTCAGAAACGCAGCTTTATCTCGCGACTGTTTGGCTCCTCCTCCACACCAGAGATTCCCGCTACCAAAGCTGGTAAGATATTGAGCGATTCCGGATGTACTCGGGACTCAATAAGGTAGATCGGAAAAGCTTCATCCTCTGGTAGGGGAGAAAGAGGGTATAATCACAATTACAGCAATGTCATTTAGGAAGGAAATCAAGAAGCATTTCTTCACACAATGGGCCGTGGATAATGGAAACACCCTCCTTTAAAGGTTGTGAATGCTGGAGATCAGTTGAAAATTTCAGGACTGAGATGGAGTTATTTTTGTTGGATAAGGCTATCGAGAGGGATCACACTAATGCTAGTAAATTGAGTTGAGGTTTAGATAAGCCATGATCTCATTTGAATTTGGGTATATAACCAATCGCCGGAAGAATCTCCCACTGTTTCTATGTTGCTGATGAATGAGGCTTGGGAAACAGCTCAGTCACTACTTTTACATTTCTAGTGTCAGTTTGAAGAAACAATGGAGGAAAGCAGCCAGTCAGACTGAAATAGCTACAGTCAGTTTTTTGTCAGTGTTAACAGGAAGTTCTCTGTTCAATTTACATTAATTAATTTAAAGCCCCAGGTGTGATGTAATTACAAAAATTGTCCCTCCTCAGCACCTCCTGCCCCCGTCCGCGACCCCTCCTTTCCTCACCACCCCCTGTCCCCGCCCCCTCTCTCTCGCGCCCCCCTCTCTCTCGCGCCCCCCCTCTCTCGCGCCCCCCCTCTCTCGCGCCCCCCTCTCTCTCGCGCCCCCCTCTCTCTCGCGCCCCCCTCTCTCTCGCGCCCCCCTCTCTCGCGCCCCCTCTCTCTCGCGCCCCCCCTCTCTCTCGCGCCCCCCTCTCTCTCGCGCCCCCCTCTCTCTCGCGCCCCCTCTCTCTCGCGCCCCCCTCTCTCTCGCGCCCCCCTCTCTCTCACGCCCCCTCTCTCTCGCGCCCCCCTTCTCTCTCTCGCGCCCCCCTTCTCTCTCTCGCGCCCCCCTTCTCTCTCTCGCGCCCCCCTTCTCTCTCTCGCGCCCCCCTTCTCTCTCTCGCGCCCCCCTCTCTCTCGCGCCCCCCTTCTCTCTCTCACGCCCCCCTTCTCTCTCTCGCGCCCCCCTCTCTTTCTCGCGCCCCCTTCTCTCTCTCGCGCCCCCCTTCTCTCTCGCGCCCCCCTTCTCTCTCTCGCGCCCTCCTTCTCTCTCTCGCGCCCCCCTTCTCTCTCTCGCGCCCCCCTTCTCTCTCTCGCGCCCCCTTCTCTCTCTCGCGCCCCCCTTCTCTCTCTCGCGCCCCCCTTCTCTCTCTCGCGCCCCCCTTCTCTCTCTCGCGCCCCCCTTCTCTCTCTCGCGCCCCCCTTCTCTCTCTCGCGCCCCCCTTCTCTCTCTCGCGCCCCCCTTCTCTCTCTCGCGCCCCCCTTCTCTCTCTCGCGCCCCCCTTCTCTCTCTCGCGCCCCCCTTCTCTCTCTCGCGCCCCCCTTCTCTCTCTCGCGCCCCCCTTCTCTCTCTCGCGCCCCCCTTCTCTCTCTCGCGCCCCCCTTCTCTCTCTCGCGCCCCCCTTCTCTCTCTCGCGCCCCCCTTCTCTCTCTCGCGCCCCCCTTCTCTCTCTCGTGCCCCCCTTCTCTCTCTCGCGCCCCCCTTCTCTCTCTCGCGCCCCCCTTCTCTCTCTCGCGCCCCCCTTCTCTCTCTCGCGCCCCCCTTCTCTCTCTCGCGCCCCCCTTCTCTCTCTCGCGCCCCCCTTCTCTCGCTCGCGCCCCCCTTCTCTCGCTCGCGCCCCCCTTCTCTCGCTCGCGCCCCCCTTCTCTCTCTCGCGCCTCCCCCTCCTCTCTCCTATATACCTCTCGCGCCTCCCCCCTCTGGCCCCCCTCACTTTCACGCTCCCCCTCCCCTCCCTCCACCCTATTCCTCTGTTCCCCTCCACCATCTCCGCCCCCGTCTCTTTGTCTTTCCTGAGCTTCTTTCCCAGTATTGTTGACTGTTCCTCCATTATCAAGACTCCTGTTATTGCCTGCTGCTCTGCCTCACTGTCTCCCGTGTCAGTTTCCCATTGACTTGTCTCTTCTCGTCTCTGTTCTTCCTTCAGCCTTCTCTGAAAAGTAAAACCTCTTCTGATGTCAGTTTTCTTGTGCAGATGCAGCATTCCCGGGTTCCTCTGAGGGAGAAGTGAAGACACAGAATGTTGATGACTTTGTCCCTGAGGAGGGAATTGACAAGAGTTTCCTGGAAGATACAATTCCTCAAAAGGAAAGTGGTAGTGCAACACGGCATGAGAGTGACAGGTAGGAATTTCAGGACATCCATAGTTGGACGATCACAATGACGGAGCAGTTCAGCGCCCTCGGGACTCAGGACTTGTATACCACTCAGTTCTTTATTACCTTTTCGTTAGTGGATGATAATCTCAGAAAATGAAACAGTGACAGATACGCCATACACTGACTGTGATGTCAGTGGAATTAGTGTTATACAGTGTTATTACAGAAGAGGCACTGGTAGTGTTGGGAGGGTGGGTGCCAGAGGATGTTCTGTAGGTGATGGGTGAGGGTGCGGGCCACTGATGGTGGACTGGAGAGGTCCTGTAGGCGGTGGCCACCGGTGGAGTGATTGCACTGTTGCTGTCTGCCACCATCTTAGCTTGAGCTGAGTGACACATTTGGTACAAGTGGTTTAACAGCTGTGAGTCACCTACTAACTGCTGCTTGCCTCATCCTACTGCAGTGATGGCGAGAGGAGAGGAAATCCCATGGTAGCAGCATTCCAGGATGATTTGGACCTCGATGACCAGATGTTGCAGATTCCAAGTGTGAAATCACAGGTTCCCAGTAAAGACATAACCCTGTCCAGTGATGAAGATGAGAGTGCAAAGGTCATCATTGATCCACCAAAATGGTCAGTGCTTCATGAATAGTTGTTTTTCAGACTTGAGGAAAGTACAGAGTTATTTACCCTGGGTCAGCATTAGGAGCATTGCTCTGTTGATTTATACGAATGACCTGGATTTGGATGTACAGGGCCAATGATTTGAAACTCGGAAATGTAGTAAATGATCAGGTGGATAGTAACACATTTCAGGTGGGTACAGCCTGGTGAAATGGTCAGAAACATGATGGGTGAAATTTAACACAGAAAAGTGTGAAATGATCAATTTTGGTAGGAAGAATGAGAAGAAGCAAAATAAACTAAATGGTGGTGGGGTGCAGGATCAGAGAGCTGGGGGTGTATGTACACAAATCTTTAAAAATTACAGGGCAAGTTGAGAAAGTTGTTTTAAAAAAAAGCATGTCGAATTCTTGGTTGTATTAATAGAGGAATAGAATTCAAAAGCAAGGAAGTGATGCTAAACTTTGACACAAGACTGGTTAGGTCTCAGTTGGAGTGCTGTGTTCAATTCTGAGCGCCACACTTTAGGAAAGATCTCAAGATCTTGGAGAGGGTGCAGAGGAGATTTACTACAATGGGACCCAGGATGAAAGACTTCAGTTACTGTGGAGAGGCTGGGGCTGTTCTCCTTGGAGCAGAGGTTTAATAGAGAGGTTCTTTTGAAAGAGCTATTCAATTCGTCTCACACTCCCCTACTGTTTTCCCCTAGCCCTGCAACATTCTCTTTTCAAGAATCTGTCCAACAACTCGTGCACCTTCTCTCTGGTCCTTTTTCCATTCATGTTAAATTCATTTCCTCTGATTACCAACTTTACTGCCACAGTTTCCCCTTCTTTACTCTTATCAAGAATGAGAGGTGATCTTACTGAAATTGAGGGGGCTTGACAGAGTAGCTGCTGAGAGGATGTTTCCCCCTCATGGGGGAATCTAGAACTAATTAATGAGACTAATTGGATAGTCCTTTCAAAGAGCTGGTACAGTCATGATGGCCCAATGGCCACTTTCTGTGCAATAGAATTGCATGAATAGTTTTAATAGTAAAATACCCTACAGCATCAGAGTTAAATTAAAGATAATTGGACCTCAGTGTTCCAACTTCATGATTACCATAGTAACTTCTGACCAGCCCTTGCTGCACTGAGATCCCCTGGATTCACAAAGCCTCTGCACATGGTCATTGTTCACAAGAAAGACAAACTAGTGCCTTGGAACGACTGTTTGATCAAGAGGCCATTAAATTGTAGCTGAAATCTATCATCCATCTTGGTTGTATTAATAGAGGGATAGAATTCAAAAGCAAGGAAGTGGTGCCAAACTTTGACACAAGACTGGTTAGGCCTCAGCTGGAGTGCTGTGTTAGATTCTGAGCACCGCACTTTAGGAAAGATTTCAAGATCTTGGAGAGGGTGCAGAGGAGATTTACTACAATGGGACCCAGGATGAAAGACTTCAGTTACTGTGGAGAGGCTGGGGCTGTTCTCCTTGGAGCAGAGGTTTAATAGAGAGATTCTTTTCCATTCACTACGTTGTTCCACCACCCCCCTACCTATGCCCAATGGTCTACTTGAATGGCCTGAGTGGCACTATGTCTATTATAAAAGGAGTAAGTGCTCAGCAAAAACAGTTTAACAGCGTGGGCGCTTTTCTTCCATCAGTAACCCCGTTTGTATTTATATTATTTTCCCTTCCTCTTCAGGGCTTCCAAAAGTTTATTAAAATCCCAGGACAGAGCTCCACCAAAGCCTTCGAACAGGACCCCGGCATCAGCTCACCCGCCCCCATCCAACCAGAACAACTCAGCAGCAGCAGAAATCCAGCCTCCAGTCTCTCTGGTAACAACTCCCTGACCTCTGGCCCATCTCTGTCCTCCCCGCTAATCCCAATGCCAGCTCCACTCCACAGGACTGAAAACAAGGGCCAGAACAAACCTAAAACACGAGAATACAAGGACTCATCTGACAGTGATCTCGAGGGACCAATTGCCAAACAGTTGCTGTCTTTTGTCATGGATGACCCCGACTTCGAGAGTGATGATTCCAACAGAAAAAATACAATTGTACGTTTCATTTTGATCTTTATTTTTTTCAAACATCTTTTGTTTCAAGTGTGTGGCTTTGGACTGATCAAGGTGAGGAAAGTAATGAAATAGTAACCATTTCAAACACCCAAAGAAACTACGCTGGGGCTACCCAAATCATTACGATGTAAGAGTGGACGTGACACTTAATCCCTCCAGCCCAAGCTGATTCTGTGTGCTGCCTGAGACGGAGCACTCCGACTGACCGCTCTCTCAGACCTAGCACTCTGACTGACCGCACTCTCAGACCCAGCACTCTGACTGACCGCTCTCTCAGACCCAGCACTCTGACTGACCGCACTCTCAGACCCAGCACTCTGACTGACCGCTCTCTCAGACTCAGCACTCTGACTGACCGCTCTCTCAGACCCAGCACTCTGACTGACCGCTCTCTCAGACCCAGCACTCTGACGGACCGCTATCTCAGACCCAGCACTCTGACTGACCGCTTTCTCAGACCCAGCACTCTGACTGACCGCTCTCTCAGACCCAGCACTCTGACTGACCGCTCTCTCAGACCCAGCACTCTGACTGACCGCTCTCTCAGACTCAGCACTCTGACTGACCGCTCTCTCAGACCCAGCACTCTGACTGACCGCACTCTCAGACTCAGCACTCTGACTGACCGCTCTCTCAGACCCAGCACTCTGACTGACCGCTCACTCAGACCCAGCACTTTGACTGACCGCTCTCTCAGACTCTACACTCTGACTGACCGCTCTCTCAGACTCAGCACTCTGACTGACCGCTCTCTCAGACTCTGCAGTCTGACTGAGTGCTCTCTCAGACCCAGCACTCTGTCTGACCGCATTCTCAGACTCTTCACTCTGACTGACCGCTCTCTCAGACCTAGCACTCTGACTGACCGCTCTCTCAGACCCAGCACGCTGACCGTTCTCTCAGACTCTGCATTCTGACTGACTGGTCTCATGCCCAGCACTTTGACTGACCGCTCTCTCAGACTCAGCAGTCTGACTGACCGCCTTCTCACACTCAGCACTCTAACTGACCGCTCTCTCAGACTCAGCACTCTGACTGACCGCTCTCTCAGACTCTGCAGTCTGACTGACCGCTCTCTCAGACTCTGCAGTCTGACTGACCGCTCTCTCAGACTCTGCAGTCTGACTGACCGCTCTCTCAGACTCTGCAGTCTGACTGACCGCTCTCTCAGACCCAGCACTCTGACTGACCACTCTCTCAGACTCTGCAGTCTGACTGACCGCTCTCTCAGACCCAGCACTCTGACTGACCGCACTCTCAGACCCAGCACTCTTACTGATCACTCTGACTGACCGCACTCTCAGACTCTTCACTCTGACTGACCGCTCTCTCAGACCCAGCACTCTGACTGACCACTCTCCCAGATTCTGCAGTCTGACTGACCGCTCTCTCAGACCCAGCACACTGACTGACCACTCTATCAGACTCTGCAGTCTGACTGACCACTCTCTCAGACTCAGCACTCTGACTGACCGCACTCTCAGACCCAGCACTCTTACTGATCACTCTGACTGACCGCACTCTCAGACTCTTCACTCTGACTGACCGCTCTCTCAGACCTAGCACTCTGACTGACCGCTCTCTCAGACTCTGCACTCTGACCGCTTTCTCAGACGCAGCGCACTGACTGACCGCGCTCTCAGACTCTGCACTCTGACTGACCGCTCTCTCAGACCCAGCACTCTGACTGACCGCTCTCCCAGACCCAGCACACTGACTGACCACTCTCTGAGACTCAGCACACCGACTGACCGCTCTCTCAGACTCTGCACTCTGACTGACTGCTCTCTCAGACCCAGCACTCTGACTGACCGCTCTCTCAGACCCAGCACTCTGACTGACCGCTGTCTCAGACCCAGCACTCTGACCGTTCTCTCAGACTCTGCATTCTGACTGACTGCTCTCATGCCCAGCACTTTGACTGACCGCTCTCTCAGACTCAGCAGTCTGACTGACCGCCTTCTCACACTCAGCACTCTAACTGACCGCTCTCTCAGACTCAGCACTCTGACTGACCGCTCTCTCAGACTCTGCAGTCTGACTGACCGCTCTCTCAGACTCTGCAGTCTGACTGACCGCTCTCTCAGACTCTGCAGTCTGACTGACCGCTCTCTCAGACTCTGCAGTCTGACTGACCGCTCTCTCAGACTCTGCAGTCTGACTGACCGCTCTCTCAGACTCTGCAGTCTGACTGACCGCTCTCTCAGACCCAGCACTCTGACTGACCACTCTATCAGACTCTGCAGTCTGACTGACCACTCTCTCAGACTCAGCACTCTGACTGACCGCACTCTCAGACCCAGCACTCTTACTGATCACTCTGACTGACCGCACTCTCAGACTCTTCACTCTGACTGACCGCTCTCTCAGACCTAGCACTCTGACTGACCGCTCTCTCAGTCCCAGCACGCTGACCGTTCGCTCAGACTCTGCATTCTGACTGACCGCTCTCTCAGACTCTGCACTCTGACCGCTTTCTCAGACGCAGCGCACTGACTGACCGCGCTCTCAGACTCTGCACTCTGACTGACCGCTCTCTCAGACCCAGCACTCTGACTGACCGCTCTCCCAGACCCAGCACACTGACTGACCACTCTCTGAGACTCAGCACACCGACTGACCGCTCTCTCAGACTCTGCACTCTGACTGACCGCTCTCTCAGACCCAGCATTCTGACTGACCGCTCTCTTAGACAATGCACTCTGACTGACCACTCTCTCAGACTCAGCACACCAACTGACTGCTCTCTCAGACTCTGCACTCTGATTTACTGCTCTCTCAGACTTTGCACTCTGACTGACCGCTCTCTCAGACCCAGCATTCTGACTGACCACTCTTTCAGACTCTGCAGTCTGACTGACCACTCTCTCAGACTCAGCACTCTGACTGACCGCTCTCTCAGACCCAGCACTCTGACTGACCGCTATCTCAGACCCAGCACTCTGACTGACCGCTTTCTCAGACCCAGCACTCTGACTGACCGCTCTCTCAGACCCAGCACTCTGACTGACCGCTCTCTCAGACCCAGCACTCTGACTGACCGCTCTCTCAGACTCAGCACTCTGACTGACCGCTCTCTCAGACCCAGCACTCTGACTGACCGCACTCTCAGACTCAGCACTCTGACTGACCGCTCTCTCAGACCCAGCACTCTGACTGACCGCTCACTCAGACCCAGCACTTTGACTGACCGCTCTCTCAGACTCTGCACTCTGACTGACCGCTCTCTCAGACTCAGCACTCTGACTGACCGCTCTCTCAGACTCTTCACTCTGACTGACCGCTCTCTCAGACCTAGCACTCTGACTGACCGCTCTCTCAGACCCAGCACGCTGACCGTTCTCTCAGACTCTGCATTCTGACTGACTGCTCTCATGCCCAGCACTTTGACTGACCGCTCTCTCAGACTCAGCAGTCTGACTGACCGCCTTCTCACACTCAGCACTCTAACTGACCGCTCTCTCAGACTCAGCACTCTGACTGACCGCTCTCTCAGACTCTGCAGTCTGACTGACCGCTCTCTCAGACTCTGCAGTCTGACTGACCGCTCTCTCAGACTCTGCAGTCTGACTGACCGCTCTCTCAGACTCTGCAGTCTGACTGACCGCTCCCTCAGACCCAGCACTCTGACTGACCACTCTCTCAGACTCTGCAGTCTGACTGACCGCTCTCTCAGACCCAGCACTCTGACTGACCGCACTCTCAGACCCAGCACTCTTACTGATCACTCTGACTGACCGCACTCTCAGACTCTTCACTCTGACTGACCGCTCTCTCAGACCCAGCACTCTGACTGACCACTCTCTCAGATTCTGCAGTCTGACTGACCGCTCTCTCAGACCCAGCACACTGACTGACCACTCTATCAGACTCTGCAGTCTGACTGACCACTCTCTCAGACTCAGCACTCTGACTGACCGCACTCTCAGACCCAGCACTCTTACTGATCACTCTGACTGACCGCACTCTCAGACTCTTCACTCTGACTGACCGCTCTCTCAGACCTAGCACTCTGACTGACCGCTCTCTCAGACTCTGCACTCTGACCGCTTTCTCAGACGCAGCGCACTGACTGACCGCGCTCTCAGACTCTGCACTCTGACTGACCGCTCTCTCAGACCCAGCACTCTGACTGACCGCTCTCCCAGACCCAGCACACTGACTGACCACTCTCTGAGACTCAGCACACCGACTGACCGCTCTCTCAGACTCTGCACTCTGACTGACTGCTCTCTCAGACCCAGCACTCTGACTGACCGCTCTCTCAGACCCAGCACTCTGACTGACCGCTGTCTCAGACCCAGCACTCTGACCGTTCTCTCAGACTCTGCATTCTGACTGACTGCTCTCATGCCCAGCACTTTGACTGACCGCTCTCTCAGACTCAGCAGTCTGACTGACCGCCTTCTCACACTCAGCACTCTAACTGACCGCTCTCTCAGACTCAGCACTCTGACTGACCGCTCTCTCAGACTCTGCAGTCTGACTGACCGCTCTCTCAGACTCTGCAGTCTGACTGACCGCTCTCTCAGACTCTGCAGTCTGACTGACCGCTCTCTCAGACTCTGCAGTCTGACTGACCGCTCTCTCAGACTCTGCACTCTGACTGACCGCTCTCTCAGACCCAGCACTCTGACTTAACAGTCTCTCAGACCCAGCACACTGACTGACCACTCTCTGAGACTCAGCACACCGACTGACCGCTCTCTCAGACTCTGCACTCTGACTGACCGCTCTCTCAGACCCAGCATTCTGACTGACCGCTCTCTTAGACAATGCACTCTGACTGACCACTCTCTCAGACTCAGCACACCAACTGACTGCTCTCTCAGACTCTGCACTCTGATTTACTGCTCTCTCAGACTTTGCACTCTGACTGACCGCTCTCTCAGACCCAGCATTCTGACTGACCACTCTCTCAGACTCTGCAGTCTGACTGACCACTCTCTCAGACTCAGCACTCTGACTGACCGCACTCTCAGACCCAGCACTCTTACTGATCACTCTGACTGACCGCACTCTCAGACTCTTCACTCTGACTGACCGCTCTCTCAGACCTAGCACTCTGACTGACCGCTCTCTCAGACTCTGCACTCTGACCGCTTTCTCAGACGCAGCGCACTGACTGACCGCGCTCTCAGACTCTGCACTCTGACTGACCGCTCTCTCAGACCCAGCACTCTGACTGACCGCTCTCCCAGACCCAGCACACTGACTGACCACTCTCTGAGACTCAGCACACCGACTGACCGCTCTCTCAGACTCTGCACTCTGACTGACTGCTCTCTCAGACCCAGCACTCTGACTGACCGCTCTCTCAGACCCAGCACTCTGACTGACCGCTGTCTCAGACCCAGCACTCTGACTGACCGCTCTCTCAGACCCAGCACTCTGACTGACCGCTCTCTCAGACCCAGCACTCTGACTGACCGCTCTCTCAGACTCAGCAGTCTGACTGACCGCCTTCTCACACTCAGCACTCTAACTGACCGCTCTCTCAGACTCAGCACTCTGACTGACCGTTCTCTCAGACTCTGCAGTCTGACTGACCGCTCTCTCAGACTCTGCAGTCTGACTGACCGCTCTCTCAGACTCTGCAGTCTGACTGACCGCTCTCTCAGACTCTGCAGTCTGACTGACCGCTCTCTCAGACTCTGCAGTCTGACTGACCGCTCCCTCAGACCCAGCACTCTGACTGACCACTCTCTCAGACTCTGCAGTCTGACTGACCGCTCTCTCAGACCCAGCACTCTGACTGACCGCACTCTCAGACCCAGCACTCTTACTGATCACTCTGACTGACCGCACTCTCAGACTCTTCACTCTGACTGACCGCTCTCTCAGACCCAGCACTCTGACTGACCACTCTCTCAGATTCTGCAGTCTGACTGACCGCTCTCTCAGACCCAGCACACTGACTGACCACTCTATCAGACTCTGCAGTCTGACTGACCACTCTCTCAGACTCAGCACTCTGACTGACCGCACTCTCAGACCCAGCACTCTTACTGATCACTCTGACTGACCGCACTCTCAGACTCTTCACTCTGACTGACCGCTCTCTCAGACCTAGCACTCTGACTGACCGCTCTCTCAGACTCTGCACTCTGACCGCTTTCTCAGACGCAGCGCACTGACTGACCGCGCTCTCAGACTCTGCACTCTGACTGACCGCTCTCTCAGACCCAGCACTCTGACTGACCGCTCTCCCAGACCCAGCACACTGACTGACCACTCTCTGAGACTCAGCACACCGACTGACCGCTCTCTCAGACTCTGCACTCTGACTGACTGCTCTCTCAGACCCAGCACTCTGACTGACCGCTCTCTCAGACCCAGCACTCTGACTGACCGCTGTCTCAGACCCAGCACTCTGACCGTTCTCTCAGACTCTGCATTCTGACTGACTGCTCTCATGCCCAGCACTTTGACTGACCGCTCTCTCAGACTCAGCAGTCTGACTGACCGCCTTCTCACACTCAGCACTCTAACTGACCGCTCTCTCAGACTCAGCACTCTGACTGACCGCTCTCTCAGACTCTGCAGTCTGACTGACCGCTCTCTCAGACTCTGCAGTCTGACTGACCGCTCTCTCAGACTCTGCAGTCTGACTGACCGCTCTCTCAGACTCTACAGTCTGACTGACCGCTCTCTCAGACTCTGCAGTCTGACTGACCGCTCTCTCAGACCCAGCACTCTGACTGACCACTCTATCAGACTCTGCAGTCTGACTGACCACTCTCTCAGACTCAGCACTCTGACTGACCGCACTCTCAGACCCAGCACTCTTACTGACCGCTCTCTCAGACCCAGCACTCTGACTGACCGCTCTCTCAGACTCTGCAGTCTGACTGACCGCTCTCTCAGACCCAGCACTCTGACTGACCACTCTATCAGACTCTGCAGTCTGACTGACCACTCTCTCAGACCCAGCACTCCGACTGACCGCTCTCTCAGACCCAGCACTCTGACTGACCGCTCTCTCAGACCCAGCACTCTGACTGACCGCTCTCTCAGACCCAGCACACTGACTGACCGCTCTCTCAGGCCCAGCTCTCTGACTCACCGCTCTCTCAGGCCCAGCACTCTGACTGACCACGCTCTCAGAACCAGCGCTTTGACTGATCGCTCTCTCAGACCCAGCACTTTGACCGCTATCGCAGACTGCATTCTGACTGACCGCTCTCTCAGACCCAGCACTCTGACTGATCGCTGTCTCAGACTCAGCACTCTGACTGACCGCTCTCTCAGACCCAGCACACTGACTGACCACTCTCTCAGACATAACACTCTGACTGACCGCTTTCTCGGACACAGCATACTGACTGACCCACTCTCTCAGACCCAACCCGTTTTTTGACCGCTCTCTCAGACCCAACACGCTGTCTGACCGCTCTCTCCAACCTGAGCATTCTCTTAGTCCCAGCAGGTTGACTGACCGCTCTCAGACCCAGCATGCTGACTGACCAATCCCTCAGACCAGGCACGCTGACTAACCGCTCTCTCATGCCCAGCACTCGCACTATCCGCTCTCAGGCCCAACACTCTGACTGACCGCTCTGTCAGTCCCAGCATTCTGACTGACCGCTCTCAGACCCAGCAATTTAACTGACCACTCTCTCGCATCGAGCACACTGCCTGACCGCTCTCTTAGGTCCAGCACGATGACTGACCGCTCACCCAGACCCAGCATGATAACTAGCATCTCATTCAGACCAGGTACGCTGACTGACCCCGCTCTCAGCCCCAGCAATCTCACTGACCGCGCTCTCAGGCCCAGCAGTCTGACTGACCACTCTCTCAGGCCCAGCATGCTAACTTACCCCTTTCTCAGACCCAGCACGCTACCTGACCACTCTCTCAGGCCCAGGAATCTGTCTGACCGCTCTATCAGACCCAGCACTCTGACTGACCGCTCTCTCAGGCCCAGTAATCTTACAGAGCGCTCTCTCAGGCCCAGCAGTCTGACTGACCACTCTTTCAGACCCAGCACGGTGACTGACCGCTCTCTCAGGTCCAACAATCTAACTGACCGCTCTCTTGGATCCAGCACTCTGACTGACCGCGCTCTCAGGCCCAGCAATCTAACTGACCGCTCTCTTAGACCCAGCACTCTGACCACTCTCTCAGGCCCAGCAATCTAACTGACCCCGCTCTCAGACCCAGCAGTCTGATTGACCACTCTCTCAGACCCAGCACTCTGACAGACAGCTTTCTCAGGGCCAGCACGCTAACTAACCCTTCTCAGTCCCAGCCTGCTGACTGACCGCTCACTCAGACCCAGCCTGCTGACTGACCGCAATTTCAGACCTGGGAAGCTGCCTGACCACTCTCTGAGACTCACATGCTGACTGACCGCTCTATAAGACCTGACATGCTCTTTGACCGCTCTCTCAGGCCAGACCTCTGACTGACCGCTCTCTCAGGCCCAGCACTCTGACTGACCACTCTCTCAGGGCCAGCACGCTAACTGACCCCTCTCAGGGCCATCATGCTGACTGACCGCTATTTCAGACCTGGGATGCTGCCTGACCGCTCTATAGACCCAGCACTCTGACTGACCGCTCTCCCAGACCCAGCACTCGCACTGACCGCTTTCCTAGACCCAGCACTCGCACTGACCGCTTTCTCAGGCCCAGCACTCGCAGTAATCACTGTCAGGCCCAGCACTCTGACTGACCACTCTTTCAGACCCAGCACTCTGATTGACCGCTCTCTCAGGCCCAGCATGCTGACTGATCGCTCTCTCAGGCCCAGCGCTCTGACTGACCGCCCTCTCAGTCCCAGCACTCTGACTGACCGCCCTCTCCGGCCCAGCGCTCTGACTGACCGCCCTCTCAGGCCCAGCGCTCTGACTGACCGCCCTCTCAGGCCCAGCATGCTGACTGATCGCTCTCTCAGGCCCAGCGCTCTGACTGACCGCTCTCCCGGGCCCAGCACTCGCGCTGACCGCTCTCCCGGGCCCAGCACTCACACTGACCGCTCTCTCGGGCCCAGCACTCGCACTGACCGCTCTCTCAGGCCCAGCACTCTGACTGACCACTCTTTCAGACCCAGCACTCTGATTGACCGCTCTCTCAGGCCCAGCGCTCTGACTGACCGCCCTCTCAGGCCCAGCGCTCTGACTGACCGCCCTCTCAGGCCCAGCGCTCTGACTGACCGCCCTTTCAGGCCCAGAGCTCTGACTGACCGCTCTCTCAGGCCCAGCACTCGCACTGACCGCTCTCTCAGGCCCAGCACTCGCACTGACCGCTCTCTCAGGCCCAGCACTCGCACTGACTGCTCTCTCAGGCCCAGCACTCGCACTGACCGCTCTCTCAGGCCCAGCACTCGCACTGACCGCTCTCTCAGGCCCAGCACTCGCACTGACCGCTCTCTCAGGCCCAGCACTCGCACTGACCGCTCTCTCAGGCCCAGCACTCGCACTGACCGCTCTCTCAGGCCCAGCACTCGCACTGACCGCTCTCTCAGGCCCAGCACTCGCACTGACTGCTCTCTCAGGCCCAGCACTCGCACTGACCGCTCTCTCAGGCCCAGCACTCGCACTGGCCGCTCTCAGATCCAACATGCTGACTGACCGCTCTCTTAGACGCAGCACCCTGACTGACCGCCCTTTTAGGGCCAGCACGCCAACTGACCGCTGTTTCAGACCTGGGATGCTGCCTGACCGCTCTATAGACCCAGCACTCTGACTGACAGCTCTCTCAGACCCAGCACTCTGACTGACCGCTCTCTCAGACCCAGCACTCTGACTGACCGCTCTCTCAGACCCAGCACTCTGACTGACCGCTCTCTCAGACCCAGCACTCTGACTGACCGCTCTCTCAGACTCAGCACTCTGACTGACCGCACTCTCAGACTCAGCACTCTGACTGACCGCTCTCTCAGACCCAGCACTCTGACTGACCGCTCACTCAGACCCAGCACTTTGACTGACCGCTCTCTCAGACTCTGCACTCTGACTGACCGCTCTCTCAGACTCAGCACTCTGACTGACCGCTGTCTCAGACTCTGCAGTCTGACTGAGCGCTCTCTCAGACCCAGCACTCTGTCTGACCGCACTCTCAGACTCTTCACTCTGACTGACCGCTCTCTCAGACCTAGCACGCTGACCGTTCTCTCAGACTCTGCATTCTGACTGACTGCTCTCATGCCCAGCACTTTGACTGACCGCTCTCTCAGACTCAGCAGTCTGACTGACCGCCTTCTCACACTCAGCACTCTAACTGACCGCTCTCTCAGACTCAGCACTCTGACTGACCGCTCTCTCAGACTCTGCAGTCTGACTGACCGCTCTCTCAGACTCTGCAGTCTGACTGACCGCTCTCTCAGACTCTGCAGTCTGACTGACCGCTCTCTCAGACTCTGCAGTCCGACTGACCGCTCTCTCAGACTCTGCAGTCTGACTGACCGCTCTCTCAGACCCAGCACTCTGACTGACCACTCTCTCAGGTCCAGCACTCTGACTGACCGCTCTCTCAGGCCCAGCCCTCTGAATGACCGCTCTCTCAGGCACAGCACTCTGACTGACCGCTCTCTCAGGCCCAGCACTCTGACTGACCGCTCTCTCAGGCCCAGCACTCTGACTGACCGCTCTCTCAGACACAGCACTCTGACTGACCACCGTCTCAGACACAGCATATTGACTAACCCACTCTCTCAGACCCAACCCGCTTTTTGACCGCTCTCTCAGACTGAACAAGCTGTCTGACCGCTCTCTCCGACCTGAACATTCTCTCAGTTCCTGCCGTTTGACTGACCACTCAGACCCAGCATGCTGACTGACCACTCTCTCAGACCAGGCATGCTGACTGACCGCTCTCTCAGGCCCAGCGCTCTGACTGACCGCCCTCTCAGGCCCAGCATGCTGACTGATCGCTCTCTCAGGCCCAGCATGCTGACTGATCGCTCTCTCAGGCCCAGCATGCTGACTGACCACCCTCTCAGGCCTAGCATGCTGACTGACCCTGCTCTCAGACCCAGCACATTGCCTGATGGCTCTCTCAGGCCCAGGAATCTGACTGACCACACTCTCAGACCCAGCACTCGCACTGACCGCTCTCTTGGATCCAGCACACTGACTGACCGCTCTCTCAGGTCCAACAATCTAACTGACCGCTCTCTTGGATCCAGCACTCTGACTGACCGCGCTCTCAGGCCCAGCAATCTAACTGACCGCTCTCTTAGACCCAGCACTCTGACCACTCTCTCAGGCCCAGCAATCTAACTGACCCCGCTCTCAGACCCAGCAGTCTGATTGACCACTCTCTCAGACCCAGCACTCTGACAGACAGCTTTCTCAGGGCCAGCACGCTAACTAACCCTTCTCAGTCCCAGCCTGCTGACTGACCGCTCACTCAGACCCAGCCTGCTGACTGACCGCAATTTCAGACCTGGGAAGCTGCCTGACCACTCTCTGAGACTCACATGCTGACTGACCGCTCTATAAGACCTGACATGCTCTTTGACCGCTCTCTCAGGCCAGACCTCTGACTGACCGCTCTCTCAGGCCCAGCACTCTGACTGACCACTCTCTCAGGGCCAGCACGCTAACTGACCCCTCTCAGGGCCATCATGCTGACTGACCGCTATTTCAGACCTGGGATGCTGCCTGACCGCTCTATAGACCCAGCACTCTGACTGACCGCTCTCCCAGACCCAGCACTCGCACTGACCGCTTTCCTAGACCCAGCACTCGCACTGACCGCTTTCTCAGGCCCAGCACTCGCAGTAATCACTGTCAGGCCCAGCACTCTGACTGACCACTCTTTCAGACCCAGAAACTCTGATTGACCGCTCTCTCAGGCCCAGCATGCTGACTGATCGCTCTCTCAGGCCCAGCGCTCTGACTGACCGCCCTCTCAGGCCCAGCGCTCTGACTGACCGCCCTCTCAGGCCCAGCGCTCTGACTGACCGCCCTCTCAGGCCCAGCGCTCTGACTGACCGCCCTCTCAGGCCCAGCGCTCTGACTGACCGCCCTCTCAGGCCCAGCATGCTGACTGATCGCTCTCTCAGGCCCAGCGCTCTGACTGACCGCTCTCTCGGGCCCAGCACTCGCGCTGACCGCTCTCCCGGGCCCAGCACTCGCACTGACCGCTCTCTCGGGCCCAGCACTCGCACTGACCGCTCTCTCGGGCCCAGCACTCGCACTGACCGCTCTCTCGGGCCCAGCACTCGCACTGACCGCTCTCTCGGGCCCAGCACTCGCACTGACCGCTCTCTCGGGCCCAGCACTCGCACTGACCGCTCTCTCGGGCCCAGCACTCGCACTGACCGCTCTCTCGGGCCCAGCACTCGCACTGACCGCCCTCTCGGGCCCAGCACTCGCACTGACCGCTCTCTCAGGCCCAGCACTGGCACTGACCGCTCTCTCGGGCCCAGCACTCGCACTGACCGCTCTCTCGGGCCCAGCACTCGCACTGACCGCCCTCTCAGGCCCAGCACTCGCACTGACCGCTCTCTCAGGCCCAGCACTCGCACTGACCGCTCTCTCAGGCCCAGCACTCGCACTGACAGCTCTCTCAGGCCCAGCACTCGCACTGACCGCTCTCTCAGGCCCAGCACTCGCACTGGCCGCTCTCAGATCCAACATGCTGACTGACCGTTCTCTTAGACGCAGCACCCTGACTGACCGCCCTTTTAGGGCCAGCACGCCAACTGACCGCTGTTTCAGACCTGGGATGCTGCCTGACCGCTCTATAGACCCAACACTCTGACTGACAGCTCTCTCAGGCCAAGCAATCTAACTGACCGTTCTCTCAGATCCAGCAAGCTGCCTGACCGCTCTATAGACACAGCACACTGAACTGACCTCTCTATAGACCCAACATGTTGACTGACCGCTCTCTCAGCCCTACCACTCTGACTGACTGCTCTCTCAGACTCAGCGCACGGACTGACTGTTCTCTCTGACTCAGCACGCTGACTGACCTCTCTCTTAGGCCCAGCTCCATGCCTGACCGCTCTCTCTGACCCAGCACGCTGACTGACCGCACTCTCAGGCACAGCACTCTGACTGACCGCTCTCTCAGGCCCAGCACTCTGACTGACCACTCTCTCAGACACAGCACTCTGACTGACTGCTCTCTCAGATCCAGCACTCTGACTGGCCGCTCTCTCAGACACAGCACGCTGACCGTTCTCTCAGACTCTGCACTCTGACTGACCGCTCTCTCAGACTCTGCACTCTGACTGACCGCTCTCTCAGACTCTGCACTCTGACTGACCGCTCTCTCAGACCCAGCACTCTGACTGGCCGCTCTCTCAGACACAGCACTCTGACTGACCGCTCTCTCAGACTCTGCACTCTAACTGACCGCTCTCTCAGACTCTGCACTCTGACTGACCGCTCTCTCAGACCCAGCACTCTGACTGACCGCTCTCTCAGACCCAGCACTCTGACTGACCGCTCTCTCAGACACAGCACTCTGACTGACCACCGTCTCAGACACAGCATATTGACTAACCCACTCTCTCAGACCCAACCCGCTTTTTGACCGCTCTCTCAGACTGAACAAGCTGTCTGACCGCTCTCTCCGACCTGAACATTCTCTCAGTTCCTGCCGTTTGACTGACCACTCAGACCCAGCATGCTGACTGACCACTCTCTCAGACCAGGCATGCTGACTGACCGCTCTCTCAGGCCCAGCGCTCTGACTGACCGCCCTCTCAGGCCCAGCATGCTGACTGATCGCTCTCTCAGGCCCAGCATGCTGACTGATCGCTCTCTCAGGCCCAGCATGCTGACTGACCACCCTCTCAGGCCTAGCATGCTGACTGACCCTGCTCTCAGACCCAGCACATTGCCTGATGGCTCTCTCAGGCCCAGGAATCTGACTGACCACACTCTCAGACCCAGCACTCGCCCTGACCGCTCTCTTGGATCCAGCACACTGACTGACCGCTCTCTCAGGTCCAACAATCTAACTGACCGCTCTCTTGGATCCAGCACTCTGACTGACCGCGCTCTCAGGCCCAGCAATCTAACTGACCGCTCTCTTAGACCCAGCACTCTGACCACTCTCTCAGGCCCAGCAATCTAACTGACCCCGCTCTCAGACCCAGCAGTCTGATTGACCACTCTCTCAGACCCAGCACTCTGACAGACAGCTTTCTCAGGGCCAGCACGCTAACTAACCCTTCTCAGTCCCAGCCTGCTGACTGACCGCTCACTCAGACCCAGCCTGCTGACTGACCGCAATTTCAGACCTGGGAAGCTGCCTGACCACTCTCTGAGACTCACATGCTGACTGACCGCTCTATAAGACCTGACATGCTCTTTGACCGCTCTCTCAGGCCAGACCTCTGACTGACCGCTCTCTCAGGCCCAGCACTCTGACTGACCACTCTCTCAGGGCCAGCACGCTAACTGACCCCTCTCAGGGCCATCATGCTGACTGACCGCTATTTCAGACCTGGGATGCTGCCTGACCGCTCTATAGACCCAGCACTCTGACTGACCGCTCTCCCAGACCCAGCACTCGCACTGACCGCTTTCCTAGACCCAGCACTCGCACTGACCGCTTTCTCAGGCCCAGCACTCGCAGTAATCACTGTCAGGCCCAGCACTCTGACTGACCACTCTTTCAGACCCAGAAACTCTGATTGACCGCTCTCTCAGGCCCAGCATGCTGACTGATCGCTCTCTCAGGCCCAGCGCTCTGACTGACCGCCCTCTCAGGCCCAGCGCTCTGACTGACCGCCCTCTCAGGCCCAGCGCTCTGACTGACCGCCCTCTCAGGCCCAGCGCTCTGACTGACCGCCCTCTCAGGCCCAGCGCTCTGACTGACCGCCCTCTCAGGCCCAGCATGCTGACTGATCGCTCTCTCAGGCCCAGCGCTCTGACTGACCGCTCTCTCGGGCCCAGCACTCGCGCTGACCGCTCTCCCGGGCCCAGCACTCGCACTGACCGCTCTCTCGGGCCCAGCACTCGCATTGACCGCTCTCTCGGGCCCAGCACTCACACTGACCGCTCTCTCGGGCCCAGCACTCGCACTGACCGCTCTCTCGGGCCCAGCACTCGCACTGACCGCTCTCTCGGGCCCAGCACTCGCACTGACCGCTCTCTCGGGCCCAGCACTCGCACTGACCGCTCTCCCGGGCCCAGCACTCGCACTGACCGCTCTCTCGGGCCCAGCACTCGCATTGACCGCTCTCTCGGGCCCAGCACTCGCACTGACCGCTCTCTCGGGCCCAGCATTCGCACTGACCGCTCTCTCGGGCCCAGCACTCGCACTGACCGCTCTCTCGGGCCCAGCACTCGCACTGACCGCTCTCTCAGGCCCAGCACTCGCACTGACCGCTCTCTCGGGCCCAGCACTCGCACTGACCGCTCTCTCGGGCCCAGCACTCGCACTGACCGCTCTCTCGGGCCCAGAACTCGCACTGACCGCCCTCTCAGGCCCAGCACTCGCACTGACCGCTCTCTCAGGCCCAGCACTCGCACTGACCGCTCTCTCAGGCCCAGCACTCGCACTGACCGCTCTCTCAGGCCCAGCACTCGCACTGACCGCTCTCTCAGGCCCAGCACTCGCACTGGCCGCTCTCTCAGGCCCAGCACTCGCACTGGCCGCTCTCTCAGGCCCAGCACTCGCACTGACCGCTCTCTCAGGCCCAGCACTCGCACTGGCCGCTCTCAGATCCAACATGCTGACTGACCGCTCTCTTAGACGCAGCACCCTGACTGACCGCCCTTTTAGGGCCAGCACGCCAACTGACCGCTGTTTCAGACCTGGGATGCTGCCTGACCGCTCTATAGACCCAACACTCTGACTGACAGCTCTCTCAGGCCAAGCAATCTAACTGACCGTTCTCTCAGATCCAGCAAGCTGCCTGACCGCTCTATAGACACAGCACACTGAACTGACCTCTCTATAGACCCAACATGTTGACTGACCGCTCTCTCAGCCCTACCACTCTGACTGACTGCTCTCTCAGACTCAGCGCACGGACTGACTGTTCTCTCTGACTCAGCACGCTGACTGACCTCTCTCTTAGGCCCAGCTCCATGCCTGACCGCTCTCTCTGACCCAGCACGCTGACTGACCGCACTCTCAGGCACAGCACTCTGACTGACCGCTCTCTCAGGCCCAGCACTCTGACTGACCACTCTCTCAGACACAGCACTCTGACTGACTGCTCTCTCAGATCCAGCACTCTGACTGGCCGCTCTCTCAGACACAGCACGCTGACCGTTCTCTCAGACTCTGCACTCTGACTGACCGCTCTCTCAGACTCTGCACTCTGACTGACCGCTCTCTCAGACTCTGCACTCTGACTGACCGCTCTCTCAGACCCAGCACTCTGACTGGCCGCTCTCTCAGACACAGCACTCTGACTGACCGCTCTCTCAGACTCTGCACTCTAACTGACCGCTCTCTCAGACTCTGCACTCTGACTGACCGCTCTCTCAGACCCAGCACTCTGACTGACCGCTCTCTCAGACCCAGCACTCTGACTGACCGCTCTCTCAGACCCAGCACTCAGACTGACCGCTCTCTCAGACCCAGCACTCTGACTGACCGCGCTCTCAGACCCAGCACTCTGACTGACCGCTGTCCCAGACCCAGCACTCTGACTGACCGCTCTCTCCGACCCAGCACTCTGACTGACCGCTCTCTCAGACCCAGCACTCTGACTGACCGCTCTCTCAGACTCTGCACTCTGACTGACCGCTCTCTCAGACTCTGCACCCTGACTGACCGCTATCTCAGACTCTGCACTCTGACTGACCGCTCTCTCAGACTCTGCACTCTGCCTGACCGCTCCCTCAGACTCTGCACTCTGACTCACCACTCTCTCAGGCACAGCATTGGCCTGACCGCTCTATAGACCCAGCACACTGACTGACCGCTCTCTCAGGCCCAGCACTCACATTGACCGCTCTCTCAGGCCCAGCACTCGCACTGACCACTCTCAGACCCAGCACTCTGACTGACCACTCTCTCAGACCCAGCACTCTGAATGACCGCTCTCTCAGGCCCAGCAATCTCAGTGACCGTTCTCTCAGATCCAACATGCTGACTGACCGCTCTCTTAGACGCAGCACCCTGACTGACCGCTCTTTCAGGGCCAGCATGCTAACTGACCCCTCTCACACCCAGCACACCGACTGACTTCTGTTTCAGACCTGGGATGCTGCCTGACCGCTCTATAGACCCAGCACTCTGACTGACCGCTCTCTCAGGCCCAGCTCTCTGACTGACTGCGCTCTCAGGCCAAGCAATCTAACTGACCATTCTCTCAGACCTCTCTATAGACCCAGCATGTTGACTGACCGCTCTCTCAGGCCTACCGCTCTGACTGACCACTCTCTCAGACTCAGCGCATGGACTGACCGTTCTCTCTGACCCAGCACGCTGACTGACCGCTCTCTATGACCCAGCACACGGACTGACTGCTCTCTCAGGCCCAGCAAACTGCCTGACCGCTCTCTCAGGCTCAGCACGCTGACTGACCGCTGTCTTAATAGCAGCACCCTGACTGACCACTCCCTTAGTTCCAGCATGCTGACCGACCGCTCTCTCAGACCCAGCACTATGACTGACCGCTCTCTCAGACCCAGCACTATGACTGACCGCTCTCTCAGACCCAGCACGCTGACTAACCTCTCTCTCCGACCCGGCACGCTGACTGACCGGTGTTTCAGACCTGGGACGCTGCCTGACTGCCTTATAGACCTAGCACTGTGACTGACCGCTCTCTCAGGCCCAGCACACTGCCTGACCACTCTATAGACACAGCACACTAAACTGTCCGCTCTATAGACCCAGTACATTGACTGACCGCTCTCTCAGATCGAGCACTCTGACTGACCGGACTTCCGGACCCAGCAATCTTACTTGCTGCTCTCTTAGACCCAGTACCCTGACTGACCGCTCTCTCAGGTCCAGCAGTTTGACTGACCGCTCTCTGAGACCCAGTACACTGACTGACCACTCTCTCAGGCCCAGCAACCTAACGGACCGCTCTATCAGACCCAGAACGCTGACTGACCGTTCTGTCAGACTTGGGAAGCTGACTCAGCACTTTCATTGCATTTTTATATGACAATGTTATCCGTAACAATAGCACTCCATTTTTATTTGTCCAGTCTGTTTTGGTTGGTCAGTTTAAGAGGTGAATCTATGTGTGGGATCATTTGGTCTATGGTACCTGGTCCACATGTGGACTCCAGGACTGCAGCCTGGGATGGCCATGCCCTGCCAGTGGTTGTGGTGTCAGCAGGGCAGGTGGTGGAGAACAAAAGCAGCAGTTGTCATTGGGGAGGCCAACAGCAGAGTTGCAGAGAGTGTTTCCATGAGGGGTGGGTGGAATTGATGGGAGGGATGGGCTTGGCACGGGAGGGGTGACCTGGTATGGGGTGGATAAGATGATGGAATTGGTTAAGAGTGGCAAAATGGCAGAGATTTTGACACAACTTATTATTTGAAAGCTATTCTTTTTGTTAAAAATGAAGATTCACTAGATTTGAATGTAAAAGTTTTAGAAAGTCTTTCAGATGAATTAAAAGAATGCTTCAGCATTATTTCTATAGATGACAGAGATGATAATTGCCTATACCCTCTGGAGTTTCTACACAGTCTAACTCCAATAGGCAAGCTGCCACAAAAACATAGACTCAAGGAAGAAGCAGTATTAATGTTGCTACAAAACTTGAATCCTAAACAAGGACTTTGTCATGAAACAAGCTGTTTTCTTCAGTGATAGATGCTGAAATTATAACAGGCAGATTTCAAGGGAATTAGAATGTTTATGCCTTGAACAGTATTGAGCCTAAGAGATGTAAACCTGCTTTACACATGGACTGTATGTAGCTATTACCAGAGTGAGGAATTCTGATTCTGTTAAAGTCTTTGGTGAAAGAATAGCAAGAAATACTGTTGCAATAAGGATACTAATTTGACTGAAATATTTTGCAGGTCTGTGTGTATGTAATATATTCTTTACTCAGAATGGTGAGAACATGGAACTTGCTACTGCATGGATTGGTTAAGGCAAATAGCATAGATAGAAACAAGGAGATGCTAAATAAGTACAAGGGGGAGAAAGGAATAGGCTGAAATGAAGTAGGAGGACGCTTGTCTGGAGTATTAACACTGTCATAGACCATTTGGGCCAAATGGCCTGTTTCTGTGCTTTAGGTTACTTACAAATTAGGAGTAGGAGTAGGCCATTCGACCCCTCGAGCCTGCTCTGCTATGCGATAAGAGCATGGCTGATCTGACTGTGGCCTCAACTACTTTCCTCTCTAACCTCAAAACACTCTGACTTCCTTGTTTATCAAGAATCTATCTAACACAGCTTTAAAAGTATTCAATGACCCAGCCTCTACTATCCTCTGGGAAAGAGAATTCCACAGACTAACGACCCTCTAAGAGAAAGAAATTCTCCTAATCTCTGTCTTAAATGGGAGGCCTCTTATTTTTGAACTGTGTCCCCTAGTTCTAGTCTTTCCCACAAGAGGAAACATGCTCTCAGCATCCACCCTGTCAAGTCCCCTCAGGATCTGATATGTTTCAATAAGATCACCTCTCATTCTTCTATACTCCAGTGGGTATAGGCCTAGCCTGTCCAACCTTTCCTCACAAGATAGCCCCCTCATCAGTTGAGTGAACCGCCTCTGAACTGCTTCTAATGCATTTATATCCTTTCTTAACTAAGGAGACCAAAACCGTACACAGTACTCCAGATGTGGTCTCACCAATGCCCTTTACGATTGTAGCAAACATACCTATTTTTATATTCCATTCTCCTTGCAAGAAACAACAACATTCCATTTACCTTCCTAGTCACTTGCTGTACTTGTATACTAACTTTTTGTGATTCTTGTTCCAGGACACCCAGATCGCTCTGTACCACCGAATTCTGCAATCTCTCTATATTTAAATAGTACACTGCTTTTCTATTCTTCCTGCCAATGTGGACAAGTCCACGTTATACTTCATCTGCAAGTTTTTACCCACTCACTTAAGGAGTCTGCAAAGATTATGTCCTTTTTTTTTATTCGTTCACAGGATGTGGGCTTCGCTGGCTGGGCCAGAATTTATTGCCCATCCCTAGCTGCCCTCAACTTACTCTCCTGGCTATCTTTGTATCATCAACAAATTTCATGACTACATATTCAGTCCCTTCATCCAAGCCATTGCTATAGATTATATATAGATTATGAATAGTTGAGGCTATTTTTAATATGGCAGCTTTCAGAACCTCAGGATGTCCCAAAGTGCTTCATTGTTCTTTTAAAGTGTAGTCACTGTTGTAGGAAATGCAGCAGCCAATTCTCCCACAGTCAGCCCCCACAAACAGCAATGTGACAACCAGCAGATAATCCGTTCAAGATATGTTGGTTGAGGGATAACTGTTAGCCAAGACACCAGGAAGAACTCGGCTTGTCTTCGAAATAGGATCTTTTATGTCCACCCGAGAGGGCGGACGAGGTCTTGGTTTAATGTCTCATCTGAATTACGGCACCTGCTATAGTGCAGCATTCCCTCAGTACTGCACTGAGTGTCAAAAAGATGATATGTTCAATTCTCTGGGGTGGGACTTGAAGCTATGCCCTTCTGACTTGGATGTGAGTGTTACCACTGAGCTGGAGCTGTTAAGTTTACCTGGCTTTGAGTTCTGTGAAGTCATATTCCATTTTTCTATCTCTTCTCCCACCTCTCCTCCCCAAGTAATAACTGTTGACTTGTTATGCTTCTTGCAGGAGGTGTTCCCAGTTCGAGAGGACAGCTCAGAACTCTCCAACGATGACCTCAGTGTAACAAAGCTCAGCGTGTTGGTGAAACCGCAGGCCCGAGCCATGAAGCCAACCACTGACCTTGACTTGTTTGGTTTGGGCATTGATAATAAAAGCCCTGCAGCCCCAGAAAGCAGCGATGAAGGTGACATCAAGAACTTGTGGTCGATAAATGTTTTGAATTTGTTAATGAGAGGAGTAGGCCTGGGTTTTATCACAAGACATGGCGATGCTGCCAAAAGTTTGATTAAGTTTACCAGTGCTAGATTGGGTGTAGGGCACTGGATTATTGGCAAGATCCTATTCCTCCTTCAATACATTTCATTTTTCCTGGTATCGTGAGCATCACATTCTATGATTCCCATCATTTTTCCTTGAAAGCTGCAAATTTGTGTTTGCCTGTATTCTCAGTGTTAATGTGTGTGGGCCTTGGTTATATTTGCAGGAGAGTGGCAAGGTAACACTCTGAATTGATTCCATGCACATGTATCTCATATGCCTTCTGATATCTTCTGTCTAACTTCCTGTGTCAGTGCCGTCAAACTGGTCATTTTTTGCATTCTGAATTGTCACAAGGTATGAAATCAGTCACTTGGGCCTCTAATGGGCTGAACCCAAATCACTGTTGACCTGGTAAGCAATAAATTGCCTAACCTCATAGCCAACAAATACCCTTAGGATGTACAAAAAAGGGTCTAGTCTCTGATGCCAGTAAATAGTTATCAAAGTTGAGAATGAAACCAAGCTTTGAAGTTGGTGGGTGTTGGCACCAAGTGTCCCAGGATATTTGCTTCTTGTGACGGTGCAGTGGTCAAGTAGAGTCTATGGAGAGAGGGTAGCCTCCCCTACCCCCCGATCCTGGAAAGAGGGCTGGGTCCCCCCACTCCCACCCCGGCCTCCAACCCTCTTCCTCCCCGCCCCGACCCACCCAAGAGAGGGCTGCCCCCTGAGAGAGGACCCCCAGGCTACTTGGACTGCAGGAAGAGGTCCCTAAATAGGAATGTAGTTGAGGTCCCAATATAGGTAGAGACCTTGAGGTTTAGTGGACAGGTCACTAAAATTATTAGCACAACAGTCTCAGGCTGCTAATGAAGCACACAGAATGTTCAGATAAGAACACGAGTATGAGTAGACCATACTGCCCCTCAACCCTGCTCCACCATTCAATAAGATCTTGGCTGATCCTTGACCTCACCTCTGCTGTCCTGTCCAATATCCATATCTGTTGATTCCCTTAGAATCCAAAAATGTGTCGATCTCAGCCTTCAATATGCTCATTTATTGAACATCCACAACATATGTGGTGGAGAATTTCATAGATTCACAACTCTGAGGGAAGAAATTTCTCCTTATCCCAGTCCAAAATGGCTGTCTCCTTATCCTGAGTCTGTGACCTCTAATTCTTGACTGTCCAGCCGGGGGAAACTGTCTCTGTGTTTACCTGGTCAAGCCCCCTCATAATCTTATGTTTCAAGAAGATCAGCTCTCATTCTTCTAAACTCCAGAGAGTTTTGGATCATTCAATAAATGCCAACATACTTTCCTAATTGCTTGCTGTATGCACAGGCTAACTTTGTGTTGAATGGCTCTTTGGCTCTGCACCATTGCCAATGATTCACATCTACTGCTCATCTGTTGAGAGTCCAATTCAAGCAAGCCAGTGGGGGCATCGTAGGTCACTCACTGAAGCAGGGCTGCTGAATGTTCCTTCCTGCAATGGCATATTTCTGTAGCAATCTGAAAATATATTTCTTCAAATTTCTGTGCTCCAGTGTGGATACTTTGGCGCCAAGTGCTTTGACCATTTACAGATTGTTCTCGGTTGTTGAAGTCAGTCTGATATGAAAGGATATCCCACTTGTATGAATCCTGCGTTGCGGCACAACCCATCTGGCGTGTATAGGCCCCACCTCCCCAGAACCAGTCCCAATGGCCCAGAAACCTGAAGCCCTCCCTTCTGCACTCTCTCTCCAACAATGTATTCATCTGTTTGATCCTCCTATTTCTATACTCTATGCTCCGGGTTCGAATCCCACTCCAGGACTTGATGGCCAAGAAAGGTGCATTCATAACGTGGCCAAACAGGTTGAGTATCAACTTGTAAATCCTTCCAGCACACACCATGGGAGGCAGTAAAAGCGGGAGAGATTCCTGGCCACTCGTGATGGAAAGGAACTGGAGCCTCTGCCATCACTATACATAGCTCCGGACTACAACGTAAGTGTATGTTGCCACAGCAACTTGGACATCTATTGGGGGCTAGTGGGCTCATTTGGCTGATGGCTGGTGTGGATCAGATTGGTGCCAACAGAATGGAGTTCAATCCCTGTTCTGGCTGGGGTGGTGTCAGGACCTGCTTTCGGGCAGAGAACTCAAGAAGAAGACAACATCCTGGAGGCTATTGTTATTTGGACATATTCAATGAGGGTGGGGGTGGGGGTGGGGGGAAGGGCAGTGGCGAAGGGACAAGAGGGGAGGAGTTAGTTATTGAGGTGGAGACTGAGCTCTTTCTGCATTCGGGTATTCTGCCCTTGTCCATTCGTTACTGAAGATGAATTGAGTCAGGATTTTATTCCACACGTGCTGGAAGCCCCTCTTTGATTCAGTCACATTACTGTACAGGAATTCAGCTCTGCCACTGACTCCTCCTGGGGTTCAGTGAAATACCTCACTCCGGTGAGTGCTTTGAGTGTCTTATGTTTAAGGCAGTTGACTTGTACTGCCAGGTATCTACTTGTACATTCCAACCCAGAGACGTAGCAATAGTATCTCTTATTGGTGGCTTTCACTATTCTACGTCTGTAGATGAACCTCTAACATTTCAAACCTCTTCCCCTCATTGCAACCTTTACAGTTTTCCCTTCAACAGACCTGAGTGCCCTCGCAACCTCCCTTAAAGCCAGTCCCCTGTGCCTTTTTATCTCCCAGCTGTTCACAGATAGGCCAGGATCAAAAACCTTTCTAACACAATGTACATGAGTTGCAACCTCCCTTAAAGCCAGTCCCCTGTGCCTTTTTATCTCCCAGCTGTTCACAGATAGGCCAGGATCAAAAACCTTTCTAACACAATGTATGTGACATGTTCTTCAAGCACAGAGACCAAATTATGACACTGTCACTACAAGTCTGCACAAACACAGTTGAGCCAGGGACATCCTCATCTAGTATATCCTAGGCTGTAGATCTTGCCATTGGAAGCCTGGGACCTGATTACTCAGGTCACCTGGGGAGTGGGCAGGGAAGGAGCAGAAATAAGAGGGAACCTTGTCATCAGAATAACCAAGCTGCTAGTGGGCAGGATCTTAATACGGGAATTCACAGCTTTAGGTAGAGGGAAAAGCAGAACTATGCGAATCCTAAGTACTTTCAGAAGTAGTATCCCAAGTATATTTGAGTTGCTGCAGCTTTCAGTATCAATTAGGCATCCAATATCCTTACTGGTTTACTTAACCTGCCAAGCCTCTCACTGAAATACCTGGCTATACAACTGAACTCTAGGTGGATGTGTAGTCCAGAATCTCTCACATTGTTAGCTCACTGTTAACTGAATTTCGATTCCCTTTACAGAGAAAACGAGTAAGGGCTCCTCTAAAGAGAAGAAGAAAAAGAAGAAAAAAGTGCGAGAGGTAAATGTTATTTCAAACTAATGCAGCTTTAAGTGTTCTGTCGGCAAATATCCAAAAATACAGACAAATATTGAAGGGTAGAAGAGAGAGAAAGGGGATCAGCAGCTGTGACTCCATTAGTAACATTCTCGCCTCTGGGTCAGAAGCCCATTCCAGAAACTTGAGCCTCCAATGTGGTACTGATGGAGTGCTGCACTGTTCAAGATGCTGTCTTTCAGAAGAGACATTAAACCGAGGCTCCACTGACCCCTCAGGTGAACATTAAGGATCCTTGGCACCGTTTAGGAGAGCAGTGGAGTTGTTCCCCATTTCCCAACCAACATCACTCAAAACAGCTTATGCTGATTTCATGGCTGTTTGTGGGATCTTTGTGTGTAAATTGCTGTGTTTCCTACATTATTACAGTAATTACACTTTGAAAGTACTTCATTGGTTGGATTGTCCTGAGACCATGAAAGGAAGCATAAAAATGCAAGTTCCTCGTTGGGAGGGCTCTGAAATACTGGGAGTTTATAACCAAATCCAGTAAAGGTGGAGCTTTAATGGACTGTAAAACATGTTAATTAAATGGCTATTTTCATAGTTAACTCAGCAATTGAATATTTATAGGATGTAATGTCTCCATTTTGATGGTTCTTTTTGTGAAAAAAGACAGACTAGTAGTTTGATAGCACCTTTCATGATCTTAGGACATCCTAAAGCTCTTTCCAGCCATTGAAGCTAGCTGTGAAGTATAGTCCCTGTTTTAATGTAGGAAACAATGTTGGGAAGAAATAGCAATAGGTTTGAGTTTATAAAAATGCTGAAAGTATTGAGAGTAACTTTCCCAATAACTTCACCTGGGGGATTCGGGAAGCCAAGACCTGAGAGTAGTTGTGCACCGTATGTTTTATTTTTTTAGGAGGATGAGAAATTGGAAAAAAAGAGGCACAAGCCAAGGAAAAGCAAGGAGAAGGAGAAAGAAGCAACTGACGAGCGGCAGAAAAAAGAGAAGCAAATGACGTCTGAGGAGAAAAGGAGGAGGAAGAAAGTGAAGACCAAGGAAAAAGCTGATGAGGACACCGAGGATTTGGAGAAGTTTCTGATTGGCAGCGGTGATAGTCATGTTGTGAGGAGCAAGGGCAGTGGAGACTATGAGGAGCTATAGACTCAGCTTGAATTCTGTTGTATTGTCTTCATGTTACTACCCTGTTTCCACACTTTAAAAATCCCTCTTTAACATTGGCACAAAGCATGTGCCTGGGCTTTGTGAAAGAAGCTGTTTGTGCCGAGCTCAGGTTATTTCCACTCAACTCCCATCACAGGCCGATTTTGTAAGTTTCTAACTATTTATAGGGTGGATTGTGTTGAAGGTGTACTGCTGTGGATTAGGGCCTCTGCTCAGCGCACGGTGTCTGGTTTCAGCTGGCTTTGATCGAGTGATCAGTGCTTCACCAGCTAAATGAGCCCTTGTGGTAACTTCATTCTAACCTTATTCCAGTGTCTTGAAGTGAATGGGCTCTTCAAAATGATACAGAAAATTTTAGCTTTTAGCAGAGTTTATCTACAGAATCCATTGCGTTTGAATCAAATCTGGTTTCAGGATCTCTGAGCAGGTACAAACTGCCAGCCTTTCTGAAACCCAGCACTCCACTGTTTGCCAGCTTGTACCCAGGTAAGAATGGCTCAGTGAACACACCTTCAACCAAGGTGCTCTGCCAGTACCTCCCCCACCAGCCCCACCTCCAATCTTTCGCTGGGTGACAAACTCACAGGCACTCCCATTTTGGATGTCTGTAATTTAAGGATCGTTTACCTCCCCTAACCCATTTCCAAAATTAATCTTCTCCCTCTGTAATGCCCCGATCCGTAAACCACCTCAGCAAGGGTTTCAGTGTTCTACCCCCTGCATTTCCACACCCTCCACGCCCGATGTCAAGCTGCTGGAAGCCACACTGTGGTGTTCATTGACATTCTTTACCCCCCAACCCCCAACCTCATTGGCATGTTGGGAATGAGTGGAGTCCCATAGCTTGCTGATTGGTGAGCCCTGTCTCACAAATTATCCCAGTCTATGGACCCGCATTTCATTTCCATCCTCACAGTTAGAGTCACAGGTTTGGCTCAGTATGACTTGGAATTGACTGAAATGATTGAACAAATGTAATCAAGGCAGCCTGTAGCTTCAAATAAAACTCTGTTTAGTGTCAAATTGTTGGGCGCAGAGCTTTTAATGGCTAATGAAGTAACCTACCAGAGTATTAACCAATTAACTCTGGTCCTGTGCGTTTTCCAGTTACAGGTGTGTGGTGACGTTGTTAGACGACTAGTCAAAGCTCGGTTATTTCAAAGCTTGGCAGGTGACATGAAAGTTTGGCTGAATGGGTGGCACAAACCCAAGAGCCAGGAGTCTGAACCAAATCAGTAGAAGTAGCTCCAGTCTGACTTGGGAATTGGACCCAAAGGCATCAAGGGCAGCTAATGTGAAGCAAATGCTGAGCCTGAAGCAGGTGCAGTTACAGATTTAAAATACACATGCACCGTGCTATTCCGCAGTTGTGGGATTTTCCTCTTGAAGCGTTCTGTACACCACAGACTATGCTGTCCCAGAGCTGTCAGTAAGTGAGACAATGTCCATTCCAGCAAACGACTTCTGATATAAGATTTAATTTTCACTCATGCCCAATTAGGTTTTGGCCAATCATGTGGCAGATTACAGTGCACTAGCAGGCGATTCCTGTAACTCTTCTGAGACACAAGAGTCTCACTGCAGCCTGCAATTGAGAACTCTTTCATTACAAAATACGCTGGTGTAGTCTCCCATGGTGGCCCGCGTTCCCCCTCTCCCGTGGCAGCCCGCGTTCCCCCTCTCCCGCGGCGGCCCGCGTTCCCCCTCTCCCAAGGCAGCCCGTGTTTACCCCCTCCCACGGCAGCCCACATTCCCCCCCTCCCACGGCGGCCCGTGTTCCCCCTCTCCCAAGGCAGCCCGTGTTTCCCCCCTCCCACGGCAGCCCGCATTCCCCCCCTCCCACGGTGGCCCGCGTTCCCCCTCTCCCACGGCAGCCCGCATTCCCCCTCTCCCAAGGTAGCCCACGTTCTCCCTTTCCCGCGGTGGCCCGCGTTCCCCCTCTCCCACGGCAGCCCGCGTTCCCCCTCTCCCGTGGCAGCCCGCGTTCTCCCTCTCCCACGGCAGCCCGCATTCCCCCTCTCCCAAGGCAGCCCGTGTTCTCCCTCTCCCACGGCAGCCCGCATTCCCCCTCTCCCAAGGCAGCCCACATTCTCCCTCTCCCACGGCAGCCCGCGTTCCCCCTCCTGCTGCAGTCCGCATTCCCTCTTATGCATCAAGTTCCCTCACTTACTGCATTAACTGTACATCTGGGGCGGCTGCTCTATTGGGCATCCTGAGAGCAGGAGGTGGGGCGGATGTCAAAAGGCAACTTCAAACTAAATTAGGACTGAACTTGAGTTCACTGACTCATTCCTCAGAGTAATGCCTTGACCAATCAGAGTCAAGCTGCCTGGTTTAAATTTCAAACAAGGCTTGGCAGTTAACTGTCAGTCACCATCAATGGTGCATTCTCCAAGGCAACACCATTGCCAATCAATCAGCACTCTTCACATACAGTATAAATTGTTGTTTTCCCCTTATATTGGTATTCTTGTGCGTGTCCTGATGAGTGTAAGATGAAAAGCTTTGACGTCTCTTTTTTCAGCAATACTTAAATTAGGACTGTTGCTTGAGAGTTTGCCTGCAGCTCAAACACAGTTTCAGCAGTGATGGTCCCGTTTGTCAATCCATCGTGAGTTTTGGAACTCGACCGAGAGAACATTTCCCTATTTAGACTGGTGAAGTTTCTTAAACAGGAATTACTCCGATGAAGCTCAATATTATTGTACATCGAGATTCTGGAAAAAGTAATGGTGTTCTTGCAATTTCTAAGTTCTGATTACCCTTGGGGTTGAGTCCCAGGTGTGGAAGGTTTCAGTAAGTTGTCAGTGTTTTCTCTACGTTACCTCATCCCATGCTACAAGGATCTATACCTATCAAAGCTTGACACCTCAAACAATATTAACCCTTTTACATTGCTCCAAGTTGGCAGCCTTCAAGTGGTGCCTGTGTACAGTGTGTCAGGGAGGCTGGGTTACACATTTGTGTTGCCACTTCTTTTATTGGGTCACTTCCCAGGCAGTCACAGTCCACGGGGCACTGGATCCCAAATAGCAGCTGAGACACAATCTTAGTCCCTCCTCTCCCGGTATGAGATATCTAAACAGCTACTTCTAATTTCCCTGCTCACATTGACCTGAACACTGAAGCCTAAGATATTGGAGTTTTCGTTGCTGATTTCTAACATCTCAGTTCTTAATACATCATCTATGCTCTGGCTTGGTTTGGCAATCCATGTTATACCTGATTTGCTATTGAGGCTTTATTAAGGGAGTGAGGAGAGGAAAGAGACCCAGCTTAGTAGCTCTTGTTAGAGTTTGGACTCCTGTTTTGAGAGTCTAGGCTCAAATCCCAACTCTCGCCAAGCAACCTCCATTCTGCTGGCTAATGTGTAAGGTGCAAGGAGAAAATGTGACCCATTCCAGTCAGTTTGCACTGGGATTTCCGTGGCAGTCTGCTGAATGAGTAGGAGGAGAGAAGGCCATGAAAAGGTGGACCCCAGATATTGGATCATACTCTCACTCTCTGAAATGCAGCTTGCCCAGGAGGATGTGTGCTGATGTCTCACTGCCGCTGAGCATCTCGGCACATCACACTCCCATATGGGATGTGATAGGGAGGGTTTCTGCTGTAGTGTGCTAAACGCTGCCTGTAACATTGCTTTAAGGTTTTTAGTTTGAGTTTAGAGAGGGTGTTCTTTGAAAAACCTATCCAATTTGGCTCACTGCCCTGCTCTTTCCCCATAGCACAATCTTAAAACGAGAGCTGGGATAATGTTGAAGTACGTTTTCACACTAAGGCCATTGGAAATCTGAAACTTACTGTCCCAAAAAGCTGCAGATTCTGGGAGCCAATTGGAGCTTTCAAGACTGAGATTGATAGATTTATATTGGATAAGAGTATCAAGGAAAATGGAGCAGAGTTGGGTAAATGGCATTAAGATACAGGTCAGCTATAATCTGAATGGTAAATCAGGGTTAAGGGGACGAATGGCCTCTTCCTGTTTCTAAAGTTTGGAGAATCTGTATTAAATAGTCCTGGATTATAAGGCAATTTCAAAACATGGACAGATTGTTTGGGATGCTTATTTACTGACATGAATGGCACTGGGGAGGCTTGAGTTCTGCCTAACTCAAAGGGGTGTTAAGGATCGAATCCCCTCTATCTGGCTGATATTTTTGGGAATGTGGCCAGTAACAGGAGGGCTGTGTATGGCTCAAACCCTCCCCTTGCACTCTGTATGTAAACTTATCTTCAATTATGTTTGTTCATTAAAGGCAAAAATATTATTTTCTTCCTTAAGAGGCTGGCCTAATGAATGTTGTTTTGAGTATTTGGTCAGTTTTATTTTATGCCCTTAAGGGCATCACCTTGCATGTCGTGCAGTGACTGACAACTTGTTGGATAAACCACCAGTGATTGGGAACTCACTGAATAAATCCCAATCAGTGGGAACTCCCAGTTTAAATCCCAATGATTGGGAGCTCAATAGTTAAACCCCAATGATTGGGAACTCACTGAATAAATCCCAGTGGTTGGGAAGTCACTGGTCAAACTCCCAATGATTAGGAACTCACTGGATAAATCCCAGGGATTGAGAAGTCACTGGAACAATCCCAGAGATTGGGAACTCAGCGGTTGAACTGCCAGTGGATGGAACCTTACTGGACAAACTTACCAGTAGTTGCAAACTGACTGGACAAACTCCCAATGATTAGGAACTCACTGAATAAATCCCAGTGATTGGGAACTCACTGGACTAACTCCCTGTGATTGGTAACTGACTGGATAAACTCCCAGTTATTGGGAACTCACTGGATAAAACCCAATGGTTGGGAACTCACCGGAAAAAATCCCAGGGATTGGGAACTGACTGGATAAATTCCCAGTGATTGGGGACTCACTGGATAAACTCCTAGGGATTGGGAGCTCACTGGATGAACTCGCTGGATAAATTCCATGTTTGGGAACTGGCTGGATAAATTCCCTGTGATCAGGAATTCACTGGACAAATTCCCAGTGGTTGGGAACTCACTGGAAAAATTCGCTGTGGCTGCGGACTCACTGGATGAATTCCCTATGATTAGGAACTCTGGATAAACTCCCTGTGATTGGGAACTCTCTGCATCAACTCCCAGTGGTTGGGAACTCACTGAATTAAGCCAAAGATTTGGGAACTCATTGGATAACAAGCCAGTGATTGGGAACTCTGGATAAACTCGCAATGATTGGGAACTCACTGGACTGACTCCCAGTGGTTGGGAACTCATTGGACAGACTCCCAGTGATGGGGAACTCACTGCACAAACTCCGAGTGATCAGGAACTCACTGGACTAACTCCCAGTGGTCAGGAACTCGCTGGACAAACTCCCAGTGGTCGGGAACTCGCTGGACAAACTCCCAGTGGTCGGGAACTCGCTGGACAAACTCCCAGTGGTCGGGAACTCGCTGGACAAACTCCCAGTGGTCGGGAACTCGCTGGACAAACTCCCAGTGGTCGGGAACTCGCTGGACAAACTCCCAGTGGTCGGGAACTCGCTGGACAAACTCCCAGTGGTCGGGAACTCGCTGGACAAACTCCCAGTGGTCGGGAACTCGCTGGACAAACTCCCAGTGGTCGGGAACTCGCTGGACAAACTCCCAGTGGTCGGGAACTCGCTGGACAAACTCCCAGTGGTCGGGAACTCGCTGGACAAACTCCCAGTGGTCGGGAACTCGCTGGACAAACTCCCAGTGGTCGGGAACTCGCTGGACAAACTCCCAGTGGTCGGGAACTCGCTGGACAAACTCCCAGTGGTCGGGAACTCGCTGGACAAACTCCCAGTGGTCGGGAACTCGCTGGACAAACTCCCAGTGGTCGGGAACTCGCTGGACAAACTCCCAGTGGTCGGGAACTCGCTGGACAAACTCCCAGTGGTCGGGAACTCGCTGGACAAACTCCCAGTGGTCGGGAACTCGCTGGACAAACTCCCAGTGGTCGGGAACTCGCTGGACAAACTCCCAGTGGTCGGGAACTCGCTGGACAAACTCCCAGTGGTCGGGAACTCGCTGGACAAACTCCCAGTGGTCGGGAACTCGCTGGACAAACTCCCAGTGGACGGGAACTCGCTGGACAAACTCCCAGTGGTCGGGAACTCACTGGACAAACTCCCAGTGGTCGGGAACTCACTGGACAAATTCCCAGTGGTCGGGAACTCACTGGAAAAATTTGCTGTGGCTGCGGACTCACTGGATGAATTCCCTATGATTAGGAACTCTGGATAAACTCCTTGTGATTGGGAACTCTCTGCATCAACTCCCAGTGATTGGGAACTCTCTGAACAAATTCTCAGTGGTTGGGAACTCACTGAATTAAGCCAAAGATTTGGGAACTCACTGGATAACAAGCCAGTGATTGGGAACTCTGGATAAACTCCCAATGATTGGGAACTCACTGGACTGACTCCCAGTGATTTGGAACTCACTGGACAGACTTCCAGTGATCGGGAACTCACTGGACCGACTTCCAGTGGTTGGGAACTCACTGGACAGACTCCCAGTGGTTGGGAACTCACTGGACAGACTCCCAGTGGTTGGATACTCACTGGACAAACTCCCAGTGATTGGGAGCTCTCTGTTCAAACTCCCAGTGATTGGGAGCTCTCTGGATAAACTCCCAGTGATTGGGAGCTCTCTGGACAAACTCCCTGTGATTAGGAACCCACTGGATAAATCCCAGTGATCAGGGACTTTCCCTTTTCAATTCTTTAGTTTATTTTTATTTAAGAAGACACCATCAGGGGGCAGTAGAGACCAGTTTACAGAAATCCTGCAATCCCTGTAAAGATGATGTCACCATGTGGCCCCCCCTC
The DNA here is from genome assembly GCF_964194155.1 of Cetorhinus maximus. Taxonomy (NCBI): domain Eukaryota; kingdom Metazoa; phylum Chordata; class Chondrichthyes; order Lamniformes; family Cetorhinidae; genus Cetorhinus; species Cetorhinus maximus. The sequence goes on along the minus strand of NC_135888.1, from coordinate 50,000,626 downwards.
TCCCAATCTGCTCCTCGTGATTCCTCTGCTCTGTCACAGGAGCTGTTCTCTGTGTGAGAAGCTGGTACCTGGTAGATGGGTTTTCTGGGTTAAACCACAGAAAACACAGAATTTGCAACACAGCAACAAGCCATTTAACCCATTGAGTCCATGCTTGTGTTTACTGTCCACACCTGCAAGTAGCCCTGATTCTGTTATCCCATCCTGTCCCATATCCCTTTAAACATTTTCACTTCATCTGCCTAATCCAATCTAATCTATAATATTGGCCCAATGTTCAATTCCGCCTGTCACACTAACCCTGTGGCTGTATATCCACAGCCTCAATTTATAGTCAAACAATCCGACTGCAATCTTACTCCAGCCTGTGATTTAATCCAATGGTATGTTGACCCCCTACATCACACTGAAGCTCTCTCCGAAAATTTATTTCCTTTCTTGAATTGCTGTCTGAATAAAGCTAAAATCAACAAAACTCATTAAGCCTAACATAGCTGTCCACATTTGATTGGCCAACCCCATCTACACACCCTCCCATTTCCCTCAACCCGCCCGCCCGCCCTCTCCCCGTATCCCTCGACCCCACCTGCCCTCGCCCCATATCCCTCAACCCCACCTGCCCTCTACCCGTATCCCTCAACCCCACCTGCCCGCCCTCTCCCCGTATCCCTCGTCTCCACCCGCCCGCCCTCTCCCCATATCCCTCAACCCCACCCGCCCTCTCCCAGTATCCCTCGACCCCGCCCGCCCGCTCCCCGTATCCCTCGACCCCGCCCGCCCTCTCCCCGTATCCCTCGACCCCGCCCGCCCGCCCGCTCCCCGTATCCCTCGACCCCGCCCGCCCTCTCCCCGTATCCCTCGACCCCGCCCGCCCTCTCCCCGTATCCCTCGACCCCGCCCGCCCGCCGCCCTCTCCCCGTATCCCTCGACCCCGCCCGCCCTCTCCCCGTATCCCTCGACCCCGCCCGCCCGCCGCCCTCTCCCCGTATCCCTCGACCCCACCTGCCCTCGCCCCGTATCCCTCAACCCCACCTGCCCGCCCTCTCCCCGTATCCCTCGTCTCCACCCGCCCGCCCTCTCCCCATATCCCTCGACCCCGCCCGCCCGCTCCCCGTATCCCTCGACCCCGCCCGCCCTCTCCCCGTATCCCTCGACCCCGCCCGCCCGCCCGCTCCCTGTATCCCTCGACCCCGCCCGCCCTCTCCCCGTATCCCTCGACCCTGCCCGCCCGCTCCCCGTATCCCTCGACCCCGCCCGCCCTCTCCCCGTATCCCTCGACCCCGCCCGCCCGCCGCCCTCTCCCCGTATCCCTAGATCCCACCCACCCTCTCCCCGTATCCCTCGACCCCGTCCCCCTCGACCCCACCCTCCCGCCCTCTCCCCGTATCCCTCGATCCCGCCCACCCTCTCCCCGTATCCCTCGACATTGCCCGTCCGCCCTCTCCCCGTATCCCTCGATCCTGCCTGCCCTCTCCCTGTATCCCTCGACCCCGCCCGCCCTCTCCCTGTATCCCTCGACCCCGCCCGCCCGCCCTCTCCCCGTATCCCTCGACCCTGCCGCCTGCTCCCCGTATCCCTCGACCCCGCCCGCCCGCCCTCTCCCCGTATCCCTCGACCCCGCCCGTCCGCCCTCTCCCCGTATCCCTCGACCCCGCCCGCCCGCCCTCTCCCCGTATCCCTAGATCCCACCCACCCTCTCCCCGTATCCCTCGATCCCGCCCACCCTCTCCCCGTATCCCTCGACATCGCCCGTCCGCCCTCTCCCCGTATCCCTCGATCCTGCCCACCCTCTCCCCGTATCCCTCGACCCCGTCCCTCTCGACCCCACCCTCCTGCCCTCTCCCCGTATCCCTCGATCCCGCCCGCCCTCTCCCCGTATCCCTCGATCCCTCCCGCCCTCTCCCCGTATCCCTCGATCCCTCCCGCCCTCTCCCCGTATCCCTCGACCCCACCCACTCGCCCTCTCCCCGTATCCCTCGATCCCTTCCGCCCTCTCCCCGTATCCCTCGACCCCGCCCGCCCTCTACCCGTATCCCTCGATCCCGACCGCCCTCAACCCCACCCACCCGCCCTCTCCCCGTATCCCTCGACCACGCCCACCCTCTCCCAGTATCCCTCGACCCCGCCCGCCCTCCCTCTCCCCGTATCCCTCGACACCGCCCGCCCTCTCCCCGTATCCCTCGATCCCGCCCGCCCTCTCCCCATATCCCTCGACCCCGCCTGCCCTCTCCCCGTATCCCTCGACCCCGCCCGCCCGCCTATTGCAGTTGATCCATGGAGTTCTTGAATTTCCAGGAAGAGCACCAGGGGCTTGATTCCTGCCAGGGAGATCTTACCTCTTGCTTCCATTTATGTGTGTTGTACATTGTGCTGTGAGGTGCTAATGTGAGGATATTGCCACTTCATCCATATATTTCCCTTACTGGTTGAATATTCTTCCCTCCACTGTGTATCTGTGTCTCTCCAGCCAGCAAGCAGATTTTTGAATAATGATATTGAACTAACCAGGATATCCCATTTGGACCAGACATCTTCCATTAGACACTCTGGTGTATGGCCATTCCAGCTTTGTACAGTTGGGTCTCTCAGAAAGACATATCCATTCCCCATATTCCCCTCTCCCTTTGCCCCCGTCACTGAACCCAGCACCTCTTGGACTGATGGACAATGCCGCACTGAACAGCTAAGCCCGGAGTTCCTTGTCCTGTGTTAAAGCAAGGAAAGTCACACTCAGGCCAGGGTGATATATAATTTCTGGAGAAATGGACTGTGCTTTTAGTGGAATTGACGATAAACCTTTAGAGTTAATTGGAAGGTTTTTGTCTCCACTTTGCTTGGTCAGGAATTTTTTGGGTATAATATGGCGCAGAGTAAAGGATTTAACTCCACATAAATTAATACTACCCAAGCTAAGCACAGTGAGAGGCACCTTGAGTCTCTGAGCTGGAGCTTGCATTAGTGTGAAGGTCATCAAAGAGTCATCGGGGAAGAGTCAGACACAGGAGGTGTTTAGACAGTGCACTGTCCTATAGGGACAGTGGGGGAGAGTCAGACACAGGAGGGTGTTTAGACAGTGCACTGTCCTATAGGGACCGTGGGGGAGAGTCAGACACAGGAGGGCGTTTAGACAGTGCACTGTCCTATAGAGACAGTGGGGGAGAGTCGGACACAGGAGGGTGTTTAGACAGTGCACTGTCCTATAGAGACAGTGGGGGAGAGTCAGACACAGGAGGGCGTTTAGACAGTGCACTGTCCTATAGAGACAGTGGGGGAGAGTCGGACACAGGAGGGTGTTTAGACAGTGCACTGTCCTATAGGGACAGTGGGGGAGAGTCGGACACAGGAGGGTGTTTAGACAGTGCACTGTTCTATAGAGACAGTGGGGGAGAGTCAGACACAGGAGGGTGTTTAGACAGTGCACTGTCCTATAAGGACAGTGGGGGAGAGTCAGACACAGGAGGTGTTTAGACAGTGCATTGTTCTATAGAGACAGTGGGGGAGAGTCAGACACAGGAGGTGTTTAGACACTGCACTGTCCTATAGGGACCGTGGGGGAGAGTCAGACACAGGAGGGCGTTTAGACAGTGCATTGTCCTATAGAGACAGTGGGGGAGAGTCAGACACAGGAGGGTGTTTAGACAGTGCAGTCCTATAGAGACAGTGGGGGAGAGTCAGACACAGGAGGGTGTTTAGACAGTGCACTGTCCTATAGGGACCGTGGGAGAGAGTCAGACACAGGAGGGCGTTTAGAGTTGCTAATTTTACTTGTTGTGTTCGCAGAGGTTTAATCACATGATCACAGTGCCTTCATCTGTCACTGATTGGAAATTGAATGGGATCTTCACCACATGATTGGCTGATTGTCAACCAAACAGCTTGTTCCCAATTTCCAATGTCTTTATAATTAGTAAATGAAAGTCTTCAAAGAAACTGCGCCAATGATTTTTCTTTGAGTTACTCCTGAAGATTAATCATCAATTCCAGGGAGAGTGCAATCCCAGAGGCTCTAACCAATTGGGGTGAGTTCCACTGAACTCAGACTGGAGCACCCTACAATCCCATCCTCAATCAGGTCATGTCATAATAGGATCGGTGCTAGAAAACCATTTCCCAATCCAGGCACTTCACTCCTGTAATATCACACTGTCCCTATGTCACATCATATAACACTGTCCCTTTGTTACATCATAACAAAATGTCCGTCCATTCAGTCATATCACACTGTCCCTACATCCTGTAATACCACGCCTTCCCTAGATTCTGTAATATCTCACTATCCCTACATCATGTAATATCACACTATCCCTACATCATGTAATATCACACTATCCCTACATCATGTAATATCACACTATCCCTACATCAAGTAATATGACATTGCCTCTACATCATGTAACATCACCCTGCCCCTATATCCTGCAATAGCTCGCTGTCCTTACGTCCTGTAATATCACACTTTCACTACATCCTGTAATACTCGCCCATCCATACATCATTCAATATCACACTGTCTCTATGTCATGTTATGTCTCAACTTCCCTAAATGTTGTAATAGCTCACCGTCACTACTTCCTGTAATATCCCACCTTCTCTATGTCCCGTCATATCACACTGTCCCTACATCCAGTCATATCACACTGTCCCTACATCCAGTCATATCACACTGTCCCTACATCCAGTCATATCACACTGTCCCTACATCCAGTCATATCACACTGTCCCTAAATCCCATCATATCACATTGTCCCTACATCCCATCATATCACATTGTCCCTACATCCCATCATATCACATTGTCCCTACATCCCATCATATCACATTGTCCCTACATCCCATCATATCACATTGTCCCTACATCCCATCATATCACATTGTCCCTCCATCCCATCATATCACATTGTCCCTCCATCCCATCATATCACATTGTCCCTCCATCCCATCATATCACATTGTCCCTCCATCCCATCATATCACATTGTCCCTCCATCCCATCATATCACATTGTCCCTCCATCCCATCATATCACATTGTCCCTCCATCCCATCATATCACATTGTCCCTACATCCCATCATATCACATTGTCCCTACATCCCATCATATCACATTGTCCCTACATCCCATCATATCACATTGTCCCTACATCCTGTATTATCTCACCATCCCTATGTCATGTAATATCACACTGTCCCTACGTCCTGCAATAGCACGCTATCCCTACATTCTGTATTATCACACAGTCCTATGTCCCATCCTATCACACTGTACCTATGTCTGATCATACCACACTGTCCCTACATCACCTCATATCACTGTCCTACACCCCGTCCTATCACTCTGCCCCTATATCTGATCATATCACACTGTCCCTACATCCCAACATATCACACTGTCCCTACACCCTGCAATGGCACACTGTCCCTACATTCTGTAATATCACACTGTCCTCCATCACATCATATCACATTGTCCCTACGTCACATCATGTCACAATGTCCCTCCGTCCCCTTATATCACACCTTCCCTAGATCCTGTAATATCTCACCATCCCTACTTCATGTAATATCTCACAGTCTCTACATCCTGTAATATGACATTGTCTCTACTTCATGTAATATCACAATGTCCCTATGTCCCATCATATCACACTGTCCCTACAGTCTGTAATAATACACTGTCCCTATGTCCCATCATATCAACTGTCCCTACAGTCCGTAATAACACACTGTCCCTATGTCCCATCATATCACACTGTCCCTACATCATGTAATATCACTCGGACTCTACAGCCTGCAATATCACACTGCCCCTATGTCATATTGTGTCACACCTTCCCTAGATGCTGTAATGGCTTACCATCCCTATATCCTGTAATATCCAACATTCTCTATATCCTGTAACATCGCACCGTCACTACTTTCTGTAATATCCCACCTTCCAAATGACCCGTCATATCGCACTGTCCCTATGTCCCATCATATCACACTGTCCCACGTCCCAACATATCACACTGTCCGTACATCCTGTAATATCACACCTTCCCTACATTCTGTAGTATCTCACCATCCCAACGTCATGTCATATCACACTGTCCTTACGCCCCGTCATATCACACTGTCCCTACGTGCTTCAATGGCATGCTGTCCCTACATTCTGTAATATCACACTATCCTCTGTCACATCACATCACATTGTCCCTATGTCACAATGTCCCATCGTCCCCTCATATCACACTGTCCCTACATCCTGAAATATCACACCTTCCCAAGATTCTGTAATATGTCACCGTCCCTACTTCAGGTAATATCACAGTCTCAACATCCTGTAATATGACACTGTCTCTACATCATGTAATATCATGCTGTGCCTAAGTCCCATCATATCACACTGTCCCTATATTCTGCAACAGCTCACTGTCCCTATATCCTGTACTATCACAACTTCCCTACATCCTGTAATACCCGCACATCTATATGTCATTCAATATCACACTGTCCCTACATCCCATCATATCACACTGTCCTACAGTCTGTAATAACACTGTCCCTACATCATGTAATATAACTCAGACCCTACATCCTGTAATATCACACTGCCCCTATGTCATATTATGTCACACCTTCCCTAGATGCTGTAATAGCTTACCGTCCCTACATCCTGTAATATCCAACACTTTCTATGTCCTGTAATATCCCAACGTCACTACTTTCTGTAATATCCCGCCCTCCCTACAGCCCATCATATCGCACTGTCCCTATGTCCCATCATATCTTACTGCCTATACATCCTGTAATAGCACACCTTCCCCTGCAATAGCTCACTCTCTCTACATTCTGTAATATCACACAGCCCCTATGCTCCATGATACCACACTGTCCCTACATCCTGCAATAGCTCACTGCCCCCACCTTCTGTAATATCACACTGTCCCTTCAACCCGTCATATCACACTGTCCCTACATCACGTCATATCACACTGTCCCTATATCCGCAATAGCACCTCATCCTTACATTCTGTAATATCACACTGTCCCTATGTCCCGTCCTATCACACTGTCCTTACATCCTGTAATATCTCACCATCCCTTCATCATGTAATATCACACTGTCCCTACGTCCTGTAAGATTACACTGTCCCTACCTCCTATAACATCACACTGTCCCTATGTCCCAGCATATCACACAGTCCCTACATCACGTCTTATCACACTGTCCCTATTTCCCATCAAATCACACTGTCCCTACGTCATTCAATGTCACACTGTCCCTACATCACATCATATCACACTGCCCCTACATCCTGTAATATCTCACCATCCCTTCGCCATGTAATATCACGCTGTCCCTACATCCTGTAACATCACACCTTTCCTACATCTTGTCATATCACACTGTCCCTACATCATGTAATATCACACAGTCCCTACGTCATGTCTTATCATACTGTCCCTCATTGTGTAATACTACACCTTTCCTAGACCCTGTAATATCTCACCATCCCTACTTCATGTAATATCACACTGTCCCTGCGTCCTGTAATATAACACTGTCCCTACATCCCATCATATCACACTGTCCTACAGTCTGTAATAACACTGTCCCTACATCATGTAATATAACTCAGACCCTACATCCTGTAATATCACACTGCCCCTATGTCATATTATGTCACACCTTCCCTAGATGCTGTAATAGCTTACCGTCCCTACATCCTGTAATATCCAACACTTTCTATGTCCTGTAATATCCCAACGTCACTACTTTCTGTAATATCCCGCCCTCCCTACAGCCCATCATATCACACAGTCCCTACGTCATGTCTTATCATACTGTCCCTCATTGTGTAATACTACACCTTTCCTAGACCCTGTAATATCTCACCATCCCTACTTCATGTAATATCACACTGTCCCTGCGTCCTGTAATATAACACTGTCTCTACATCATATAATATCACAATCTCTCTATGTCCCCTCATAGCACACTGTCCTTATATCCTGCAATAACTCACTGTCCCTACGTGCTGTAATATCACACCTTCCCTACATCCTGTAATACCCCCATCCCTATGTCATTCAATGTCACACCGTCCCTAGGTCCCATCATATCACACTATCACACTGTCCCTACATCCTGTAATATGACACTGTCCCTTACATCATGTAATGTCACACCTTCCCCACGGCTTGTAATGTCACACCTTCCCCACAGCCTGTAATATCACACCTTCACCATGTCCTGTAATATCACACCTTCACCATGTCCTGTAATATCACACTGTCCCTATGTCCTGTAACATCACACTGTCCATATGTCCTGTAACATCACACTGTCCCTATGTCCTGTAATATCACATCGTCCCTATGTTCTGTAATATCACACCTTTCCTACATCTTGTCATATCACACTGCCCATACGTCACGTCAGATCACACTGTCCCTATGTCCTGTAATAGCACACTGTCCCTACATTCTATAATATCACATTGTCCTAGGTCATGTCATATCATAATGTCCCTATGTCACATCATATTACAATGTCCCTCCATCTCATCATATCATACTGTCCCTACATCATGTAATATCACACCTTCCCTCGACCCTGTAATATTTCACTGTCCCTACATCATGTAATATCACACTCTCCCTATGTCCCATCATAGCACACTGTCCCTATATCCTGCAATAACTCACTGTCTCTACGTCCTCCAATATCACACCTTCCCTTCCTCCTGTAATACCCACCCATCCCTACACCATTCAATATCACACTGTCCCTACATCCCATCATATCGCCCTGTCCCTACAGTCTGTAGTAACACTCAGTCCCTACATCCTGCAATATCACACTGACCCTATGTCATTTTATGTCACAACTTCCCTAGATGCTGTAATATCTCACCATCCCTACATCCTGTAATATCCAACACACACTATGTCCTGTAGTATTCCGCTGTCACTACTTTCTGTTATAACCCACCTTCCCTACATCCCATCATATCGCATTGACCCTACATCCCATCATATCGCACTGTCTCTACATCCTGTAATATCACACTGTCCTTACGTCCCGTCATATCACACCATCCCTCTGTCCCGTCATGTCACACTATCCCTCCGTTCCATCATGTCACACTATCCCTGCATCCTGTAATAGCACTCTGACCTACATTCTGTAATATCACACTGTCCTTAACATCCTGTAACATCACACTGTCCCTACAACCCATGATATCACACACTCTCTCCGACCCGTCATATCACACTGTCCCTCCACCCTGCACTAGCACACTATTCCTATGATCTATAATATCACACTCTCCCTAGGTTCTGTAATATCACACTATCTTACACATCACACTGTCCCTACGTCCGGTCATATCACACTGTCCCTACGTCCGGTCATATCACACTGTCCCTACGTCTCGTTATATCACACTGCCCCTGCATCCTGTAATATCACACCTTCCTTAGATCCTGTAATTCCTGTAATATCTCACCGTCCCTACGTCATGTAATATCACACTGTCCCTACGTCCTGTAATACGAAACTGTCTCTACATCCTGCAATAGCTCACTGTCCATACGTCCTGTAATATGACACTGTCCCTTACGTCATGTAATGTCAAACCTTCCCCACAGCCTGTAATATCATACCTTCCCCATGGCCTGTAATATCACATTGTCCCTTCATCATGTCATATCACACCGTCCCTTCATCATTTTAATATCACATTGTCCCTACAATCCATCATATCACACTGTCCTTATGTCCTGCAATATCACACTGTCCCCTTGTCCTGTAATATCACACCTTCCCTACGTCATGTCATATCGTACCTTTCCTACATCTTGTCATATCACACTGTCCCTATGTCCTGCAATAGCACACTGTCCCTACGTCCCAGCCTATCACACTGTCCTTATGTCCTGCAATAGCACACTGTCCCTACATTCTGTAATATCATACTGCCCTACGTCATGCCATATCACAATGTCTCTATGTCACGTCATATCACAATGTCCCTCCATCCCATCATATCATACCGTCCCTACATCGTGTAATATCACACCTTCCCAACTTCATGTCCTGTAATATGACACTGTTCCTTACATCATGTAATGTCACACCTTCCCCAAGGCCTGTAATATCACACTGGCCCTACAACCCGTCATATCACACTGTCCCTACATCCAGTAATATCACACTGTTCCTCTGTCATATAATATCACATCTTCCCTATGACCTGTAACATCATGCTGCCCATACGTCTTTAATATCACACTGTACCTACGCCCTGTAGAGGTTGTAGCAAGACCTCCCTACTTTTACACTCCATCCCCCTTGCAATAAAGGCCAACATTCCATTTGAGAGACAGAGACAGAGAACCAGTTACTGGGGGAGAGAGAGAGAAAGAAAGATATATAGAGTGTACCAGTTGCTGAGAGAGAGAGAAAGAGAGAGAGACAGAGGGAGGGAAAGATGGGGGGAGGGAGAGATGGATGGAGGGAGAGACGGAGAGAGACAGATAAAGAGGGAGAGAGTGGTAGGCAGAGAGAGGGATAGAGAGAGAGAGAGACAGTGTGTACCAGTTACTGGGAGAGAGAAAGAGAGGGTACCAGTTACAGAGATAGAGAGAGAGAAAGAGAGACAGAGACAGACAGAGAGACTGAGAGAGGGTGGGAGGGAGAGAGACAGAGACAGATGAAGGGACAGACAAAGAGGGAGAGAGAGGAAGAGAGACACAGGCAGAGATATAGAGATAGAGAGAGAGAGAGTACCAGTTACTTGGGGGGGTAGAGAGAGAGAGAAAGTGTACCAGATACCGGGAAAGAGAAAGAGAGAGAGAGAGAACCAATAGTACCTGTTAATGGCAAGGTGGGGTGTAGAGAGTACCTGTGACTGGGAGAGAAAGTACTTTGCACTGTGGATCGTGATTTTGTTGTAAAGTTGATGTCTCAAACTCTGTGCTGCAGAATAAACCCCAGAGGAGAGAATCTGCTAGAGAGAACTATTGGGGTACTGTTTCTCAGTGAGGGGAATGATCAGGTTCGCCCAGTACCCAGGGGTAATGTGGACTGTCACTGTGTGGTCAGGATTTGAGGGGTGTCCCTCAGTTGGAGTAGGTGGAATATGACTGCGCACAGACTATAATGGGGAGAGGGTCACTCAGCTCAGTTCCAGCTCCTGTAGGAATTGGCTGATGGGCAAACTGCAGATTACGTCAAGAATGAAACTGTGAACAGAGGGAACAGATGGACAAACTGAGCAAAGAGGCATGCGGGATTTAACCCATGCAGTGCTGAAGGTAAAGCACTGTGTAAAGCAGCATCTCCTCACCTCCATACACGTGTGAAATAATTGTTCAGGATCATGTTTGATGGGCTGTACCTTATTAACATTTGTGTAATTGATGTTTGAGTGGGAGGTGAGGGATCTGATGACACAGGATTTACATTTCTACCTTTCATCATCAATACTACCCAAAGTGCTTTCCAGCCAATGAAGCACTTTGGAGGCATAATCTCTGGAATGTAGGGGAAACAGCAGTCAGTTTGAACAGAGAGAGAACAGGCAAACAACAAAGGAGAAATCACAGAGTTTTTCTGATGTTGATTGAGGGATAAATTATGGCTAGGGCACAGGGGAGAACTCCCCTCCTCCTCAAAATATTGACCATGGAATCTTTACCATCCACTTGAGAGGGCAGACGTGACATCAATTTAATGTCTCTTCTGAAAGGCAGCACCTCCAACAGTGCAGCACTCCCGCAGTACTGCACCCAAGCATCAGCCAAGATTATATGGGTTCAATTATCTGAAGTAGGTTTTGAACACACAACCCCTGACTCCAAGGTGACACCTGATCAGGTGGATAAGTGGCATTGATCTTGAAATAAAATGTTCATCGTGTATTATGCTGCAATTCATAGATATTTCACAATGCAGTGATCAGAACTTGAATTAAATATAATTCTGTGTTTCAGCAGCAGCATCTGAAATCACTCGGTAACTATAGTAACCATGGCCTGTTGCTAACTAGCGAGTGTGTGGGTGTTGATGCTGACAGTCATTTTGGGGCCTGTGCTCTGGATCCTGCTAGAGTTCATCGGTTAGCATGTCAAACCAGAACATCAGATTCCCAAGAGGAACTGGGGATCCCAGCAACAACTGGCTCTGCACCTTCTCAAAGGGACCGCACCCCCTACCAGCTCAGCAGCCTCTCACAGGGCCCACACCTACTAGCCCTGCACCCTCAAACAGGGCCTACACCCACCAACTGGCCCTGCACCCTCTCACTGAGCCCGTGCCCTCTCACTGGGCCCTGCACCCTCTCACTGAGCCCGCGACCTCTCACTGAGCCCGCGCCCTCTCACTGGGCCCTGCATCCTCTCACTGAGCCCGCGCCCTCTCACTGAGCCCGCGCCCTCTCACTGAGCCCTGCATCCTCTCACTGGGCCCGCGTCCTCTCACTGGGCCCTGCATCCTCTCACTGGGCCCTGCATCCTCTCACTGGGCCCTGCATCCTCTCACTGGGCCCTGCATCCTCTCACTGGGCCCTGCATCCTCTCACTGGGCCCTGCATCCTCTCACTGAGCCCTGCATCCTCTCACTGAGTCCTACATCCTCTCACTGGGCCCGCGTCCTCTCACTTCGCCCTGCATCCTCTCACTGGGCCCTGCATCCTCTCACTGGGCCCTGCACCCTCTCACTGGGCCCTGCATCCTCTCACTGAGCCCTGCATCCTCTCACTGAGCCCTACATCCTCTCACTGGGCCCTGCATCCTCTCACTGGGCCCTGCATCCTCTCACTGGGCCCTGCATCCTCTCACTGGGCCCTGCATCCTCTCACTGGGCCCTGCATCCTCTCACCGGGCCTGCGTCCTCTCACTGGGCCCTGCATCCTCTCACTGGGCCCTGCATCCTCTCACTGGGCCCTGCATCCTCTCACTGGGCCCTGCATCCTCTCACTGAGCCCTACATCCTCTCACTGGGTCCGCGCCCACCCACAGGCCCCCAATATATGAGCGGGGTGCAGGGCTGAGTGTGTCAGGGATCCCCCGTCTCTCTCTGGACCCTGATGTTGTGGTTTTAATTTAGTTGTTAACCGATGAACTCTAGCAGAATCCAGAGCACAGGCCCCAATCTGACTGTCAGCATTAACACCCACACACTCGTGGGTGCCATGGTTACTATAGTTACAGAGTGATTTCTGATGCTGCTGCTGAAATGCAGAATTATATTTAATCTAAGTTCTAATTACATTCACGCCCAACAGTCACTCCACACTATGAAATATTTATAAATTGCAGTGAAATGCAGGATGAGCAACAACAAATTGTATTTATATAACATCTTTCACATAACAAATCATCCCGAGGCCCTTTATCGGAGTATTAGGAAACAAAATTAGACATTGAGCCACATTTGGTCAGATGACCAAACATTTGGTCAAAGAGGTAGGTTTTTAAGAAGTGTCTTAAAGGAGGAAAGTGAGGTAGAGAGGCAGAGAAGTGTAGAGAGGAAATTCCAGAGCTTGAGGCCTTGACAGCTGAAGGCACAGCCACCGATGGTAGAGTGATTAAAATTGAGGGTGGCCAAGAGGCCAGAATTGGCAGAGCACAGAGCGTTGTGGAGCTGGAGGAGATTATAAACATATAGAGGGGAAAAGCCAGAGGTTGGAAAACAAGGAATTTTAAATAAAATCCAGGCGTTTCTTGACCAGTAGCCTGTGTAGGTGTGAGCATAGGGGTGATAGGGGGATGGGATTTGCAGTGAATTAAGACACAGGCATCAGAGTTCTGTGGAGGCCAGCCAGGAGAGCATTGGAATAGTCAAGTCTGGAGGTAATAAAGCCATGAATGAAGGCTTCAGCAGCAGATGAGCCGAGATGAGGCAAAGTCGGGGGATGTTTTGGAGGTTGAAATAGGGGCTCTTAGTAATGGTATGAATACCAAGTCAGAAGTTCATCTCTGGATCAGTCTGGAAACAGTCTGGCTTATTCTCAGACTGTTGTCAGGGAGAGGGATGGAGTCGTTAGCTGAGGAATAGAGTTTAGAGCGGGGACTGAAAACAATGGCTTTAGTCTTCCCAGTATTTAATTGGAGGAAATTTCTGCTCAGCCAGTACTGGGTGTCGGATAAGCAGTCTGATCATTTAGCATCAGTGGAGGAGTCGAGAGAGGAGGTGCTGATGGAGAGCTGGTTGTCATCAGTGTACATGTGAAAACTAAGTGTTTTCAGATTATGTCACCGAGGGGCTGAGTGTAGATGAGAATTAGGAGGGGGCCAAGGATAGATCTTTGGTGGACACCACAAGTAACGATGTGGGAGCAGGAAGAGAAACCATTACAAGTGATTCTGTGGCTATGATTAGATAGATAAGAATGTAACCAGGTGAGAGCAATCCCACCCAGCTGGATGACAGCGGAGAAGTGTTGGAGGAGGATGATGTGGTCAACTGTTTCAAAGGCTGCAAGCAGGTTAAGAGGGATGTCACATTCACATCGGATGTCATTTGTGACTTTGTTTAGAGATTGTTCACTCCTGTGGTGGGGCAGAAAGCTGATTGGGGGATTCAAACATAGAATTCCCTGAAAGATGGGCACGGATTTGGGAGGTGACACATGTTCAACGACTTTGGAGTAGAAAAGGAGGTGAAGATGGGGTCAGAGTTTACAAGGATGGTGTGGTCAATCGTTTTTTTAAAGAGAGGGGGCGATGTACAATGTTCCCTTTAAAAATTAGTTGGGTTTGACCGGTTCTTTTCAGAAGACACATTATTTAGCATAGAACAAGACCAACATGGTATCTTCCAGGCAGCATTGCAGCCAATCAGTTTAGCGAGAATTGGGTGTGAGCCATTGGCACTCTATAAAAGCAGGCAGGTTTCCAAGTCACACAGAGTAATCGGTCTCACGGACTGGAGGTGACACCTGAGTGCAACGTAGATCAAGTGCTGAGTAAGTGTTTGCTACAAGTGGGGATTTGATGCAGAGGGGGAAGAGGTGCTGCTTTCTCGACCCTTTTTTTAGCCCCGAGCAGCTGGTGAGTTGTCTTCTTTTGTCTTCAAGCTAAGACAGTGTAACTTACTATTACTTTAGCTGAGTTTAAATTCATAACTAATTAGCTAATTAAATAAATAATGTTAGATAGATGTGGTGGCAATGATGATGTGCTATGATTACAGCATGTGGGAATCTGGAATGCACTGCAATCTTGGACAGTCATCCCTCTGGTAAGTATCTCTGCAGGTCAAACAACTCTGGCTCAGAGCTGTTGAACTGGGATCTGAGCTGCAGACATTGTGCAGCATCAGGAAGGAGGAGAGTTACCTGGGCAATCTGTTCCAGGAGGCAGTCACACCCCTTAGGTTAGTCAGAAATGTAGTGTTGGCTAATGGTCAGGGACAGGAGGATGTGACTGTGAGTCAGGCAGGTAAAGAGAACCAGCCTGTAGTGATGGAGCAGCCTTGAACCTTTGACCAACAGGTACAAGGTACTTGCTAGCTGTGTGGATGAGGAGAAGGACTGCAGGGTAAATGAGCAGATTGATTATGGCACCATGAGGATGGGATTAAAGTGGGGGAGTGAGGAGGAATGTGGTAGTGAAAGGAGACAGTATAGTCAGGAGGATAGACACTGTTCTCTGCAGGTGCAGCCAGGAGCACTGAAGGTTGTGTTGCCTGCCCGGTGCCAGGGTTAAGGACGTCTCCTCATGGCTGGAGAGGAACTTGGAGTGGAAGGGGGAGGATCCAGTTGTCATGGTCTACGTGGGAACCAATGAGATAGGTAGTACCAGGAATGATGTTCTGCTAAGAGAGTTTGAGTCCAAATTAAAACACAGAACATCAAAGTTAATCATTTCTTGATTGAGCCACGTGCCAATTGACATAAGGTCAAGCAGATTAGAGAATTAAACATGTGGCTCAAAGAATGGTGATTGTTAGAAGGCATTTCAATTCATGGGACACTGGCATCAGTACTCAGGGAAGAGGAAGCTATTCCATTGGGATGGGCTCCAACTGAACTGGGCTGGGACCAGTGTCCTGGCCATTCATATAACTAGGGCTGTGGGCAGGGCTTTAAACCAGCAGAGTTGTGGAGGGGTGGAGATTGTGGGGTGGGGTCAGGGGTGGTGGTGACTGGGTTTGGGTGAAGGGGGATTTATAAATCCAAAGAGAAAAGTAAAGACAATGGAACAGTGTAGTGATGGGGCAGGAAAGGACAGAGAGTTTAACAGTAATTGTGCATCAGCCAATAAGGTCCATGCAGGCAATAGAAGTGAAAAAATGAAATTAAAAGGTTCTCTATCTGAATGTTCAAAGCATCCACAATAATATAGATGAACAAGTGGCACAAATAGAGGTAAATGGTTTCAATTTAATCATCATTACAGAGATATGGTTACAAGGTGACCAAGGTTGAGAAATAAATATTCCGGGGTATACAATATTTTGCAAAGACTTACAGAATGGCAAAGCAGGAGGGGTAGCCCTGATAACAAAGGATGACTTAAGGACATTAGTGAGAAAGGATCTTGGCTCAGAAGATCATGAAATAGAGTCAGTATAGGTAGAGATTAGAGACAAGAGTCTGAAAATACTAGTGGGAGTAGTTTAAAGCCCCCCTAACAGCTGTTATACCATTGGGCAGAGCATTAAACAAGAAATTATTGGAACTTGTAACAAAGGCAATGTAAAAATTATGGGGGACTTTAATCTTTATTTAGTCTGGGACAATCAAATTGGTAAGGGTAGTCTAGAAGATGAGTTTGTAGAATGTTTTCATGACAGTTTCCTAGAGCAATACAAAGTGGAACCAACTAGGAATAAAGCTGTCTTGATTTAGTACTGTTTAGTGAAGCAGGGTTAATTTGTAATGTCATAGCAAAAGTTCCACTGGGAAATAGTGATCATACTTCCATTGAATTCCATGTTAAGTCTGAAAATGACATATTCCAATCACAAAACAAGAATCTTAAGCAAAGCCAATTACATAGGTATGAGGGGAGCACTAGCTAAGGTAAATCAGGTAAATAGACTGAAAGGTATGGAGGTACATTTACAAATTATCATGGCAAATGAGGAAATGACAGAGACATTGAACAAATATTTTAAGTCTGCCTTCACAGTTGAAGTCACAAGTTGCATCCAGAAATAGACAGTAACCTAGGGCTAATAAGAGTGAGGAAATAAAGGTATTAGTACTGGAGAAGCTCAAGGAACTAAAATCTGACAAATCCCTGGGACCTGATGACCTACACCCTAGAGTTCTAAAAGAGGTAGCTACAGAGATAGTGGATGTGTTGGCTATGATTTTCCAAAATTCCTTAGATTTAGGAATGGTCCCATTAGATTTGGAAGTTGGCAAATGTTACACCACTTTTCAAGAAAGGAGTGAGAGAGAAACCAGTGAACTACAGGCCAGCTAGCCTGACATTAGCCATTGGGAAAATGCTGGAATCTATTATTATTGATGTCTTAACAACGAACTTAGAAAAGCATTGTTTGATAGGACAAGTCAACATGTTTTTACAAAAGGGCAATCCTGTTTGACAAACTTAATAGAGTTTTTTTGAAGATGTACCTATTGGATAGTTAAAGGGGAACCAGTAGATGTAGTATACCTAGATTTCCAAAAGGCATTCGATAAGACGTTACACAAAAAGTTAATAGGCAAGATAAGGCTCATGGAGTTGGGAGTAATATATCAGCATGGATAGAGGATTGGTTACAGATAGAAAGCAGAGAGTGGGCATAAATTAGGCTTTTTCAAGTTGGCAGCCAGTGAATATTGGAGTGTTGCAAGGATCAGTGCTGGGGCCCCAGCTATTTACAATCTATATTAACGACTTAGATGAAGAGACAGAGAGTAATGCATCAAAGTTTTCTGATGATACCAAGCTAGGTGGGAAGGTAGGTTGTTGGGAGGACACAGAGAGACTGCAAAGAGATATAGACAGGTTAAGTGAGTGGGCAACAAGATGGCAGATGGAGTATAATGTGGGGAAGTGTGAAGTTATTCACTTTGATTGTAAGAATAAAAAAGCAGAATATTCTTTGAAAGGTGAGGAACTTGTAAGTGTTGATGTTCAAAGAGACATGGGTGTACTTGTACAAGAAACACAAAAAGTTAGCTTGCAGGTGCAGCAACAATTAGGAAGGCAAATAGCATTTTGACCTTTATTTCAAGGGGATTGGAGAACAAAAATAAAGAAGTCTTGCTACAATCGTACAAGTTTTCAGTGAGACCGCTTCTGGAGTATTGTGTGCAATTTTGGACTGTGCGTTTAAGAAAGGATATACTTGCATTGGAGACAGTACAGCAAAAGTTCACTAAATTGGTCCCTGGGATGAGGGATTGTCCTATGCTGAGAGGCTGAGAAAATGCGCTTATATTCTCAGGAGTTCAGAAGAATGAGAGGTGATCTCATTGAAACCTACAAAATTCCGAAGGGGCTTGATAGGGTGGACACTGAAATTGTTTCCGCTGGTCAGGGAATCTAAAACATGGAGACAGTTTCAGGATGGGGGCCGATCATTTAGGACTGAGATGAGGAGAAATTTCTTCACTCAGAGACTTGTAAAACTTTGGGATTCTCTACCCCAGAGGATTGTGGATGCTCCATGGTTGAATACATTTAAGGCTGGGATAGACAGATTTTTGGTGTCTCAGGGAATTGAGGGATATGGGGAGGGGGTAGCAAAGTGGAGTTGAAGCCCAAGGACAGCCATGATCATACTGAATGGTGGAACAGGCTCGATGGGCCGAATTGTCTACTCCTGCTCCTATTTCTTATGTTCCTATGTTCTGGCTTCCTCTTGTACTTATCTAGCTCCTCCTTAAACAAATCTATACAATTGGCCTCACTTACTGCTTATTATAGCAAGTTTCACACACTCCCAGAGCACTTGCTGGGTAAAGAAGTTTCTCCTCAATTCCCTGTTGGATTTATTTGTGAAGATCTTATATTTATAGTTTCTAGTTTTAGACTTTTTCACAATTGTAAACATCCTCTCTACAATCACGCTATTAAACCCGTTGATAATCTTAAAGACCTGTATTAGCTCACCCTCAGCTTTCTCTTTTCTGGAGAAAAGAACCGCAGCCTGTTTAGATTTTGCTGATAATTATATCCTCTCAGCTCTGGTATCATATTTTTAAATCTTTGCCAGTGTCCCTATACCTTTATATGGTGATCAGAACTGTGCTGAGGATTCAGTGTGTGATCTCTGCTTTTGAATTCTATCCACCTGGAAGTGACTCCCAGGGTTTGGTTTTCTTTTTTCAAGGCTTTGTTAACCTATGTTGCTACTTTTAATGATTTGTGTATCTGTACTCCTCGATCCCTTTATTTCCCTACCCCATCAAATACTTCAAAACCTTGATTCGTTTACTCCTTAATCTCTTATACTTAAGGAAATACAAGCTTAGTTTATGCAACCTGTCCTCATGTTTTTTTTAATTCATTCACAGGATGTGGGCGTCGCTGGCTGGGCCAGCATTTATTGCCCATCCCTAATTGCCCTTGAGGGTGGTGAGCTGCCTTCTTGAGCCGCTGCAGTTCATGTGGTGTAGGTACACCCACAGTGCTGTTAGGGAGGGAGTTCCAGGTATTTGACCCAGCGACAGTGAAGGAACGGCAATATATTTCCAAGTCAGAATGGTAAGCGACTTGGAGGAGAACTTCCAGGTGGTGGTATTCCCATCTCTCTGCTGCCCTTGTCCTAGATGGAGCGGTCATGGGTTTGGAAGGTGCTGTCAAAGGACCCTTGGTGAATTAATGCAGTGCATCTTGTAGATGGTACACACTGCTGCTACTGTGCATCGGTGATGGAGGGTGTGAATGTTTGTGGAAGTGATGCTAATCAAGTGGGCTGCTTTGTCCTGGACGGTGTTAATCTTCTTGAGTGTTGTGGGAGCTGCACTCATCCAGGCAAGTGGGGAGTATTCCATCACACTCCTGACTTGTGCCTTGTAGATGGTGGACAGACTTTGGGGAGTCAGGAGGTGAGTTACTCATCACAAGATTCCTAGCCTCTAACCTGCTCTTGAAGCTGCAGTATTTGTAGGGCTAGTCCAGCTCAGTTTCTGGTCAATGGTAACCCCCAGGATGTTGATAGTGGGAGATTTTAACCCTTTTAGTCCTGTCTGTGTGTTTTGCCCATGCATTAGTTGTTTAGTTTTACTGAGATCTGATTCACCATGGATCAATGTGAATAGCCCCAGTCTCGATCCCTGCCCTGTTTGGCAGTGCAGCCCCTGATTCACTAATCCCCTATGTCAGGAGATCTTAACATCCACCTGGAGGACAGTCAGATACTTGGCCCCAATCTCATTGGAAAAGCAGCGGTTCTGACAGTGCAGCACTCCTTCATTACTGGCACTGGAATATTACAGAATCGTTAAAACAGCACAGAGAGAGGCTCCTGCCTAGCCAGTGATGCTCACACCCTGTAAGTGAATAAAAAAAAGGTCAGTCAACCCAGATTTTTACCTCAAGTCTTTGGAGTAGGGGTCACCTTCTGACAACCTTCTGACTCAGAGCCACGAGACTGACATGTGAGTCAAGACGCAAAGAACAGTTTGCGAAATGGAGCCAGGGACAATGCAGTGCTCACTCCTTATTCTGGTCTATTATTCACTGTGGTGTCAGAGTTACACCCAGCACACACTGAAGGACCATGGAAACATAAAACAGGAGGAGACATTCAGCACCTTGAGCCTGTTCCACCATTCAATGAGATCATGGCTGATCTGTGATCGAGTTCCAAATAGTCACCTTTGCGCCATATCCCTGAACGCATTTGAATAAAAACCTATCAATCCCAAATTTAAAATTTATAATTGAGCAAGCATCAATTGCTGTTTATAAGAAACAAAGAGTGGCAATTCTATCACACCTTTCACAACCTAAGGACATCCCAAAGTGTTTTCCAACCAATGAAGTACTTTCTGAAGTGTTGTGACTGTGATAATGTAGGAAACATGACAGATAATTAGTGCACTGCAAGCTCCCACAAACAAAATTGTGACCAGATAATCTGTTTTTGTGATGCTGGTTGAGGACTAAATATTGGCCAGGACACGAGGGCGAACATGCCACTATTCTTCAAAATACTGCCATGGGATTCACATCAACCAAAGGCAGGAGGCAGAATCTCAGTTGAACATCTCATGCAAAAATCAGTACGTCTGACACTGCAGCACTCCGCCAGTACTGACCATCTGACAGTGCAGCGCTCCCTCAGTAATGACCCTCCGACAGTGCAGCATTCCCTCAGTTCTGACTCTGACAGTGCAGCACTCCTTCAGCACCAATCCCCTAACAGTGCAACTTTCCCTCAGTACTGACCCTCTGAGAGTGCAGCGAACCCTCAGTTCTGACCCACTGACAGTGCAGCACTCCCTTAGTGCTGACTTTCTGACAGAGAAGCTCCCCCTCTGTACTGACCCTCTGTCAGTGCAAATCTCTCTCAGAACTGACCCTTTGACAGTTAAGTGCTCCCTCAGAACTAACTCTTGACGGTGCAGTGGTCACTCAGAACTGACGCTCTGACAGTGCAACTGTCCCTCAATGCTGACCCTCTGACAGTGCAGGACTCCCTCAGAACTGACCCTCCGACAGTACAGCACTCCCTCTGTACTTACCCTCCTCAGCGTTCCCTCTGTACTGACCCTCTGACAGTGCATCACCTCTCTCAGCACTGACCGTCTGACAGGGCAGTACTCGTTCAGTACTGACCCTCTGACAGTGCGGCACTCCGTCAGTACTCATACTCTGGCAGTGTAGTGCTCCCTCAGTACTGACCTCCTGATGGTGCAACTCTCCCTCAGACCTGACCCTCCGACAGTGCAGCTCTCCCTCAACACTGACCCTCTAACATTGCAAATCTCCTTCAGATCTGACACTCTGACAGTGCAACCCTCCCTCAGTACTGACCCTCTGACACTGCAGCACTCCCTCAAAACTAACCTTGAGACAGTTCAGCACTCCCTCACCACTGACCTTTGACAGTGCAGCACTCCCTCAGTAATGACCCTCCGACAGTGCAGCACTCCCTCATTACTGACCCACTGACAGTGCAGCACTCCCTCAGTACTGACCCTCTGACAGTGCAGCACTCCCTCAGTACTGACCCTCTGACAGTGCAGCGCTCCCTCAGAACTGACCCTCTGACACTGCAGCGCTCCCTCAGTACTGACCCTCTGACACTGCAGCACTCCCTCATTACTCTCCTTCCGAAAGTGCAACTCTCTCACAGCACTGATCTTCTAACATTGCAAATCTCCTTCAGATCTGACACTCTGACAGTGCAGATCTCCCCCAGTACTGACCCTCTGACAGTAAAGCGCTCCCTCAGTACTTAATCTCCTCAGTGCACCATTTGTACTGACTCTTTGATGGTGCAGCACTCCCTCAGCATCAATTCCCTTACAGTGCAACTCTCCTTCAGAACAGACCCTCTGACAGTGCAGCATTCCCTCAGTACTGACCCTCTGACAGTGCAGCACTCCCTCATTACTGACCCACTGACAGTGCAGCACTCCCTCAGTACTGACCCTCTGACAGTGCAGCACTCCCTCAGTACTGACCCTCTGACAGTGCAGCGCTCCCTCAGAACTGACCCTCTGACACTGCAGCGCTCCCTCAGTACTGACCCTCTGACACTGCAGCACTCCCTCATTACTCTCCTTCCGAAAGTGCAACTCTCTCTCAGCACTGATCTTCTAACATTGCAAATCTCCTTCAGATCTGACACTCTGACAGTGCAGATCTCCCCCAGTACTGACCCTCTGACAGTGCAGCGCTCCCTCAGTACTTAATCTCCTCAGTGCACCATTTGTACTGACTCTTTGATGGTGCAGCACTCCCTCAGCATCAATTCCCTTACAGTGCAACTCTCCTTCAGAACAGACCCTCTGACAGTGCAGCATCCCCTCAGTACTGACCCCCTGACAGTGCAGCACTCCCTCAGTACTGACCCTCTGACAGTGCAACTCTCCATCAGAATAGACCCTTTGACAGTGTAGTGACCCCTCAGTACTGACCCTCTGACAGTGCAGCGCTCCCTCAGAACTGGCCTGCTGACACTGCAGCACTCCGCCAGTACCCTCTGACACTGCAACTCTCCCTTACTGCTTATCCTCTAACAGTGTAGCTTTCCTCTCTACTGATCCACTGACAGTGCAGCATTCGCTCATTACTGTCCATCCAACTGCGCATCACTCCCTCAGTACTGACTCTCTGATGGTGCAGCACTGCCTCAGAACTGACCCTGTGACAGTGCAAGTCTCCCTCAATACTCATCCTCTGACACTGCAGTATTCCCTCAGTACTGACTGTATTGCCCCATCAGCACGAACCCTCCGACAGTGCAACTCTCCTTCAGAACTGACCCGAATCACAGCGAATGATTTAAAATATATTTTTTCATTGGTTAATGCCAGTACACACCAGGGGTTTAACGTGCATTGTCACTAATTTATTAATAGCCTGTTTCCAAGGCAACCCCATGTATGCTGATGGAAGCAAAGAATCACTTCAGCCCTATGTATCCCACAGATCCAGGAGCTGCTGTAGATTGTTCCAGAATCCTGTTCCTGAGTCCACATACCAGAGGGATAAATTGCTGAATCTACCTCCAACTCCCAGTGAAGGAAAGGTCTGATCGAGTCTGTTTCCTCATACTGTAACTCTCTGTGCAACTCTTGCTCAGACATCCTGGGGCAAGGAACAGGCCACCAGCCACAGACTGGCCATTCTACACTTTAAATGGATTAGTCAGAAAGGCCGTTAACAGTGGGGTTAGAGCTCAGATTGGATAGAGAGGCTGGGACGAGGTGTGACTAGCCTGGCTGAATTCCCCTGGCCCCAGGGAGTGGCGAGCTGGGAGGAGGGGTTGGGTGTTGGGAAAATAGTGGGGGAGCTCCCCAACACATGTCCACTTTCGGGGAAATTCCCCGTGTTGGGCAAGGGAATAGATTGACTTCCCTCTGAACAGGATTGGGTAGCCAATTAGCAATTTGAGGGTAGCGGTCATTTTGCCAGTTCTGCCATTCGCCTGCCATCCCCAGTGGGGCAGAGGTCACCACCCATGGAGGCAGCCTCCCTATGGCGGGAATGGCAGCCACCTGAACCCCAGTTATTGATTCTGGAGGGGATTCCCCTCTAACCCAAGAGGCATGCCTGCTTGGACCTTTTGACATTTTATTTTAAATTTACCCCCTCCAAATTCTCCTCCAATTTCAAGACTCCTTACACTCACCTCAGTAGCACCTAACTTTCCCCTGGGGCTGCCGAGGCCCCAGAGTTACTGGTCTTTTGATTACTGCCGGCATCCTTACTAGGACGGTGAACATGGAGGCAGCCTGTTAGGAGGCTGCCACGGGGAAAATTGAGCCACTGGGCACTCTGCTGGCAGGAGCAGGCTCAGCATCCCACATTTGGGCCTGACGTCATGGTCTGAAATCTCACAGGGAAATCCTACCAGGTGTATTTCACAAGGATCTGCTTTGGGGCCTCAACTATTTACTGTATTTATTAATGACTTGGGCGATGGGATAGAAAGCCACAAATCCAAATTTGCCAAGGATTCAAAGAGAGTTGGGACTGTGAGGACAGTGTAGAACCGGTGTAAAATTACAAAGATTTATACAGAAATGTGAGGTGATTCATTTTGGTAGAAAGAACACAGAGAAACAATATAAAATAAAGGGTACAGCCCTTAACAGGGGTGCAGGAGCAGAGGGACCTGTGTATAAATCATTGAAGGTGGCAGGACAGGCTGAGAGTGTGGTTAATAAAGCATATAGAATCCTAGGCTTTATTAATAGGGGCATAGCGTACAAGATCAAGGAAGTTATGATAAATCTGTCTAAAACACTAGTTTGATCTCAACTAGAGTGTTGCGTCCAGTTCACTACCACAGAAAGTAGTTGAGGCCAAAACATTGTATGTTTTCAAGAAGGTGTTAGATATAGCTATTAGGGCGAAAGGGATCAAAGGATATGGGGAGAAAGTGGGAGCAGGCTATTGAGTTGGATGATCAGCCATGATCATAATGAATGGTGGAGCAGGCTCGAAGGGCCAAAAGGCCTACTCCTGCTCCTAGTTTCTATGTTTCTATGTTTCTGGGCACCACACTTTCAGAAGGATGTGAAGGAATTAGAGAGAGTGCAGAAAAGATTCACGAGGATGGATGAGGAACTTCAGCTACATGGATAGATTGGAAAAGTTGGGACAGTTGTCCTTGGAGAAGAGAAGGTTGAACAGAGATTTGATAGAAATCATGAGAGATCTGAACAGATTAGATAGGGAGAAACTTCCCACTGGCAGAAAGATTAAAAACCAGAGGGCACAGATTTAAGGTAATTGGCAAAAGAAGCAATGGAGACATGAGGAAAAACTTTTTCACACAGCGAGTGGTTAGGATCTGGAATGTGTGCCCGAGAGTGTAGCGGAGACAGGGTCAATTGAGTGGTTAGGGTCTGGAATGCACTGCCTGAGAGTGTGGTGGAGTGGGGGGCTGGGGGTGGTGGTTGGGGGGGTGGGGGGAGGGTGGGGGGCGGGGGCAGGGTGGGGGAGAGGTGGGGGTGTGAGTGTCAATCGAGTGTTTCAAAAGGGAGTTGGGTTGTTATCCGAAAAGGAAAGTTTTGCAGGCCTATCAGGAAAAGGCAGCGCAGTGATACCATATGAATTGCTCCCCTAGAGAGCCAGCACGGACACGATGGGCCAAAAGGTGTACTCTCAGACATGCCGTCTTTTGGATGAGTCATTAAGCTGTGGTCCAATCTGCCCTCTCAGGTAGATCTGAAAGATCTTTTAGCACTATTTAGAAGAAGAGCAGTGGAATTAACCCCAGTGTCCTGGTCAATATTGATACCTCAACCAACATCATTAAAACAGATAGTCAGGTCATTTATTTGATTGCTGTTTCTGGGAGCTTGCTGTGGGCAAATTGGCTGCTGTGTTTCCAACATTACAACAGTGACTATACTTCAAAATTGCTTTATTGGCTGTAAAGTGCTTGGGATGTCCTGAGGTGATGAATGGCGCTATTTAAGTGCAAGTCTTTCTTTCCTCTGACAGTCTGCTATCTAATAATGCATACTAAATCAACCATGCAGCATGACACAAACCTCACTATATTGATCTGCACCGAATCTCAACCCTCATTTATCCATTTCCTACCTTGGAAGCATTAGCACAGGACAATAAGAACTCTCTCCGCATTAGGCTTATCAAATATTAATTTCCTACTTTCTTACCACTGTAAGTGCCTGACACAAGTCCTGCTAATTACTTCAATTGAGGACAAATGCTCTGTCTTGGACTGGCAGGCCCAGGGTAGGGAATTGATATATACAAATGGAGATTAACTCTCATCAACAGTGTTTACCACATGCCTCAACCTGTTGAGGAAGGGAAAACCATCAATTGGAAGGATTGAATTGGTTCAATTGGTCATTCCTTCATATCCTTGCTGAAAATAGGCGCAAAACCCAGGCAGGTGTAAAAGATCCCATGGCATTAATTGAAGAAGAGTAGGTGAGTTCTTTCCTAGTGTCCTAGCAAATATTTATCCGTCAACACTTAAACAAATTATCCGGTCATTATCACATTGCTGTTTGTGAGATCTTGCTGTGCACAAAATTGGTTGTCACATTTCCGACATTACAAAAGTGATTTCACTTGAAACTAAACGTTTAATTGGCTTAAAGTGCTTTGGCATGTCCTGTGTTTGTGAAAGGTGCATTATGAATTCAAGTCTGTCTTCCTCTCTTTTTCTCCCTCCCTCACTCCTTCTCTCTCCCTCCCTCTTCCCCTCCTTCCCTCCCTCCTTTGTCCCCTCCCTTCCACCTTCTTAGTTCCTCTGTCCCTCCCTCCCTTCCTTTCTCCTTCACTACTTCACTCCCTCCTTCCTTTCCTCCCTCCCTTTCTCCCACCTTCCCTGCTTAATTCCTTCCTCCAAGCTCAAAATTTGAGCCAGGGTGTTCAGGGTGATGTCAGGAAGCACTTCTTCACACAAAGGGCAGTGGAAACCTGGAACTCTCTCCCAAAAAATCTTTGGTTGCTAGGAGTCAATTGGAGATTTCAACACTGAAATTTGTTTTTACATTTGTTCATGGGATGTGGACGTCGCTGGCTGGGTCAGCATTTATTGCCCATTCCTAATTGCCCTTGAGAAGGTGGTGATGAGCTGCCTTCTTGAACTGCTGCAGCCCATGTGGTGTAGGTACACCCACAGTGCTGTTAGGAAGGGAGTTCCAGGGTTTTGACCCAGCGACAGTGAAGGAACGGCGATATATTTCCAAGTCAGGATGGTGAGTGACTTGGAGGGGAACTTCCAGGTGGTGATGTTCCCATGTGTATGTTGCCCTTGACCTTCTAAGCGCAGGAGGTCATGAGTTTGGAAGGTGCTGTTGAAGGAGGCTTGGTGAGTTTCTGCAGATTTCAGTTGGGTAAGGTGATCGACAGATATAGAGTAAAGGTGGGTAAATGGCATAAAGAGCAGCCTTCAATTAGTTGAATGGCAGAGCAGGTTTGAGGGGCTGAATGGCCTCCTCCCATTCCTATTATTTTCCTTTCGCACCTGTCTGATCTTTACATTAATTCCAGTGACCCGCTATTATTCCATATTGCTGCAGCTTCTGTTATAGCAGAGTTGTGTCCCACTGCACTCTGTATCCAAGAAACAGAAATGTGTGACAGTGAAATGTTGATGAAGGGTTTTCAGAGGTTCTCTGCTGGTCTTATTCAGCACTGTTACCCAGTGTGACTAGCACTCATCATTGTGTTGGCTCAGATAGATGGGAACAGGATGACATATACCCCATGTGTTCTCTGATTGGTCTATCTGAATTACATGATGAATAACACAGTGACCAATCAGAGCTGAGAGCCACTAGTTACGTGGAGTTGGCTGATGATATAGTGGAAGATCCCAATGTTTTATGTGTGGGTCTGTTGTGGATACAGGTACATAAGCAGCTGAGAGTGGGCCTGAGGCAGAGATTCTACAGTTGCAAGAGGGAAGGGGATGTGGAGTCTCAAAGAACAATTCAATGACGTCTTTAATTCTGCTGTGCCCTGGATGT
The DNA here is from genome assembly GCF_964194155.1 of Cetorhinus maximus. Lineage (NCBI taxonomy): Eukaryota > Metazoa > Chordata > Chondrichthyes > Lamniformes > Cetorhinidae > Cetorhinus > Cetorhinus maximus. The sequence goes on along the minus strand of NC_135888.1, from coordinate 49,972,526 downwards.
CAGCCTATCCTGATTAGCCTCTGATGCTATTGTTTGAAATGTGTCTGTGGTTATAAAACATGGCACAGCAGATTACTGGGCAGATCTCACACTTCTGGGTTTGTTGCTCCTGAAACTCACCGCAGCCTCTGTGCAAAGGATTTCAGAAGCAGGCAAGTAAGATGCCAGTCAGCTTGGAAAAGCTGCATTGAATTTGATCATCCCAAATACTTTTCCCCTCTTTTACCCACACACAATGTGACAATGACTGTCGGAGTTGGGATTGATCCACATTCTTATCCCCAGACACTAGAAGGAGTGTCTCAACAGGAGGTAGGGAAGAATTCCAGTTCCTATCCACATTGTACTTGAATGCCAGGATAATGAATGAAAGGCGTCTTTGCTCTCTCACAGATCTTGTCCTGACTGATTTGCTGAGTGTGCTGATGAATGTTCCACCACTAATCTCAGAAGCCTGTCACCAATGAGAAACAAACTGAGTTAAATACCAACGTGAAATAAAATCAATCTAACAGTGATGAGATTTTACACAGTCTGGTGTTCACAAGGGAGAGGTAGTGGAGTGCAATTAACCCTTATCCCAAAGTGAAGTAAGTAATATGACAGATCAGAACACCCCACCCCCCAACCCCGCTGCACTGTGACACTGTCCCTTTAAATATTCCCCACAGTATGACACTGTCCCTTTAAATATTCCCCACAGTGGGACAGTGTCCCTTCAAATATTCCCTACAATGCAACACTGTCCCTTTAAATATTCCCATGCTGTTGCACTGTCTCTTTAAACATTCCCTGCAGTTTGGCATTGTCCCTTTAAATATTCCCAAACTGCGACACTGTCACTTTAAACATTCCTCACACTATGACACTGTTCCTTTGAACTGTCCCCAGACTGTGACACTGTCTCTTTAAATATTTCCTGCAGTGTGCCACTGTCCCTTTAAACCTTTCCCACACTATGACATTGTTCCTTTAAATATTGCCCAGGCTGTAACACTGTCCATTTAAACATTTTCTTCACCCTAACATTCTCCCATTAAACATATTGTGATACTGTCCCTTTAAGAGAGGGAGCTTTAAGTTTGAGAGAGAGAAGAGTGGGTTCAAGACCAGTATTTTAAACTTAAATAAGGGCGGTTATGAGGGTGTGAAAGCTGAGCTGGCTAAAGTGAATTGGCAAATTAGGTTAAGCGATAGGTCAATAGCTTTGCAGTGGCTAATATTTAAAGGGACATTTCAGAATACACAGAAGAGATACATTCCAATGAGAAAGAAAATTCTAAGGGGAGGACCCACCATCTGTGTTTAACTAAAAAACTTAAAGATAGTATCAAACTTAAAGAGAAAGCATGTAAATGCGCAAGGATGGGTAGCAGGTCAGAAGATTGGAAGGAATATAAAAAACAGCAAAGAATTAATAAGGAGGGAAAAATTAGAGTATGAGAGAAAACTAGGTTCTATGGGACATAGGTTCAAGATAAGTGGCAGAAGGTGTAGGGGGGACATGAGGAAGAACTTTTTTACACAGAAGGTAGTGGGTGTCTGGAATTCGCTGCCCAAGTTGGTGGTGGAGCCAGAAACTCTAAACTCTTTTAAAAAGTACCTGGGTCTGCACCTTAAGTGCTGTAAGCTGCAGGGCTATGGGCCGGGTGCAGGAAGGTGGGATTAGAAAGGGCACCTGGGTGTCCTCAGGCTGGCATGGACAAGATGGGCCGAATGGCCTCCTTCTGTGCTGTAACTTTTCTATGGTTCTATGATTCTAGTTAGAAATATAAAGACAGACTGTAAGAGTTTCTGTAGATAATTAAAGAAGAAAAGAGTTAAAGTGAGCTTTGGTCCTGTAGAAAGTGAGTCTGGGGAATTAATAATTGAAAATAAGGAGATGGCAGATGAATTGAACAGGTATTTTATATCAGTCTTCACTATATTCAATACAAGTAACATCCCAGAAATAGCTGTAAATCAGGAAATGGAAGGGAGGGAGGAACTCAGGAAAATTACAATCACCGCAATCAATCTAAATAGTCCCGTATTGTGACACTGTCCCTTTAAACATTCCCCGCACTGTGACACTGTCCCTTTAAACATTCCCCGCACTGTGACACTATCCCTTTAAACATTCCCCGCACTGTGACACTGTCCCTTTAAACATTCCCCACACTGTGACACTGTCCCTTTAAATATTCCTGTGCCGTGGCAATTTAGGAATCCTGGTGATTCAGAGATTCAGTGATCCATGTGAACAAAAGATTAAAAGACTCATGAATGATAGTCTTTATACCTCGAGGGCTGGAATATAAAGGGGAGGAAGTTTTGCTCCAGCTATATGAACCCTGGTTAGATTACACCTGGAGCACTGTTACACCTCACCTCAGCAAGAATAGACTGGATTTGGAAGAATGCATCATATTCACCAGAAAGTTACCCAGGTTCCTGGTTTCAATTCTGAGGAGAGATTACACAAACTAGACTTCTATCCCTGCCAATACAGAAGGTTAAGGTGTGATTTAATTCAGATTTTTAGGATTTGAAATGAATTAATTCGGCCAATAGACACTTTTTTTGTCAGTGGAAGAGTTTAGGACAAGGGAATATATAATGTTAAAATCTGACTGAGACCTTATAGGAGAGGAGTTAGGAACAGTCCTTCACCTAAAGTGTGGATTTGTCTCCCGCAGAAAGTAGTTGTTCCTAGCTCAGTAAATAATTTTAAACCTGTGATTGATTTGCTAGCCAAGGGCATTAAGAGATTATGATTTCAAGGTAGGTATGTGGAGTACACATCAGACTTGGCTGAACTGGATGGCCGAACATGCCAGAGGGGCTGAATGGCCTGCTGGTTTTCCTATTTTAAAAAATTCATACATGGGATGTGGGCATTGCTGGCCAGGCCATCATTTATTGCCCATCCCTAATTGTCCTTGTTCAGAGTGCATTTAAGAGTCAACCACATTGCTGTGGGTCTGGAGTCACATGTAGGCCAGAACAGGTAAGGACAGCAGATTTCCTTCCCTAAAGGACATTGGTAAAGCAGGTGGGTTTTTACAATAATCAACAATGATTTCATGGTGATCATCAGACTTTTAATTCCAAATTTTTAGTGAATTCAAATTTCACCATCTAGGGAATTCAGACCCAGGTCCCCAGAGGTCCCCTGGGTCTGTAATACCCCTACACCAACACCTCCCCTAACCCTGTAAATATTCCTATACCATGTGACAATCTCTTTCAATATCTCCTGTACTGTAACAGCATCCATAAGATGTGTTGGACACATTTTAAACTGGCTGTGACACGACTGCTTTCATTCTGCACCACGTGTTCTCACACCTTCACTACAGCAGTGGCCCAGCAAGCTGTTCTATGTGTTTCCCTGGACATAAATCAGTTTGTCTTAGAGTTTTGCATGAGAAATGTTGTTTGTCTATTAGGGATTCCTAGTCAGTGAGATGACTCTCTGGTGATGTGTTTGTGTTGTCCAGTCTGGGTTGGATGGGAGCCACAGCTGAGGTGTAATTATTTCTTCCCAGACACACTGTCCTTGAGGCATCTCTCAGTGAACAGATCTCATCAGTTGGTATGAGAGTTGACAGTCTGGTGGATTAAGCACTTGTCCACTGGGATCGGGCAACAGTCTGCTAACTCCTGATGAACTGACTAAGGCCCTCGAGTCCTTCGAGAAGAGTAAAACCCCCGGAAGCGACGGCTTGCCGGCGGAGTTGTATTCGGCTCTGTGGGACTTGATCGGCCCAGACCTGCTTGGGGTGTACGAGAGTATGCTCCTGGCCGGTAGTATGTCAGAATCCATGAGGAAAGGCATCATCACCCTCATCTACAAGCACAAGGGGGAAAGGGAGGAAATTAGAAATTGGCGACCCATTTCACTGTTGAATGTGGACTATAAGATTCTGTCCAAGGTCATCGCCAATCGGGTCAAATCCGCTCTGGAATTGGTGATTCACCCTGACCAGACCTGCTCTGTGCCAGGCAGGAAGATCTCTGACAGCCTGGCGCTGCTCAGGGATACGATTGCCTATGTACAGGACAGGGGTGTGGATACCTGCCTCATCAGCTTGGATCAGGAGAAGGCCTTTGACAGAATATCGCACACCTACATGGGGGATGTGCTCTCCAAAATGGGCTTTGGGGAGGGAATTCGAAATTGGATCCAACTGCTCTACACTAACATCAGTAGCGCAGTCTCAATCAATGGGTGGGAAACAGATAGCTTTCCGATTAAATCTGGAGTCAGGCAGGGCTGTCCTCTCTCGCCTGTCCTTTTCGTGTGTTGCATAGAACCCTTTGCCGAGTCCATCAGGAAGGATCCGGGCATAAGAGGAGTGACGATCCCAGGCAGTGGAGGCACTCAGGTAAAAGCCTCCCTGTACATGGACGACGTCGCCGTCTTCTGCTCGGATCCGCTGTCGGTGCGCAGACTGATGCACATCTGCGACCAGTTCGAACTGGCCTCGGGAGCCAAGGTAAATCGTGGGAAGAGCGAGGCCATGTTCTTTGGGAACTGGGCTGACCGATCCTTTGTCCCCTTCACTGTCAGGGCTGACGGCCTGAAGGTGCTGGGGATATGGTTCGGAGGGACCGGGGCATGCGTTAGAAACTGGAAGGAGCGAGTGTCTATGGTGAAAAGGAAACTGGGCATGTGGGAGCGACGCTCCCTCTCCATTGCGGGTAAGAACCTGGTCATCAGGTGTGAGGTACTCTCGCTGTTGCTGTACGTGGCGCAGGTCTGGCCCATTCCAGACTCCTGCGCGACGGCGATCACTCGAGCCATCTTCCGCTTTATCTGGAGGTCGAAAATGGATCGTGTCCGCAGGGACGCGATGTACAAGCCTCTAGATAAAGGGGGAAAAAACGTGCCCAACATCGCCCTCATACTGATGGCCACCTTTGTGTGCGGCTGCATCAAGCGGTGCGTAGACCCTCAGTACGCAAACACCAAGTGTCACTACGTGCTGAGGTTCTACCTGTCCCCGGTGTTGCGAAGGATGGGTCTGGCCACGCTGCCGCGGAACGCTCCAAGTAGTTGGACCGTGCCGTACCACCTGTCCCTGGTGGAAAAATTTATGCAGAAAAACACCTTTGACCACAAGTCCATCAGGCAGTGGTCAGCACGTAACGTCTTAGAGGCCCTGAGGGAAAAGGAGAGGGTGGACCCTGTGGGATGGTTCCCCGAGTAGACGGTCAAAGTCATTTGGCAGACTGCCTCATCGCCAGAACTTTCCAACAAGCACCAAGACGTAGCTTGGCTGGTGGTGAGAAAGGCCCTCCCCGTCAGATCCTTCCTACACGCCAGGAGGCTCACCCCCTCTGCACGTTGCCCTCAAGGTGGCTGTGGTGGGGAAGAGACCGTTGTTCACCTCCTTGTGGATTGTGCCTTTGCAAAGAAAGTCTGGAGAGAGATGCAGTGGTTGCTGTCGAGGTTCATCCCGAGCAGTTCTGTGACACAGGACTCTGTGCTCTACGGGCTGTTCCCAGGGACACACACCGAGACAAACATCAACTGCAGCTGGAGGATCATCAACTCGGTGAAAGACGCGCTTTGGTCTGCCCGAAACTTGTTGGTCTTCCAGCACAAAGAGTTGTCCCCGACCGATTGTTGCGGACTGGCACAATCCAAAGTCCAGGACTACGTGCTGAGGGACGCACTAAAGCTTGGGGCAGCTGCCGCAAAGGCGCAATGGGGAAGGGTCGCTGTCTAAGATCTTTCTACCACAGCGCACCGAGAGACTGGGAACTGTTTAGAGCCCCTCGGGCTGTACAGATCAAAATGAAAGGCTGTAAATGATTGTAATATTGTTTGTACTGATGCACCTGGTGATACATTTTGTAAAAGTTTAACTTGGATTGTACCCTTGTAATGTTGTTTTTGAAATGGTTTGGAATGTGATTGAAGATATTTTATGAATAAAGTATATTTTTACAAAAAAAAACAGTCTGGCCACATATTTTCTGACTGCCTCAAACAGGCCCCAGAGACAGTAAACAATCAGCTGCAGATACAGAATAGGAACAACATCCCAATCAATCCTTCCTGTGGGGCACAGCCTGTTCACTGGAAAGTGAAACACCTTCAAAGGTCTTTGTGAGGCTGTACACACATATCTTAAAGGGGACAACCTGTGAGCAGTCCACACGGGTTGGTGTGCGTGGCAGAGCACACAGACAAAACTTACGGAGAACAGTGCAGAGGAATAGCAGGGGGTCATTCAGCAGTGAGGTAGGGGTCAGGGGAAGGGAGAGGCTGAGGGATAAGGTTAGAGAGAAAGGTTTTGGAAGAGGATGGGAGATGGAATGGAGAGAGGAGAGGGGATGGATGGGGAAAAGGAATTGGGAGGGAGAGGGGAGGTGAGGTGTTGGAAAGAGGAGAGGGAGATGAGGAAATGAAGGAGAGGGTGGGAGATGCGATGAAGAGTGGGGATTGGGAAAAGGGAGCTGGAATAGGGAGGGGTGAGGGGAGGGGATGAGAGAGGAAGGGGGAGGGGGAGGTGGGGAGTGGCCTAGCTGTTTGTAATTTCTATTGGTTCTGTGCATTTCTAAAAGGGGACATTTTGAAATGAGTTACATTGATTGGATCAAATGAGGTAAGTGAGGGAGTATTGGCCTGTTGAAGAGCTGGACATTGGAGAGTTGGTTTTTCTGAAGTGACTCTCCTCAAACTGATAAACATTGAATTCTATTCTTGTCTACTTGATGAACTTTATTTTATCCTGAATTGATGCTGGGACTTTGCTAATAAATAAAAAAAGCTTCTGATCTTCAGCTGTGGAATGGGCTAAAGCCAACCTTGGGAATATCATTCTGATAGTTAATCTGAGCTGGAGTCAGCAGTCTGTGTTTGTTGCAGTGGGATTGAGCGTTGATAGAGAGATCAGACCCATCAGTGGAACTAAGCTGTAAACTCAGGATTTCCATCGGGCTTGAGAATTCACCTTTATACTCCTCACATCAGGAATGTGCTGCCTGAAAGGGAGGTAGAAGCAGATTCAATAGTCACTTTCAAAAGGGAATTGGGTAAATAGTTGAAGGCAGAATATTTTTAGGGCTGTAGGGCAGGAGCATGGGGACAGGGATGAATTGGATAGCCCCTTCAAACAGCTGGCACAGGCCAAAGAGCCTGTGTGTGTGCTATCCAATTTGAATGGAGGTAAATAGCTGGCCAGCAATCAGGATATCATTGTAATTATACACAGCGAGATCACTCAGCCCATCAAACCAGTCTGCCTCTTCAACTTCAGCTGTCTAACTTCAACAACAGCCTTTATTTATATAGCACCTTTCACATAATAAACGTTTTTATTAATTGAATTTAAATTCCATCAGCTAGTGCTAGAGTGGCATTTGAGCTCAAATCCAAAGTTAGATGATATTATGGAGGTGAAAACAGATGGTCTTGGTGATGGCGTAGAAATTGGACACCAATGTTTTTCACCTCATGAACCTGCCCTTTTCTCCATGTTCTTTTACAGTCTTACTCCAGAGAGTTGAACACATGGTCCAGTGTAACTCAGAGCAGTACTGAGGGAGTGGCACTGTCAGAGGTGTCAGCTTTTAGATGAAACGTTAAACCAGGCTGATGTAAACAATTCCTTGGCATTATTTCAAAGTGGAGTGGGGAACCTCTCCCCCGTGTCCTGGCCAATATTTATCCTTCAACCAACATCCCGAAAGCAGTTTATCTGCTCATTATCACACAGCTGCTAATAGCATCCTGCTGTGCCCAAATTGACAGCTGTCTTTCCTGCGCATGGGGTCACTACTATAACTAGAATGATCTTAATGTGTCCAGCTACAGGTCCCACAGTGTGACCAAAATGCCTCTAAGTGCATTTGCTCATCCTGGGACCCCTCACACAACTCCACCAGCTCACTTCAGGGGGATAGAAGGCTCTGAAAGATACCCAAACCTCTCTGTCAGAATCAGTAAAACGACGAGACAGAGTTTGGTGAGGAACAAGCCATCACAATGACAACTCGATCCCAGAAAACCAACTAACAAATAGCAAATCCCTGTCAAGGTTATGGGGTTTGGGGTGGGGTGGGGGGGTCATAAAAATCTTAAAAACACATTAAATATTCTTTGCACATTCCTCCTCCCTTCATGAGGGCTCCTGTAGCTGACAAGCCCAGGTATGTCCCATTTAGATAGGCAGAGACTGTCTCACACAGAGCTATGAACCAGCTCAAAAAGTCAGTGGCCCCCTTGTTACAGCCCTGGGTCCTCTTTAAAGCCCTGGCTCCCTATTACAGTCCTGGTTCCTCATTACAGCTTCAAAACCTCTAAAATTATTGACAAACTTTCTGATAAACAATTGCACCAAATTTTTCCAGCTGCATTTATCTCAACAAAAATAAGATACTGCCGATGCTGAAATCCTTGCATTCATCTCATTTCAGTTTCTCTCTCATTTGTTTCATTTCGCACCCCCTGTTTATTTTTAACCAGCTTTCTGATTATTTCTAAGAATATCCCAGCTTGTTAACACAATGTGTAACTCTCCACTCCTCAGAAAAAGCACAGTCATGATTTAAATCTGAAACTAGCACTGTCACTCTGGGGTCACTCGCACTGTCACTCTGGGGTCACTCGCACTGTCACTCTGGGGTCACTCGCACTGTCACTCTGGCGTCACTCGCACTCATTAAACCAGAGACCCTGACACTAAACTGCACAATACACTGGATATAATAGAACAATAAGCCTAACAACCCACCCAGAGGAACAGCACTGGACATGCACTCACCCAGAGTAACAGCACTAGACAGACACCCACCCAGAGTAATGCCGCTGGACAGGCACTCACCCAGAGTAATGCCACTGGACAGGCACTCACCCAGAGTAATGCCACTGGACAGACACTCACCCAGGGTAACACCACTGGACAGACATTGATTCCACAAAAATTGGAAAATAAGATTGAGAAAGAGAGCAGGGTGCTGGGAGAACAAGAACCCTTTGATGCAAGGGGACATTCCTACCTCCGATGCATAAGTTGAAGGGTTTGAGCCTTACTGCAGACACTCCCAGAGAGTATTGCCTGTTAATGGTATGTTAATTATGTTGTTACAACACACAGGGTGAAGGGCATTGTTTAATTAAGTACTTGGAGCACATATAAATAAGGAACAACTGGGACATTGGGTGTTGGAAGGAGAGCTATGAGACTGAACAAGTTAATAAACTGTCTCAGTAAAGAAAAGCTCTGTGTCTTGGTTCTAACTTCACCAACTGGCTTGGATTCTATTAATGTTGGCTGCCATCCATTGGAGGATCTTGTATACAATGGATGCCCATGTCCAATGTTTTGGAAGAGGTCAATGGAGCTGCTTAGCCTTGAAGGCTACTGAGAATATGTCAGTGAATAGTCCTAGAATCCAATGGGGCCATGGGCTGGTACAGCCAGAAACAGGAGATATGAGCAAAGAGCACCGAGGAACGCGGAAGGGGAGATAGCTAAACTAACACACATATTTATTGATGACTACATCTTATGTATATTGCAAATTGGTTGTGAGTATGTTCATTTCACCCCTAATAAACTTCCAAATCTTCTCTGCCTTTCCAACCCATTGCTGGTATATACACAGGGTGACAGCTCGAACAGAAAATTACACCCTCAACAAAGGAAAAATAGAGAGCAAATCAAACCAGCATGAGTTACATGGAATTGTATTAGGGAGGTGGAAACAAGCACAGGGGATGTAGCAGAGACCGAAATTCACTCTAAACCATGCCCAGTGCTGATCCCTCTCCATTGCTGATCCCTGTCCAGTGCAGATCTCTCCCAGCACTGATCACTGTCCAGTGCCAATCCCTGTCCAGTGCTGATCCCTGTCCAGTTCTGATCCATGCATGGCTCTGATCCCTGTCCAGTGCTGCTCTCTGTCCAATACTGATCCCTGTCCAGTGCTGATCTGTCTAGTGCTGATCCCTGTCCAGTGCTGATTCCTGTCCACTGCTGACCCCTGTCCAATGCTGTCCTCTGTCCAGTGCTGACCGCTGTCCAGTCCTGATCCCTGTCCAGTGCTGATCCCTGTCTAGTGCTGATCTCGGTCCTGTGTTGAACCCGGTCCAGTGCTGTCCTCTGTCCAGTGCTGTCCTCTGTCCAGTGCTGATCCCTGTCCAGTGCTGATCCCTGTCCAGTGCTGATCTCTGTCCAGTGCTGATCTCTGTCCAGTGCTGATCCCGGTCCTGTGCTGATCCCGGTCCTGTGCTGATCCCTGTCCAGTGCTGTCCTCTGTCCAGTGCTGATCTCTGTCCAGCGCTGATCTCCATCTAAAAGAAACTTTCATTTGTATAGCATTTTAAATGGCCACAGGGTGTTTCAAATATATTACAGTTAATGAAGCATTTGTGAAATATACTCACTGTTGTAATGCAGGAAGTACTGCCACCAATTTATGCACAGCCAGATCCCGAAAACAGCAATGGTAATGATCAGATATTATATTTCTTTTTATGATGCTGATTGAAGAATAGATATTGGCCAGGGCACAAGAGGAAGGCCCCTTCTCTTCTTCAAGATAGTGCCATGGGATCTTTTACATCCACTTGGTTTAATGTCTCACTGAAAGATGATATCTCTGACGGTTTAGTCTCCCTCGGTATTGACCCTCCGACAGTGCAGCACTCCCTCAGTACTGACCCTCAGACAGTGCAGCACTCCCTCAGTACTGACCCTCCAACAGTGCAGCGCTACCTCAGTACTGACCCTCTGACAGTGCAGCACTCCCTCAGTACTGACCCTCCAACAGTGCAGTTCTCCCTCAGTACAGACCCTCTGACAGTGCAGTGCTCCCTCAGTACTGACCCTCTGACAGTGCAGTGCTCCCTCAGTACTGACCCTCTGACAGTGCAGCACTCCCTCAATACTGACCCTCTGACAGTGCAGCACTCACTCAGTACTGACCCTCTGACAGCGCAGCGCTCCCTCAGTACAGACCCTCTGACAGTGCAGCACTCCCTCAGTACAGACCCTCTGACAGTGCAGCACTCCCTCAGTACAGAGCCTCTGACAGTGCAGCACTCCCTCAGTACAGACCCTCTGACAGTGCAGCACTCCCTCAGTACAGACCCTCTGACAGTGCAGCACTCCCTCAGTACAGACCCTCTGACAGTGCAGCACTCCCTCAGTACAGACCCTCTGACAGTGCAGCATGCCTTCAGCTCTGCACTGGAGAGTCAACCTGGATTTTTGTGCTCAAGTTTCTGATCTTTGTCCATTTCTGAGCTTTGTCTTGTGCTGACTGGCCTCTGATCCCTGTCACATGTGAATAAGCGCCTAGGGGAAATATATCCCTGGTCAACAAAAGAGGTGAGAATTTAAAGTAATCAGAATATCAAAGTGTTAGTTATAGTGTAGATCCAGGTGACAGGCAGAGATATCATGAAGAGCAAAGGAAGATAAAAGATAGTAAAAGCTGTAGAAAGGAAAAGGAAGATGAAAGGTAGTTAGAGGTGATGTGGGCCCTTCAAACACAGATGTGAGAGATATTGTGAATGAAAAGAAGGAAATGAGCTGGTCGGATAATGACTTCGTGCTGCTTTTCCCAATAAAGGAAGAGGACAATATTCCTGACATTCCAGGGAAACGAAGGATGAATCGAAGATGGAATTCACTAAAGTTAATGTAAGAAAGAAAAGCATATTAGAAAAAATAATGACACTGAAGATGGATAAATCCCTAAGCCATTTTAGATTCCAGCCCAGGGTCTGAAGGAAACAGCTGAGGATTCCTTTATTCTGTATCTCACATACGCAGAGTACAGCACAGGGTCAGGTACAGAGTAAAGCTCCCTCCGCACCATCCCCATCAAACACTCCCAGGGCAGATACAGCACGGAGTTAGATACAGAGTAAAGCTCCCTCTACACTGTACCCATCAAACACTCCCAGGACAGGTACAGCACGGGGTTAGATACAGAGTAAAGCTCCCTCTACACTGTCCCCATCAAACACTCCCAGGGCAGGTACAGCACAGGGTTAGATACAGAGTAAAGCTCCCTTTCAATTGTCCCCATTACTAAAATGTACTAGTCAGGGACAACAAGTAATCAAAGAGGCTGGTGGAATCTCTAGGGCTGGAATACAAAGGTGAGGAAGTTTTGCTCCAGCTATACAAAACCCTGGTTGTATCACATCCGGAGCACTATCCTGGACACGGTCTTTTAGAATATAGTGGTTTTGGAAGGGGTGCAGAGCAGATTCACCAGAATAATATCTGGTCCCCACGGGTTAAAGTATGGGGAGAAATTACATAAACTAGGCTGCTTTCCCTGAAATACTGAAAATTAATGAGTCATTTAATTGAGATATTTATAATTTTGTAAAGAATTGATAGCATAGATAGAGAGAAACTTTATCCACTGGCGGAGGAGTTTAGGACAAGCACCATAACCTTAAAATCAGAATCAGAAGAGGACCTTCCTCTCCCACCTTCTTGACCATCATCCGTTGTGAGCATCAACAGTGACTGTCCACCTTCCGTGAGCTGCTTCCCAGCTGAGCCATGTCCATGAGAATCCACCCAGCATGTCATGGACGTCCCTCCAGTGTGCCATTGGTGTCGGGCTCCAACATCTTCAACTCCTCGGATGTCTGCGATGTGAGCAAGACCCTGGGGGGTAAGTCCCGGCTTCTGCACATCACAGTTGTTAAGACGTGATCTGAAATGACGTGTTTTCCCGCCGACATGGGGACACGATCCAGCTGAGCAGACATTCGCCAACTGCCTTCAAGACATTGTGAAACCGAATTTTGGCCTTCTCGCCATATTGTCCGCTCACGCTGCCAATTATACCCAACGCCAACGGTCACAGAAAATCCAGGCCTTTGCTGGGGACAGTATAGAGGGAGCTTTACTCTGTATCTAACCCCGTGCTGTACCTGTCCTGGGAGTGTTTGATGGGGACAGTATAGAGGGAGCTTTAATCTGTATCTAACCCCGTGCTGTACGTGTCCTGGGAGTGTTTGATGGGGACAGTGTAGAGGAAGCTTTACTCTGTATCTAACCCTGTGCTGTACCTGTGCTGGGAGTGTTTGATGGGATATTGGTGTCTGGTGAGTGATGTTTCAGTATATCCGGTGTGTTTGTACTGTTTGATTACATTAATAATCTCTGTACTGTGATTTGTAAATGTGTTTGAAATGAACCAGAATTCACTGTTTGTTGTACAAAAATAAAAGAAATTTGCCAAGGAATCTTCTGACAAACACAAACTCTAACGAGCATTATTCGGGATAATTGTGGCTACTTTTAATGTTTCTGTCTGGAGCCCTGACTGAGCTCACACACTGTAAAAACCTCAGCTCCATCATTTGCAAGCTGACAATATTTTTATGAAGGAAAGTTAATTGATTTTTTTCCTTCTTGGGAATTGAAATTCTGCTGAGAAAGTGAAGCTGGAAAGTAGAAAGAGATATGATTAAGTCCCCGACTGCAAACTGAGAGTGAGATCATTGAACTCAATTCCTTCCTATTTAGATGAAGAAGGGTAGTTTCTGGTCATTCAGCATTCCAAAATCTTCAACAATCCACATCCTCTCTAACAGCACAGTGGGTGTACCTACACCACAGGGACGGCAGCAGCTCAAGAAGGCAGCTCACCACCACCTTCTCAAGGGCAATTAGGGATAGGCAATAAATGCTGTCCCAGACAGCGAAGCCCACATCCCATGATGAATATTAAAAAAAAAGAGTCACACAGAGAGTGGGTGGGATTGAGGGATATGGGGAGAGGGTGGGTGGGTGGGATTGAGGAATATGGGGAGAGGGTGGGTAGGTGGGATTGAGGAATATGGGGAGAGGGTGGGTAGGTGGGGTTGAGGGATATGGGGAGAGGGTGGGTAGGTGGGATTGAGGAATATGGGGAGAGGGTGGGTAGGTGGGATTGAGGAATATGGGGAGAGGGTGGGTAGGTGGGATTAAGGGACATGGGGAGAGGGTGGGTAGGTGGGGTTGAGGGATATGGGGAGAGGGTGGGTAGGTGGGGTTGAGGAACATGGGGAGAGGGTGGGTAGGTGGGATTGAGGGACATGGGGAGAGGGTGGGTAGGTGGGATTGAGGGACATGGGGAGAGGGTGGGTAAGTGGGGTTGAGGGCTATGGGGAGAGGGTGGGTAAGTGGGATTGAGGAATATGGCGAGAGGGTGGGTAGGTGGGATTGAGGGACATGGAGAGAGGGTGGGTAGGTGGCGTTGAGGGCTACAGGGAGAGGGTGGGTAAGTGGGATTGAGGAATATGGGGAGTGGGTGGGTAGGTGGAATTGAGGAATATGGGGAGAGGGTGGGTAGGTGGGATTGAGGAATATGGGGAGAGGGTGGGTAGGTAGGATTGAGGAATATGGGGAGAGGGTGGGGAGGTGGGATTGAGGAATATGGGGAGAGGGTGGGGAGGTAGGATTGAGGAATATGGGGAGAGGGTGGGGAGGTGGGATTGGTTGTTCATTGTTCCTACAGATTGTCCTGTTGTTATCTGCCATCATGTCACCACTACCCAACCCGCCCCCCCAAGCCACCTGCTAGATTGAATTCTGCTCCTCACTCTAAAACTGAGCTCTAGTGATGTCCATAAGGACCCGTGCAGCCGCTGTTAGTAATATTGGAAGTGAAGCCAGAGGGAGACACCAATACAGAGCATCTCCCACTGTCAATACACAGCAGGCCACAACAGCACACATGTTCCAAACGTTCTTGCACCAAGATGGTGACCCGTGGGAGTGACCGAGGCGTCAGTGGAGCTCATTTGTTGTGAGGATGAAAGCCCTATAGAATTTACCCAGTGACACATGTGAGAGGGACAACGATCTCCCCCTGATCACTCTCCAGTCACCGCTGGGTTAGAGAGAGAGGAAATCAGCCAGGGTTCCTACTCCTGATCACTGTCCAGTGACCGCTGGGTTAGAGAGAGGGGAAATCAGCCAGGGTTCCTGCTCCTGATCACTGTCCAGTCACTGCTGGGTTAGAGAGAGAGGAAATCAGCCAGGGTTCCTGCTCCTGATCACTGTCCAGTGACCCTTGCTAGGGTCCTGTACAAAGGATGAGACTGCACTGTGATGCCACATTGTTGTATAGCTTGCCTATGCTTGATGTCTCTTGCAGCTGATTTGTTGAATTAAATACTGAGAAGACTGAAACCATTGTCTTCCATCCCAACTGCAAACACTGTCCCCTCGTGACTGACTCCATCTCTCTCCTTGGCCACTGTCTGAGGTTGAACTAACCTGTTCTCACACTTGCTTCTGACCTCATATTTACATAATCACTAAGAATGCCTATTTCCACCTCTGAAACATGCCTCAGCTCATCTGCTGCTGAAGCCCTCATTTGTTCCTTTGCTATCTATAGATTTAATTATTCTAACATACTATTACAAAAACAAAATACTGCATATGCTGGAAATCTGAAATAAATCAAGGTGCTGGGAAAACACAGCAGGTCAGACAGTATCTGTGGAGTGAGGAACAGAGTTAACTTTTCAGGTCATTACCTTTCATCAGATCTTTCACATTCGCTGAGTTCTGATGAAAGGACATCGATCTGAAACATTAACTCTGTCTCTCTCTCCACCAATGCTGCCTGACCTACTGAGTATTTCCAGCATTTTTTGTCTGTATTCCTGCATTCCCAGCTGCCCTCCCACATTTTACCCTCTCAAAACTTGAGGTCATCGAAAAATCTGCTGCCCATGTCTTAACTCACACCAGTTCCACTCGCCCATCACCTCTGTGCTCACTGACTTAACCTGGCTCTCGTTTAAGCAATACCCGATTTTAAAATTCTAAATCTTGTTTTCTCATCCCTTCATGGCCTCGCCCCTCCTGGCTCAGTAATCTCCTCCAGCCCCACAACCCTCCCTATCTCTGTAACCTCCTCCAGCCCCACAACCCTCCCTATCACTGTAATCTCCTCCAGGCCCACAACCCTCCCTATCTCAGTAACCTCCTTCAGGCCCACAACCCTCCCTATCTCAGTAATCTCCTCCAGCCCCACAAACCTCCCTATCTTTGTAACCTCCTCCAGCCCCACAACCCTCCATATCACTGTAATCTCCTCCAGGCCCACAACCCTCCCTATCTCTGTAATCTCCTCCAGGCCCACAACCCTCCCTATCTCAGTAACCTCCTCCGGGCCCACTACCCTTCAAAATATCTTGGCTCCTTTAATTCTGGCCTCTTGCAGCTGCCATTTTAACCGTGCCATGGTTGTATCTTTAGTTGCTGAGACCCCGAGCTCTGGAATTCCCTCCCTAAACATCTCCCACCTCACTTTCTACTTTGAGCGCTCATCAAAACCTACCTCTGACTAAGCTAATTGCCCATTTGTCCTACTATCTTCTCATGTGCCTCGGTGTCTAACTTTGCTTTATAATACTCCAATGAAGCACCTTAGGACATTTTATCCTGTTAAAGGCGCCATATGAATGCAAGTCGTGAATGTTGACTTGGGCGAGGGGTTGGGTGGTCTTGTACTCCCATGGTCAACAGCGATAGACGGTGTTGCTCAAGAGAGCAGTGGTGGGGGGGGTAGGGGCAGTGTAGACAAAAGATTGTTAAATGTGTCCCTGTAAATTGTGTCAATCTTTAGCACTTCCACCCTCCCCAGTGAGTGGGCAGGTCATGCAGGAAGGACCCTCGATGGGCAGATGACAAAGCTGGGCCCCACTCAGACTGCGTGGGTGGCACCGAGCGTTAACGACACTGTTGCTATAGGAACAGGTGGGTAGAATAAATTAGGTGGAATGATGAGAGGTTGCAGGAGACACAGGGAGTGAGTCACTTATTCAGTGTCTTAGTGGAAGCAACACTTCCCCAGACATGGCCCTAAATCTAGAGCAGAATCTCAGCTGAAGCAGTTTCTAATTTGGAGCTCGATGAGCCCTCTGGTTCCAAACTGCACTGGGTGGGGGCATCAGGGGGAGTGGGTTTGAAAAAGCAATGGGAGAGTTTGCTGATAGAAATATTTATATTTTCCACAGCACCATTCACAAACTCAGGAGAATGCAAAGCATTTCATGCACAATAGCAGCACTGAAGTCATTTTTGCACAGCTGGATCCCACAAAGAACACAGTGATAAATGAGCAAATGACCCATTTTCATTGATGTTGTTTGAGGAATGTTTATTGCCCAGATGACCTGGGAGAACTCCTTTTCTGTTCTTTCAAATAGTGCAATGCAACCTCTTGCATCCACCTAGGGCAGAACGGGCGTCAGTTTGATGAGTCATCTAAAAGGCAGTACAGCACTCCCTCAGTACTGACCCTCCGACAGTGCAGCACTCCCTCATTACACATCCTCTGACAGTGCAGCACTCCCTCAGTACTGACCCTCTGGCACTGCAGCACTCCCTCAGTTCTGACCCTCTGACAGTGCGGCACTCCCTCAGTACTGACCTTCTGACAGTGAGGCACTCCCTCAGTACTGACCTTCTGACAGTGCAGCACTCCCTCGGTACTGACCTTCTGACAGTGCAGCACTCCCTCGGTACTGACCTTCTGACAGTGCAGCACTCCCTCAGTACTGACCTTCTGACAGTGCAGCACTCCCTCAGTACTGACCCCCGACAGTGCGGCACTCCCTCAGTACTGACCTCCTGACAGTGCAGCACTCCCTCAGCACTGACCTCCTCACAGTGTGGCACTCCTTCAGTACTGACCTTCTGACAGTGCAGCACTCCCTTATGGGCCTTAGAGTTTTCAGTGGGATATGAAGCCCTCTGTCTCTCTCTGGCGCAGCAGGAAAGTTAAGGCTACTGAACTATGACTCACACATCTACATGTAGTTTGCAAATACACCTTTTCTCTGCATCTTATAATTGAAAAAACCCCACAACATCTGAAGTGATTGCGCATTCTGGAGCAATTCTTCCCTCTTTTTTAATCTATCAAAATCTTGCTGCCTTGGAACAGGCCTCTCAGCCCCTCTAGCCTATTTTGCTCTTGTACTTGACCATGGCCAGTCAGTAGTTTAACTCCAGTTACCTCCCTTGTATCCATGACCTTTAATATCCTTTCCTATCAGGCTATCAGGGCCCTGATTGGTGCTTTACACATACATCTATCCTAAAATGGATCAGGATGTTCCTTTCCCAATCAATATGACAGAACAATCCTGGAAATGATAGTACAATTACCCAAATAGCAAAGTTTGATCAAGTCTATTGTGTTGCAGCTGACAGCAGCAGCCCTGTGTGAAAATGTAGAGGCAAGAGATTTCCTGTTTGTACAAAACTATAGTGTCCTTCACAGAGGGTGAGGATAAAGTGAATGATAGGTTATTGGAACTGTGAATTATACTGTCACACTGCAGCAATGATTCATGTAAAGAGATACACAAACCAACACAAGCAAAGCCCTGCACAGAGACTCTGTAAAAATGTCCAAAAAATCCCCCTCCATCGCTTGCTCCTAAATCTCTGCAAATGCAGTTTGATCATCTTTTTTTTTAAGTTAAATAATTTTAATCTCTGTGATTTTAAGTGATGTTATGTCACTTTGTTTAGATGTGACTTTAGACCAAATGCTCTGTCACTATGTACGCATCAATAAT
Source organism: Cetorhinus maximus (assembly GCF_964194155.1). NCBI lineage: Eukaryota > Metazoa > Chordata > Chondrichthyes > Lamniformes > Cetorhinidae > Cetorhinus > Cetorhinus maximus. The sequence continues at coordinate 49,953,964 of NC_135888.1, read as the reverse complement.
GAATACAATGGAAGAGCTACATTATCAAATGGCTGCTGACTCTTTTAACAGCTGATTGGCAAATGGTGCTGTCTTAAAGACACACTGTAGGTATTTTAGAAGTAGAGCTGGATGAGAATTGATACCACACAACACATACCTCAGCTGCCTTGTTCCAGCAACTCATTAAATACATGTTTAAGCATCTAATAAATACAGACTTGAACAGCTGGTAATTTCACAGAAATCTCTCTGGAGTTTGTGAAAAATAATCACTGTTTCTAAATGAAAAGGGTAACTGTGAATCTGAGGATTGGTTTTGGGGGAGGGAAAGTTTAGTAAAAATTACTTTCAGGATCGGTTGACATGGGATAGATGGGACCAATAATGCAGCATTACGTCATGGCATGGCGAATAGATTAGCAATTTGGAGTTTTCTCTGAGAGCATTCTGTACTGATTCTCAAAGCACAGGTACATCAATCTAACTGCACTCTCTGCAATGATTGTGTTGGCTTTTTACCTCATTCTGACAGCTAATGATTTTTAAGTCAGAACAGTAGTGGTCTGTTTCCCCAGGTTGGTTACCTTTATTCCACAATATTATACATGCTTTCCTTCCAAGTTACAGCAGCAGAATGGGAAAATCCCAGAGGAGATTTCCTGTCTCCTTAAAATGCTGTGGATTCATTAATGCGAACCCTGTTTAGAAGGTCAAAGGGTCACTAGAACCCATCCTAAACACGTCCCCTCCAATACTTTCACCAACTGCTCCACTCTCCTTTAACCTGTCGCATCTTGCCCTCGGCACTGAAGATTTTATCACCATCTTGAGAACAATGCACTCTGGACTGGACTAGCTTTTGCACTTTGTCCAAAACATCCTGTCACCTTGTGACCCAATTTTCGAGCCAGCTGTAGTTCAGTCAGTGTGCTGCTATGTCAGACAGTCCTGAGTTCAAATATCACCCCAGAGGTTTGAACATATCATTCAGGCTACACTCCAGTACAACGTTATTCCAATAGCACCTGGGAACTGGCAGAGATGAAATTGAGATCATTTGTTAGTGAGATTAGGCTGAAACAAATTAGAAAAGATTTCAAAACATTGTGAGAGTTGATCATCTTATAATGTAACGAACTGTAACCAAACTCCATTTGTGTTACAGGCTGTGTACAGATCCAAAACCTCAAGAGAAAGATTTGCCCTTTTTAGATCCACAGTTAATCTCAGTTTAGCTGCTGATATTTTCAGTTCAAGTTCTGGACTTTGGAACCTGACAGAGAACTGAAAGTTGGTAAGGATGTTAAAAAACACACAGGATCCTTGGTTTTATAAACATAGGCATGGTGTGCAAAAGCTTTATAAAACACATTCCCCATGCCCCATCCATGACAAACTATGCAATGTCATGCCCTCTACCCACCCTCATGGCCCCGATACCCCCTATGCCAACCCACATCCCTCTACCCACCCCCATGGCCCCGATACCCCCTATGCCAACCCATTTCCCTCTATCCACCCCCATGGCCCCAACACCCCTAGGCCCCCACATCCCAATGTCCTTTTATAGCCCCTATGCCAACTTAGTGCCAATTCATGCTAACGCATGCATCCCACACGCCACCCTTTGCCTTACTCCCTACATGCCAACTCACCCTGTATCTTTTGACAGTTTTTTGACAGCTTTGACAGTTCCAATCAGTTTATGCACTTTTTTCACAATATCATGTTCACTTTTAACAATTCCAAAGGGTGCTTTACCTCTCCCAAAGGTGCCCCGAGACCAGATCCAAAGGGATATCTTACCTCTCCAAAGTGGTACCCTGGCTATCCAAATGAATCCACCAAGTTCAGACCAGCTCTTATCCGCTCACTTCAGGTTTCACCCTCCTGACCTACCAAAATCCCACTTCAGTGGATACAGCTGGTGCTTTAAATGCCCAGATGCATCCGTAAACTACGCATGTGTGAACCTCAACCCAACTCCAGTCCTGCCCCCACGAAAATAAGAAGTGCTGTGTACAGGGGCAGGTCTTAGGATTTCTGGGCTTGTCTGCCATTTTTGCCACAACGGAGATGGAGAAGATCCCCACCATGGTGAATATCTGGGCCATAGTGTCCAGTTGCAGGCACAGCACTTTAGGGAAGATGTCAAGATATTAGAGAGAGTGCCAAGGAACTTTGCTAGATTTATACTGGGGAGAGATTCAGTTACTGGATAGATTGGAGTAACTGGGATTGCTCCCTTTAGAGCAGAGAAGACAGAATAGAAATTTAATAAAGGGATTCAAATTCATGTGGGATTGGGATAGAGTAAATAAGAAGAAACTGTTTCCAGTGTCAGGAAGGTCAGTAATCAGAGAGACACAGATTAAAGATAATCAGCAAGAGAACCCGAGGTGGAGATGAGGAAAATTTCTTTACACAGTGAGCTGTCATGACCTGGAATGCAATGCCTGAAAGGGTGGTGGAAGCAGATTCAATAGGAATTTTCAAAACAGAATTGGGTAAATACTTGAAGGGAAAGAATTCAGAGATATGGGGGAAAAGGAGACAAGTGGGTCTAATTGGTTAGTTGTTTCAAACAGCCATCATTGGCATAATGGGCTCAATGGCCTCCTTCTATACTGTCTTTGATCCTCTCAATGTATTACACTGATATTCAAATTGAGACAAAGTGATATAGAGATAGGCCGAGATAGATACTGAGAGATTGAGCAAGGCACTGATAAAGAGTGAGAGATATTGAGGGAGAATCAGGAAGAGATTCTGAGAGAGAGAAAGATAATAAGATAGAGAGAGTTAGAGAGCAGACTCTGGGTTAACATTTCTAATACAGGAAGTATTAATATAATACAAGGGAACTCTGCAGTGCTCCATATAGCTTCCAGACTTATAGAAGAAAGAGGGCATCTCGCTCTCAGATACAGGGAGTGTGAGAACAGGAAAGTTATTAGAATGGAATTGTTCAGTCAACCAAATATGGAATCAATGGCATTGGGGTGGAGATTGTGGCAGTGGACAAAGACAATGACTTGCAAGATTGTGCTTTATTGGATGTTAGAGGAGTAGCAGCTAACAGTGACAGTGGAGGTCGAGAGAGGTGGTGATGAGCTACTGCTGGGTATTGTTAATGTGGGACCTGACACTGATGTCACTGAGGGAAAACGTATAGATAAGGAGTAGGAGAAATATCCTTGGGGGACACCAGAGGTAATGATGCAGGAGCACGAAGGGAAGCCACTGCAGGTGATTCTCCAGCTAGCATCAATGGTGAAGGTGAGGGTTGCAGCTTAGCAGATGGAGAATGCAGAGGACTGGATAGGAAGTGATCAGAGGTGGCCTTACCTAAGGTTGATTCAGTGCAAGATATCAAGATCAAATGGGTGGCCTTGAATTAGGATTTGGGAGTTTGCACGGTGGGAGAAATTTAGGGAGGATAAGAGGGCAGTGAACTCAGAGGAGAGAGCACATGATGAGCTGAGATGCAGTTTGAAATCATTGAAGGTGAGAAGTTGCTCAGTGCAGAGCCTGAGGGAGGAAAAGAGTAAAGATATCTCGGGGTGAGGTTTGATGGGGAGGGTCGGTGCTGTTAGGGAATGAGAATTTTAAGATATCTCAGGGTGAGGTTTGATGGGGTGGTGTTAGAGAATGAGGATTTTAAGGGAGAGGTGAGCAGAGAGGAACAAAATGAAACACTCAAAGGAGAAGAAGGTGTCAGAGTAAGGGAGACAATTTGTTAATAACAACCCCAGTGTGACAGTCTGGATGGAGGAGGTAATGCAGGGCATAGTCGAGTGGAGAGGCTTCAATCATTAGCAGTGAGCAAACTTTCCATCAAGGCTCTGATATCAATACAAACATTCACAATAAGGTTATGGATGACAAAGGCCTTGTTCATAAGGGAAGGGACATTCTGGAAGGAGATGCAGGGAGAGGCAATGACTCCATTAGAACGGTAATGCCAGACTGGAGGGGGTCTTGAATGAACAGCCGCAGGGCACTATGTTAGCAATGGAAATACATAAATTATTATATCTCAGAAACTGGGCAGAAAGTAGTCACATTTTCAGATGTTACCAATTTGGAGAGGCAGGGTGATCAAATGAGACAGCTCAGAGATTACAGTATGTTTTGGATAAAATGTGTGTGGGTTAAACAATGGGAAATCAAATCTAATAAAGACAAATGTAAGGTATTACACAGGAGGGAAATAAACAACACATGCTTTTATAGATGGGGGTGAAGTAACTCAGAGGTAGGAAGTCTTCAGTTAATCGACATTCAAAAAGTCCAACTAATGCAGAGGACCAACAAATAAATCAATTGGATGTGAAATTGGAGTCAGAAAAAAATCAGGGAAAACGTTGATCAGAGTGTACAGGGTCAGAGCCCTCTTGTGCACTGTGCCCAGTTGTGGTCACAGAGACCGAGGGAGATATCCAGATGCTGGAAGCAGTTACAGGACTGGTCCCTGTTGTCAATAATCAGAGCTTTGAGGAAAGATGGGGAAAAGTAACAGTTTTGAGGCTGGAGAATGAGGTGGTTGGTGTGATTTTGTGACCTTGTAAATGATTGGTTAGACTGATCTCATAAGCCCTTCTTCACATTGGTGTTGGCCTTAACTTCCCACGTTAGTAAGATAGGCCTTTGTGAATTTTGTCCCTCGTTTACATCCCTCCACAATTCTCTTCCTGTGGATGTAATGGGCCAGTTTTTGTGGAATTGGGTTGATTTTAAAAATGGCGGCAAGACCCTGAGGCAGAAGCCCCGCTCCCGCTTCCAAAAGATCCCATTTTTACTGGTCCAAGGGCCTTAGCCCACAGTGTGTGTGTCATGAATTTAGGGACCAGACTTAAGTGCTCTTGGAGTGCAAATATGATCTGCTTAAGTGTCATGATCTGAATTTATTTAAATCTCCAGTCCTTTACATGAAAAAAATACCAAGCCGCAGCTATCAGTTAGAGTTTTTTAAATTCAGTCATGGGATGTGGGCGTTGCTGGCTAGGCCAGCATTTATTGCCCATCCCTAATTTCCCTTGAGAAGGTGGTGGTTAAAATAACACTGGCTGCTGGACTGCTTTGATTGACAGGCCACCTGGTGTACTTAGGAAAAAATACCACCTGTCCCTGCAATTTCAGTAGAGTTAATTGTTGACATTTTCCAAGGACTGTTAATGCTGTCGAGATCCTTATGAAAGCTTTCCTGAATTTCAAAAGCTTAAAAAAAACACAACTCAGTGGGGAGGGGGAGGGGGAGGGGGCTGAGCTCACATTTTGATTGACAGTTTAAAGAGGCTATTTATGGGTTATTTGTCTTTGATGTTGTTACTGAATAGAAGTTTGTTTTTGTAACAGAATGATGACTTGAGGGAATTTAAAACCTTACAATGAACGTGAGGATTTTTCTGTATCAAGTGTGTATGAGCGAGAGCTCTATTAGATTGCTAGGAGATTTTTTTCATCTCCACATGGCTCCTATCTACCCATAGTAGATATTTGATGAGTGGCTATGGAGATGGTATTAACTGGTATGGAGGGAGCATGAGGGGGCATAGAGAGTGGGTGGAAGAGTGAGTGGGTGTTGTTGGGGGTGGGAGGGGATGAGGGTTCGAGGGTCTAATAGCTTTTAAAACAACTGGGACAAAGTCCCAGAGAGTCAAGGCCAGGTCTTCTAAGCAGCCCGTCTCGGCACTCGCCCACCCCCATCACCACCCCCAAATTTCTTCTAGGCTCAGTAGTCCTGACTCAATCCCACCCTGCCTCCCTGGACTGAAAATTGCCTGTGACAGGACCCTTTATATTGAGGTGGGGCTGTGGAGTCAGGAAACTTCCCATCTTAAGCTATCTGCCTCAGTACTGAAAATCCAGCACAACTTTTCACAGAGATATAACAGGAGCTGCATATTTACTCTGACTATTTAACAGGAGCTGCCCCCTGTTTTGCTACCACACAAAGTTCAGATCTATTCCAAGGCTGGGTATAAGCTCCCAGATAGAGGAGTGGAGGGCAAATCCTGGCACAGTCTATGAACAAAGAGTGGGATGTCACAAGGGGAGAATATTAACATCTCACTGGTTGGAAGTAGTAAGTTGAGCCCAAATGGCCCATACCTTATCGAGAACTCTTTTGTGATTTGGGGAGTCAGAGAAAGGTTCTGAAGGGAAGTGAGAGACAAACAGAAACAAAGGGTGATACTAGAATATATCGACAGAGAGATTGACAGAGATATAGAGGTCTGAGAGAAATAGGTTGCGAGAGAAAGTGAATGATGCAAGTACAAAAAGATTCTTAAGAGAGAGAGAGACAGAGACAATTAGATATAATACCAAGCATTGAGAGAGATATGAAGGTTTGGTAGTGTCCATGTACAGAAGTCTCAGCGAGGGTGCTTGTCTCTCTCCAGGCTGGTAACCCATGGGTGCAGATTGCCATCTGGTGAATTCTCCTTGAGCTGGGATGTTCCATTGAGTGAAGGTGTAAGAGATTCTGTGCTATGCAGTGAGCTTCCCCCAGAGAGAGAGAGGTCCTCGGACAGCGGGGAGCCCAGAGAGAGAGGGCCCAGGACAGAGGGCAATTCCAGAGAGAGAGATCCAAGGACAGAGTTCAGAGGTGTTCTTGGGTGCAGGTGCCTCTCTTATTGCTTTAACCTTCTCTTCAACCCTTGGTCATCTACCCGGTGGCCCAAATAAATTATTTCATCTGCTTGAAAAGTGCATTTTTCCTTCTTCAGGCACACTCCTGCTCCTAAAAATCGCTTCAGGACTTCCTTTGGGTTAGCCAAGTGTTCCTTTTGTGTGAATCTAGTAATCAGTACATCGTCCGTGTAGACTACAACCTGATGTAGTCCCTGTAGTAAGCTTTCCATTGTCCTCTGAAAAATAGCCAAGGCTGAGGAAACACTGAAGGGCAGTCGTGTATATTGCTATAACCCTTTATGGGTATTTATGGTGATGAATTCCCAGGAGGCGTCATCCAGCTCCAGTTGCTGATATAGTTGTTGACTCATGTCAAGCTTTGCCTACGTTGTCCCCCATGCTAGTTTGGTATTTGGGTCTTTAATCTTGGGAATAGGGTATCTGTCCAGTTTGGCTGCTCTATTGACCATTAGTTTATAGCCCCCACAGATCCGGATGAATTGGCCTGGTTTAAGGACATGGACTGTGGGTTCTGCCCATTCTGAGAAAATTTAGCAGCCAACTCAGCAAATTTAGCAACCATAAGAAATAGGAACAGGAGTAGACCATTCGGCCCCTTGAGCCTGCTCCACCATTCAATAAGATCATGGCTCATCCTCTTGTGTTTCGATCTCCACATTCCCATCTAACCCTGATAACCCTTGATTCCCTTGCCTAACAAGAATCTATCTACCTCTGCCTTAAAAATATTCAATGACCCCGCCTCCACCACCTTCTAAGGCAGAGAGTCCCAAAGTCGCACAACCCTCTAAGAGAAAAAAATTCTCCTCATCTCTGTCCTAAAAGGGCGACCCCTAATTTTAAAACAGTGCCCCCTAGTTCTGGACTCACCCACAAGGGGAAACATCCTTTCGATGTCCACCTTGTCAAGGCCGTTCAGGGTCTTGTATACTTCAGTCAAATCACTGCTCACTCTTCTAAACTCCAGTGGATACAAGCCTGGTCTGCCCAACCTTTCCTCATAAGACAACCCACTCATTCCAGGTATCAGTCTAGTAAACCTCCTTTTTACCGCCTCCAATGCATTTACATCTTTCCTTAAATAAGGAGACCAAAACTGCACACACTATTCGAGGTGCGGTCTCACTAATGCCCTGTATAACTGAAGCATAACGCCCTTACTTTTATGTTCAGTCCCTCTCGTAATAAAATATAGAATTCCATTAGCCTTCTTAATTACTTGCTGTACCTGGATACTAACTTTTTGTGACTCATGTACTAGAACACATACATTCCGTCCCTTCATCCAAGCCATTGATATAGATTGTAAATAGTTGAGGTCCCAGCACTGATCTCTGTGGAACTTCACTAGTTATAGCTTGCCAAAAATGGCCCAGTTATCCCTACTCCCTGCTTCCTGTTAGCTATCCAATCCTCTATCCATGCTAATATGTTACCTCCTACACCAGGAGCTCTTATTTTGTGTAGCAACCTTTGATGTGGGACCTTGTCAAATGCCTTTTGGAAATCCAAGTACACCACATCTACTGGTTCCCCTTTATCCACATTGCTTGTTACTTCCTCAAAGAACTAATAAATTTGTCAAACTTGATTTCCCTTTCATAAACCCATGTTGAAACAGGCAGGTAGTTCAGGAGTCCCCTGGGGTCTTGCTCGCAAATCAGTATTCCATTTTGGAGGCTGATGAGGGCACTGATTCCTCCAGGGAGTGCGGACAGAGCCAAGGTTCTGGCACCACAAGCAGCCTGTCTGTACAGGAGGGGAGGAGGGGAGGAAGGGAGGAAGAGCAATAGTAATAGGGGATTCTATAGTCAGGGGAACAGATAGGCGCTACTGTAGTCGGCAACGTGACTCCAGGATGGTATGTTGCCTCCCTGGTGCCAGGGTCTGGGATGCCACTGAACGGCTGCAGGGCATCCTGAAGGGGGAGGGTGATAAGGCAGAGGTCATGGTACATGTTGGTACCAATGACATAGGTAGAACCCCGCTCGCTGACGCGTAAAATGACGCGCAGTGATGTCGGGCGTGCATCATGATGTCACCACACGTCACTCATAACTTGAGTTCGGTGAGCGTGCACCGGAGTTGGCTGCTTGTCCGCCAAACTGTTAAAGGCCTATTAAGGCCATTTAAAAACTAATTCAAGTAATTAACTGAGCTGCTCGTCCAACCTTAAGGTTGGCGGGGGCAGGCGAAGAGCCCAGGCGGCCTTCACATTTTTCATGAAACCTCATCCACGGGCGGGCTGAGGTTTCATGAAGGTTTTAAAACATTAATAAAAATTTTTAATGAAATTCATAGGCATGTCCCAGCTCATGTGACACTGTCACATGAGGGGACATGTCTTCATTTTTTTTTCCTTTTGTTAAAATTTTTAAAAATCAAAGTTATCTCCCTGAGGCAGCTCTGTGCTTCAGGGAGATTTCTGTGCTCTTTCACGCACTGACTCAGCCTCCTCATCCCACCTGCACAGGGAGCGCTCAGAGCTTCCGGGTGTGCATCACACTGGGCGGGCCTTAATTGGTCCACCCACGTAATATGGTGGAGCACAGCCGATTGTGGGCAGCGATAGGCTAAGCGCCCGCCCGCGCCCACACCCAGCCAACCCCCCCGATGGGGAGAAAATTCTCCCCTTTGTCTTACATTTGTTAAGGACAGGAGGGTGGAGGGGGTTAATTTAAACAGCGCTGATTTGTCCTCTCACTACCCGTACGTAAATAGAAAGGTGTTTTGATTTGTTTCCCCCTTTATAAGCAGTGGTGTATTTCCAACCCCTCAGTTTTGGTGTTATCCAATTTCTATTAATAACCCACAGCAAACTCGAGATAGGGTAAACTCAAGAGGGTTGGTTTAGTTGCACACACTCAAACACGGGAGGAAGGGAGCAACATTGCCTCCTTTTTCAACCATACAATAAAAGAGAAGGATAGAGAAAGATAGATTTACAGGGCAAAGACCACAGAATAAAGAATTGAGTCCAGAGCCCAGAATCAAAGTCCAATGGTGTATTCCTTCACAGGGGTCGGCAACTGAAAATTGGGGATGCTGGATAATTCACTTTTCCAATAGAGATGACTCCCACGGTGATATAGGCCCACAGAGGTGAATCAGTCTTGTAGGCGTAAGTTCAAAAGTTCAGAAGTTCCAGTAGAAACAGTGTAGATGTGGCCAGGCATTCAAACCTGGACAGAGCCCCTTTTCTGTGCTGCTGCTTGGTAGATGGAAGATGGCAGACTGAGCTTTGCAGCTCCACAAGGCAATATTACAGGTTCCACCAGTTGGGGGGAGGGGGGATCATGTCACATGACTCCTACCTCTCTACTTTGGCTTTGACAAAGGGTGTATAATCCTTTGACAATCTCTGGCACCCAGACAATGTTCCAACAATTATGTCTTAATGGGAGGTTCCTTTGTCCAAGCAGATGAATCAGCTCCAGTTGGACAGGCCTGGCTTAGATGGCCTTTGCATAATTCCCTTTGAATTTGGTCTCTGCTGCCCACAGGGGCAGTTAGTGTCTCTTCAGAGATAACAAGGTGCAGGTTTCTGCAATGCATTATTCAAGGGTCACAGCCAGACATAGCTTCAGCCATTTTAGAAGGTCATTGTCCAGCTTTAAAATGTTAGAAATTAGCTATGATGGTATGTAATATATATATTTCATAAGCTGAGTTACACATTGTTATTTCTATCATACATTTACATTGTTATTATTACATTATCACTACCTCATCTCCCCCCTTAAAATCCTTGAATTCAAAGATTCAGTCGGTCTGGAGGCCTTATAACCCCTTCTGTATCTCATTCACACTACTGTGGAGTGGTAGGCTCTGTCGTTGCTGGTTCTTCCTGTAGGTTGTTCTGGTATCTGGGTATGTTCCTCGATATCTCTCCATTACGCAGTAGGGACCGGCAGTCTAGGGATGGGGAAGAGACTCCTCCAGTTTCCCCTGACTGTGCCCTCTGTGGTGCCAACCAGGTAGGAGCAAGGTTGGTCATCGTCCTTTCTAATGACGGAACCTGCTCTCTCGGGATCTTTAATCCAGACCTTTCTGTAATTGTGGCAGGTGTATGGTGCGGTACCTTCTGTTGTAGGTGGGAGCTTGCTTCTGCCTGTAAGACTGCTCTCTTGCTTGGATGTCCTGGTAATCCTTGGTTACCAACCGTGGTATGAGTTTTTTGGCAGGATTGGAAGTTGTGCAGTTTCCTGTCCATCAGGAATTCGGATGGGAACAGGCCGCAATGTAATGGGGTGGACCTGTCTGCGAGCAGTGCTGTGGGGAAGTGCTCATTCTTTTTTAGGAGGGCTTTTACTGTATGGACCCTCTGTCAGCCTCTCTATTTGACTGTGGCTATCTCGGGGAGGTGGTGGATGCCAGATGTGGTGGTGAAGATCAGGGGGTCATTTATAATCATAAAGTGGTTTTGTTGTTCAAACCAGGTTTTCATGGTCCCTCTGTTTGGTCTCTGCTAAGGCCGTCCTTGTTAGCAGTATCTGCAGATGTGGGCACACTCCCCAAATGGTTGCATTTATTCCTGGTGTATCTGTTGGAGTTTACTGGTGGTCACTGGCAGGTGTCTCCTTGTCAATTGGGAATACGCTTCCTGTTGTCCGATGAGGTTGACATCCTGTTTTCTCTGGAGGCCACTGTGACCCTGGAAAACGTGTCTGCTGTTGTCTGGAATTTGCCCTGGACGTAAACTGTCTCGTAGGCAAATCTCGCAGACGAAACCTCTGGATTCTGGGAAGACTCTTTGCTAGTTCCTTCTCATCCAATGAGGAGACTAGAGGCTCATGATCCATTTTGATTGTAACCCTGAGGCCAATGATATAGTCTGGAAACTTCCAGCATGCCCACATGACAGTGAAGGCTTCCTTTTCCGTGACAGTGTACCTCTTCTCTGTGTCCAACAGCCTCTGGATGCATCGTACTCAGGTCGGCAACTCCCATCCAGTTGTTGCTGGAACAGGGCCGCTCCCAGGCCTTTGGACAAAGCATCTGGTGCCACAGTGCTGGGCAGGGCTGGGTCATAGTGGGCCAGAATGTCTGTGAAGAACAGCATCGCTTTGATGCGAGTGAAAGCTTGCTCTTGATGCAAGTCCCAGCACCATGCTCGGTCTTTCTTGTGCAGATGTCTCAAGGGTTCTGTGATCTGTGTCAAATTCAGTAAAAGCTTTGCCAGCTGGTTAACTATTCCCAAGAATGGTTGGAGGTGTGGAATTGAGGATGGAGTTGAGAAGTCGCTGATAGCCTTGGATTTTTAGAGCTGATGATGTGGCCCAGAAATTGAAGTGATGTTTTGTAAAACTTGCATTTATCATTCAGCATTCGCCGTGCTTCATGCAGGCGCTCGGAGACCATTGTGAGTTCTCATGTTCACCCACCATCGCAGCGAGAGCCAATACATTGTCCATGTGACAAAGGACTTCCTGAGGGCCGGCAAAATGGCTGACATCGTACGTTGGAATATTTCTGGCACTGATGTGATTCCAAATGGCAGGTGGTGAAAGCTGAATCTGCCGAAGGGGGTAATAAATGTTGTCAGCCGCCTGAACTTTTTTGTTCTGGGACCAACCCGGAACACCATGCGGTTGGTGATGTGACTGAGGAGACGACTCCCATGTTGTCACCTCGTCCAGCTGCTGCTGTACCTGCTTCATGAGTGGGTGTGGGATCTTACGTGCCGTGAATAGGCACGCGGGTTTAGCATTCTCTCTCAGGGTGATCCTGGGTGCATTTCTCAGTCGCCCCCTTCCTGTGAAGCGTTTCAGGAACTCACATTTGTACTTGGAGCCAGGTCCTTGCTGGCTGACATCATCAATCTTTTGGAAGAGTTTAAGTTCCACACAGGCTTTGCGGCTTCGCAATGAACAGTCCTGGTTATGGGTCACAAAGAGGGTCTAATGGATTGTTTTATTCTGTTATTTCAGTGTCGCCTGTAGGGGGTCTTTCACTGGGAGCTTTAAGTCTCTTGCCCCGTATGGGAGTGTTGTGGGCAGTTATAATAACACACCCTCACATCTCCATCAGGCTCACACCCTCTCGAGCTCCCACCTTCATCCTGTCCATGGCTCCGCTCACCATACAAACATTCCACACAGTGCCATGTGTCCTGCTCACACTCTCTCCATCGGTTTCCATGCGGGAGAAGCTGGCTCACAACAGCAAGGAGAGGTCCCAAACTGGGAGTGGACTGGCCCACATTAGGCGCCACCCTCACTTTGAGGAGCGTACCATCGCGCTGACTGGTGAGGACGTGGGCCCCGGCGACAGTGAAGTGGGTGGCGAACACCCACGTGAGGATCCTGCACCACATCATTCCTCTCTCAACACAACCGTGAGTGCTCTCTCTCTCCTGTTTGTGACTCTGCTGACATGCACTCATTATCACCACTTCGCTTCACAGGGAGCTCTGCTTAGTGACCGACACCCTCAGCCAGCCAGACCCTCAGCTCCATCCACGTCCTCACCTCCAGCCAAGAGGACACCTCCTCCATTGAAGAGCTGGAAATAAGCAGCCTGGAAGACCTGTCACAGCGCTTACCCACACCCTCCACCAGCGCAGAGACACACACCTCAGTGGGACCAAGATCTAGAGCAGGTTTGGGTTCACATTCTGGTGGTCACCGCACAGACACATGTCCGCAGCAGGAGGAGGCAGGTTCATGCGAGTTCCCTGACACTCAGAGGATTGCTGGGGAAGAGGCATCTGTGAGGTCCGAGTCAGATGACAAGCCTCTGGGTTTGGCCTTCCAACTCATCCTGGAGAGTCAGCAGAAGGTGGGGGAACATCACACAGAGCTTGTTGGAAGCCCGCAGCAGAGTGGCTCTTGAGTCAGGGGAGTGCGTCCACCTGCTCTCTGATGAAGTGGTGCCCACATGTGCATGTATGGAGGTCTCCAAGGGGAGGATGGCAGACGCCATGGAGACCCTGGTCCAGCAGAACGCGGAGATGTGTGCAGACCTGCACTCCATCACAGGCACCATGGGTGAGTTCCTGCAGTGGCATCGCTCAAGGGAAATGGGGCACCTTGATGTTTCTCCAGGTGCTCCTTCCCCTCTAGGTGTCAGGCCAGGACCTTCAGATACCTGAAGGGAGGAGGAGTGGCAGTTGGTCACCCCTGGGCCATCCACTCAGGAATCTCAGAGGCTGTCCTCTCCCTCCGAGTCCCCTTTGCCTGTGACCCCCTCAACCTCATCCTCTGTCACAGCAGAGGGAGCAGCTGGTCCACGAGTGATTCTGGAGGGAGAAGTGTGTGTGTGTGTGTGGCAGGGCCTCTCAGAGCCTCGTGCAAGCACTCCCCCACGCACGGGGATCCTTCATGTTTCATACTCACCCCAATGTCCTGAGCGTTTTGAATGCTGCCTACTGGGGTTTGCTTTCAGTTGTCTATCTGAGCTGAGCTGCATCTCTGCCCACCCACTGATCACACTCCCATGCAGTACCTGCTCTCACCCACCACAACTCTCGTTTCACTTTCAATTTGGACAGCATGGTCTGGATTCACTTTTTCATCTTTTCCCCTCCCCCAGTCACCCATTTCCTTTCTCCCATCACAGTTGACTCCCCAGCATCACCTTCCACCTCCACTTTGTGACCTACCAGTTACAACTCTTTTCCTTCGGGGATGTCCAGGTGAACATGCACGTTCCCTTCCTTCCCGAAAATCCCACCTCCATCCACATTCACCTCCCCAACCTCCTCCTTCCCACCCCCAGGGTCCGTGTCTGCCTTTGAGCCCCCACCAACCACCCTTGCCTCTCCTTCCATTACTACCGTCAAACCCTCACCCTCCCACCCTACTGCCTCACTCTGCCCTCGGTCATTCTCACCCTTGCTCCATACCGCGCCCACCTTCAATACATTCCCCAGGAGGCAGACATGGACCTATCTGACCTCTCACATGCACGTTCACCTGCACATCTGCCCCTCCGCACCCCTTTCCCCCTCCCTGGAATCCTCACCCCACCTAGTCTTCCCACCACGCCCCTAGACTCCCCCCCCAAGCTTAGTTCCTCCCCATTCCTGACTCTTTCTTCCACTCTTACCTCTTCTGCCACCCTTAGACCCCCCCCCAACTCCTTTCTCTAGCCTCACTTCTTCCTCCAACCTTAATCCCTCCCCTCTCTGCACCCCTTCCTCCGCCTGGACTCCCTCTGTCTCCACACCCCTTCTTCCCCCAGGGCACCCTCCCCTCTCTGCACCTTCCAACCCCCTTACACCAGTTGCTGTCTTCTCCCCCATTACCCCTTATCTCCTCGTTCTCCCTCCCCCTCCCAAAGTCACCCCATCCTGACACCTTCATTCCCCCTCTCCCAACCTCAAACCCTCTGACACCTCTTCCTCTCCCAGCCGATCCTAGACCTTCCTCTCCCACCCTCTTGACCATCATCCGTTGTGAGCATCAACAGTGACTGTCCACCTTCCGTGAGCTGCTTCCCAGCTGAGCCATGTCCATGAGAATCCACCCAGCATGTCATGGACGTTCCTCCAGTGTGCCGTTGGTGTCGGGCTCCAGCATCTTCAGCTCCTCGGATGTCTGCGATGTGAGCAAGACACTGGGGGGTAAGTCCCGGCTTCTGCACATCACAGTTGTTAAGACATGTTCTGCACTGACGTATTTTCCTGCCGATGTGGGCGGATGATCCAGTTGTGGGGGGGGGGGGTTACAATTCCAGTGGGCAAGCCTAATAATGATATGCTGATGTATTATAATGAGGTTCCTGATGTCCAATGGCGGAGAAAGCGGCCCACCATCGGCGGGCTGAGTGGACTATCACGAACTGGTTTCACGCCATTTTGAAACCGATTGCACCATATTGTCCGCTCACGCCACCGAACACATCCGATGTCAGCCGGCAGGGAAAACCCCCGCCTAATTCTCAGCATTCACATTGATGAATGAATCAACAGGCTCTCCTGGCTGTTGGACTCTCTTATTGAATTTCACTCTTTCGAGTATTTTGTTGCTTCTTAGATTAAAACGAACATCAAAAGATTTTAGTACTTATTCAAATTAAGCAGATAATTTATTGCTTCCCTATTTTGCAATAATGTCATCCGCAATAGCAGACCTACTGAATAAAGCAGCGTGTTAATCTGCTCTGCTCCTGACTTTTTTCTAAACCTGAAGCGATGCTGTATCTTAGAAATCTTTTCCTCAAGTCCCAGATTTTGTGAATGACCTGGGTCTTGGATTAGTCCGAATTGATTTGGAAGTGTGGAATTCTGATCCATGGTTAAATTTTTAAAAGTGGAGGTTTTGCATTAAGAGTTTTCTGAATTTCAAGCTGACTCGGAGACAAAGGGATTTCCTGCGCTTGCTGGTTTTGGCAGGCTCCGTGACAATGGTGATTGTGCTCAACTTGTGAAAATATGAAACAATGGCTGCCTGGATTGACTGCCTGCAAAGTTCTCTTGCTCAGTGTTTCACTTTAGAGTTTCCATTTGTTGAATTCGGCATTTTACTTTCTGCTGAGTTTAGAAGCTGCGATTTGCTCAGATTATTTAATTAATTATTTATAATGTTTTTTGGAGCAAGCTCAGGCGCCAACTCAGGGATTAGTTTTTAGTGACAGGTTTTTTCAAACTTCACTTCTGACTGAATTATTTAAAAGATTTCTCAGGACTTGCTGCAGTCTGGAGTTTTAAAGAGTTAGCTCACCCCTGCTAGGCCTGCTGACCCTGTGTCCTGGCATTAGAAGCTGGACTTCCAAAGGAGATTCAATGGGGCCTTCTGCTGTAATGAGGAATTTTAAATCTCTGCCTCCGGCATCAAAGCCTTTCTTTGGAGCTTTTTTCTGGTGATTTTTCCTCTGAGCCTCTGGAGCTTCTTTTCAGGCCAGGCTGCTTTGCTGAATTTTGCCTGAGTCTTCCAGCATTTTAGATTTTCTCTGCATTTCCCACAAGCTGTCACCATGTTGCAGGGTGTTGGTTACAGTTCAGTAGGTCTGAAGAAGTCTTTGTATTCGTACGTAAGTTAACTGTAAGTCTTTATTGACTTAGGACTTACTTACAAATATACAGTAAAGGGAACAAGCTAGAAGCTGTCTCCATGCTGGCTGGTACACACAGCTCTGTCCAACACTAGACTGACCCTGGGTGTGGGTCATATGCTGTCTTACATCACTGTGTGGGTGGTATTGTACTCAGTCCCACATTAACCCTATGTGTGCCAGGCCCTTATACTACAATAGTAAATGAATAATCTGAGATATAGGGTGTGGGTAGTGGAGTTTGGGAGGAACTAATGATTTTGGACCAAAGTTTCCCAAATTTCTCCGCCACTGGGGGTTTTGCTCACCTCCTGTCTGGGTCAATTCTAGACTTGTTGATACAGATTGATTGCTACAGTGACACCATATTGTTATATCATTGGATAAACAGTAGAAAATGCAATTGATGAACTGTGGCCTTTTCTGTCATTAACTCCTGTTGTGACCAAGATGGGAGGAATGCACTGTCTGTCTCTAGTTCCACTACTCCACAGGTAACAGCATATATTTAAATAATTTCTCTAGCTAGTTACATGACCAAATATGTGCTTTACCTATGAATCTCAGAATGAGCACTTAGTGCCCAGGTTTCTTCAATAAACAACAAAAAATTATTAGTTTATTATAAAACCAGTTTTGTCAAGTAGAAGGCAAAGCTTATCATCATACAGTATGAAATATGAAAGTATAATAATTACTCTTTCTAAATACCTTCACTTGCACACACAACAAAAAAAATTAAAGTAAAATAAAGGAATTCTGTCAAAAGGTTTTAACCTTTTGGGTCAAGGGAAAAGGATGGATGATGGAGTCCCTGAAATGGTGTCTGGGTTATACAGTTGGTCTCTCAGCGCTGGCCTGTGAAACAATCGATGGCTCTTATGTCTGGTGTCTTTGCAAAAGGAGTTGATCCTTCTTGTTTTCTCCCCAAAAGCAGAACCAGTTGACCAGCTTCACAATCACAATTTTCCAGGCATGGATTTTTTTTCAAAGCTATAAACCACCATGTGACCCTCTTGTAAACAGTCCACTGGGGTCAAGAGGTTTCCAGCTTCTTTAAAACTGCTGAATTACTTTTTCTTGTAAAATGCTGCCTTGTCCAGGAACAGCAGCAACCAGAGTCCTTGCATTAACCCTTTAAGGGACAGTGACTTTTAAAACACACAAATCCTTCCAGAATGTTCTTAGTCATTGAAGAGGAACCATTTTCCGTGATTAAAGTGTTTATGACACTCTCAGGTTGCTATGGTCACCCCACTGAAATGGACATTCTCAAACTGTCAGCCCTGTTGGATAATCCATTCCTTCTCATTGATCCTGTTTGGTTACTGCCTTGCCCTCAGTTCCGATGACTTTAACACGGAGAGGGCATGTGCAAAACATTGTACTCTATACAAATCACTTATTTTACAATCGTAACACTGACCCTGAAACAAGAATAAGAAATTAATCCAAAGTGTAATGAAAGTCTCACATATTTCTGTGTTAGTAACTGATGCTGACTGCATCCATTGCTAATGAAGCAATTCCAACACTAATCCCAACCTTACCCCTTACCCTGATTATGATCCTTACCTTAATCTTACCCAGACAATAAACCTAACCTTTCCTCTGGTGTTTACCCTTACTCTTAACCTGATCCTAACTCTGATACTTATCTTAACCCTGTACTTAACCTTCACTGACCTGACCTTTTAATACAAGCCAAAGGTCAGACAGACAGAACTATTCTCTTCTCATAAGAGCCAGCCTGTAAAAAGTAACACAGGAATTTGCAGGATCCCTAAAACCAGGGTTTGTGGATCAAAGTAACAGTACATTACCAACCATTACAGCCACTGCATTACTAACCATTGGAGACTGTGCATTACTAACCATTTCAGTCAATGCATTACCAACCATTACAGTCAGGGTCTTACCAACCATTACAGGCAAGATATTACCAACCATTACAGCCAGTGGATTACTAACGATTGGAGGCAGTGTATTACTAACCATTACAGTCAGGGTCTTACCAACCATTACAGACAATGCAATACCAACCATTACAGGCAGGATCTTACCATCCATTACAGGCAAGATATTACCAACCATTACAGCCAGTGCATTACTAACGATTGGAGGCAGTGTATTACTAACCATTACAGTCAGCGTCTTACCAACCATTACAGACAATGCAATACCAACCATTACAGGCAGGATCTTACCATCCATTACAGCCAGTGCATTACTAACCCTTAGGGACAGTGCATTATTAACCATTACAGCCAATGCATTACCAACCATTACTGTCAGGATCTTACCAATCATTACAGACAATGCTTGACTAACCATTAAAGGCAAGATCTCACCAACCATTACAGGAGTCCATTATTAACCATTACAGCCAATGCATTACTAACCCTTACAGCCAGTGCATTAGCAACCATTACAGGCAGGGTCATACCAACCACTACAGCCAGTGCATTACTAACCATTGTAGACAGTGCATTATTAACCATTGGAGCCAGTACGTTACTAACCATTACAACTAGTGCATTGCTAACCGTTACAGGCAATGCATTACTAACCATTAAAAGGCAATGCGTTACTAACCATTACAGCTAGTGCATGACTAGCCATTACAGCCAGTGTATCACTAACCATTACAGCCAGGGTATTACTAACATTATCACAATGCTCCTGGCAGCATTGTGCATTTTTTGTTTGTTTCTGAGCTGTGTTTGGTTAAGGATACATTCTGTCGTTCTGGGCCCCAGCCCAAATCCTCAGTGGCCAAAGCACCCGATCAAAGGCCACAGCATGAGGTTAACGCTAGGCTAGCTGTCGCTGGATTGCTCGTTGACTGTTGAACAATGTAGTTTTCAGGGCATTACTGGGTTAAACTAAAGCTGCCTTGTTTGCAATGTGCACTCAACAAGTTCCAGCTTGTCCAACGTCTCACCCCAATGAAGCAAAAAATCTTTTCTGAACAGACGTGCCTCCCTGGTGACACGCCATGTATGTGGCTCCTGCCTCGCCGCCCGCCTCAATCTCCGACCTGTGCTGGCAAATTCTTCTTCCTGTACCAGACAGTTTAAAGAACAACCCACATTCCTGTTTCACAACCTGAACTGAATACATAACTGGATAAGAAAAAGTATCCTGTTAATTTAGCACAAGACCGACATTCACTAGGAATGAAGAGGTATTTAATTAAAACATTCCAGCAAATAAAATCGACAAAGCAGCAAAGTTACAAGAACACTTCAAATGGATTGCCTCTGAGGAGTCCATTAGGTTAAGGAAAGGAAAAGCTCAATGAGCATCATAAATGGGGAGGGGGGTCAGTATAATTAGTGTTGTTACTGGGGGAAGGGATGATAAATTTGCACCATTCTGGTTGTATTAGATTCTATTACAGCACAGGAAGAGGCCATTCAGCCCACTGAGTCTATGCTGACTCTCTGACGGAACCATTTGCCAAGTGCCACTCCTCTGCCATCTCCCAGCAAACCTGCACCTTCTGTCTTTTCAGATAATATTCCAATTCCCTCTTGAAAGCCTCTATTGAACCTGGCTCCAGCACACTCTTAGGCAGCGCATTCCCGGTACTAACCTTCTGCTGCATCAAAAAAGTTCTTCCTCACGTTCGCCCTACATCACTTGACCAAACTCTTAAATTGTCTCCCCACTGCACTGTCAGAGGGTCAGGAATGAGGGAGTGCTGCACTGTCAGAGGGTCAGTACTGAGGGAGTGCTGCACTGTCAGAGGTTCAGTACTGAGGGAGTGCTGCACTGTCAGAGGGTCAGTACTGAGGGAGTGCTGCACTGTCAGAGGGTCAGGACTGAGGGAGTGCTGCACTGTCAGAGGGTCAGCACTGAGGGAGTGCTGCACTGCCAGAGGGTCAGTACTGAGGGAGTGCTGCAATGTTGGAGGGTCAGGACTGACGGAGTGCTGCACTGTCAGAGGGTCAGTACTGAGGGAGTGCTGCAATGTCGGAGGGTCAGCACTGAGGGAGTGCTGCACTGCCAGAGGGTCAGTACTGAGGGAGTGCTGCAATGTTGGAGGGTCAGGACTGACGGAGTGCTGCACTGTCAGAGGGTCAGTACTGAGGGAGTGCTGCACTGTCAGAGGGTCAGGACTGAGGGAGTGCTGCACTGTCAGAGGGTCAGCACTGAGGGAGTGCTGCACTGCCAGAGGGTCAGTACTGAGGGAGTGCTGCAATGTCGGAGGGTCAGGACTGACGGAGTGCTGCACTGTCAGAGGGTCAGCACTGAGGGAGTGCTGCACTGTCAAGGGCCAGTACTGAGGGTGTGCAGCAATTTCGGAGGTCAGTAATGAGGGAGTGCTGCACTGTCCAAGGGAGAGTAATGAGGCAGCGCTGCACATTTGGATGGCTAGCGTAGTGTTAGCGCGGCACAGTCAGAGGGTCAGGACTGAGGGAGTGCTGCACTGTCAGAGGGTCAGCACTGAGGGAGTGCTGCACTGCCAGAGGGTCAGTACTGAGGGAGTGCTGCAATGTTGGAGGGTCAGGACTGACGGAGTGCTGCACTGTCAGAGGGTCAGTACTGAGGGAGTGCTGCACTGTCAGAGGGTCAGGACTGAGGGAGTGCTGCACTGTCAGAGGGTCAGCACTGAGGGAGTGCTGCACTGCCAGAGGGTCAGTACTGAGGGAGTGCTGCAATGTCGGAGGGTCAGGACTGACGGAGTGCTGCACTGTCAGAGGGTCAGCACTGAGGGAGTGCTGCACTGTCAAGGGCCAGTACTGAGGGTGTGCAGCAATTTCGGAGGTCAGTAATGAGGGAGTGCTGCACTGTCCAAGGGAGAGTAATGAGGCAGCGCTGCACATTTGGATGGCTAGCGTAGTGTTAGCGCGGCACAGTCAGAGGGTCAGGACTGAGGGAGAGCTGCATTGTCGGAGGTCAGTACTGAGGGAGCGCTGCAAAGTCGGAAGTTTAGTACTGAGAGAGTGCGACACTGTTGTTGGGTCAGTAATGAGTGCGTGTTGCACTGTCGTAGGGTCAATACTGAATGGGTGCTGCACTGTCGTAGGGTCAGTACTGAGGGAGCGCTGCACTGTCAGAGGTTCAGCACTGAGAGAGTGCGACACTGTTGTTGGGAAAGTAATGAGTGCGTGTAGCACTGTCGTAGGGTCAATACTGAGTGGGTGCTGCACTGTTGCACTGTCAGTACTGAGGGAGGGGTGCACTGTTGGAGGGTCAGTACTGAGGGAGAGCTGCACTGTCGGAGGGTCAGTACTGAGGGGGTGCTTCACTGTCGGCGGGTCAGTACGGAGGGAGCGCTGCACTGTCGGAGGATCAGTACTGGGGGAGTGCTGCACTGTTGGAAGGGTTAGAACTGAAAGAGTGCTGCATGGTCAGAGGTTTAGCACTGAGCGAGTGCTGCACTTTCAGACAATCAGTACTGAGGGAGTGCTGCACTGTCTGGGGGTCAGTATTGAGGGAGTGTTGCACTGTCGGACACTCAGTGCTGAGGGAGCACTGCACCGTCTGATGGTCAGTACTTAGGGAGCACAGCATTGTCAGAGGTACAATACTGAGGGAGTGCTGCACTGTCAGAGCGTCAATACTGAGGGAGCGCTGCATTGTCAGAGGTCAGTACTGAGGGAGCGCTGCAAAGTCGGAGGTTTAGTACTGAGAGAGTGTGACACTGTTGTTGGGTCAGTAATGAATATGTGTTGCACTGTCATAGGGTCAATACTGAGTGGGTGCTGCACTGCCGGAGGGTGAGTACTGAGCGGCTAATGCATTGTAGTAGAGTCAGTACTTTAGGAGCGCTGCACTGTCAGATGGTGAGTACTGGGGGAGTGCTGCACTGTCGGAAGGGTCAGAACTGAAGGAGTGCTGCATGGTCAGAGGTTCAGCACTGAGCAAGTGCTGCACTTTTGGACAATCAGTACTGAGGGAGTGCTGCACTGTCCAGGGGTCAGTACTGAGGGAGTGTTGCACTGTCGGACACTCAGTCCTGAGGGAGCACTGCACTGTCAGATGGTCAGTACTTAGGGAGTGCCGCACTGCTGGAAGGTGAGTACTGAGGGGCTAATGCACTGTAGGAGAGTCAGTATTTTAGGAGTGCTGCACTGTCAGAGGGTCAGTACTGAGGCATTGCTGCACTGTCAGATGGTCAGTACTGAGGGAGTGCTGCACTGCCGGAGGGTGAGTACTGAGGAATTGTTGCACTGTAGGAGAGTCAGTACTGAGGAAGTGCTGCACTGTAAGGGGGTCAGTACTGAGGGTGTGTTGCAATGTAGGAGGGTCAGGACTGAGGGAATGCTGCACTGTCGGAGGCTTGGCCCTGAGGCAGTGCGGCACTGTTGAAGGGTCTTTATTGAGGGAGAGCTACACTGTGGGAGGGTCATTACTCAGGGAGTTTTCAAAAATTCATTCATGGGATGTGGGCTTCGCTGGCTGGGTCAGCATTTATTGCCCATCCCTAGTTGCCCTTGAGAAGGTGGTGGTGAGCTGCCTTCTTGAACCACTGCAGCCCATGTGGTGTAGGTACACCCATAGTGCTGTTAGGAAGAGAGTTCCAGGATTTTGACCCAGCGGCAGTGAAGGAACAGGGATATATTTCCAAGTCAAGATGGTGAGTGGCTTGGAGGGGAACTTCCAGGTAGTGATGTTCCCATCTATCTGTTCCCCTTGTCCTTCTAGATGGTAGCAGTTGTGGGTTTGGAAGGTGTTGTCTAAGGAGCCTTGGTGAATTCCTGCAGTGCATCTTGTAGATGGTACAAACTGCTGCTACTGTGCATCAGTGGTGGAGGGAGTGAATGTTTGTGAATGTGGTGCTAATCAAGTGGGCTGCTTTGTCCTGGACGGTGTCGAGCTTCTTGAGTGTTGTGGGAGCTGCACTCATCCAGGCAAGTGGGGAGTATTCCATCACACTCCTGACTTGTGTCTTGTAGATGGTGGACAGGCTTTGGGGAGTCAGGAAGTGAGTTACTCACTGCAGGATTCCTAGCCTCTGACCTGCTCTTGTAGCCACAGTATTTATATGGCTAGTCCAGTTCAGTTTCTAGTCAATGGTAACCCTGAGGATGTTGATAGTGGGGGATTCAGTGATGGTAATGCCATTGAACATCAAGGGGTGATGGTTGGATTCTCTCTTGTTGGAGATGGTCATTGCCTGACACTTGTGTGGTGCGAATGTTACTTGCCACTTTTCATCCCAAGTCTGGATATTGTCCAGGTCTTGCTGCATTTGGACATGGACTGCTTCAGTATCTGAGGAGTCGTGAATGGTGCTGAACATTGTGCAATCATCAGCGAACATCCCCACTTCTGACCTTATGATGGAAGGAAGGTCATTGATGAAGCAGCTGAAGATGGTTGGGCCGAGGACACTACCCTGAGGAACTCCTGCAGTGGTGTCCTGAAGTTGAGATGATTGACCTCCAACAAGCACAACCATCTCCCTTTATGCTAGGTATGACCCCAACCAGCAGAGAGTTTTTCCCCTGATCCCCATTGACTCCAGTTTTGCTAGGGCTCCTTGATGCCACACCCGGTCAAATGCTGCCTTGATGTCAAGGGCAGTCACTCTTACCTCACCTCAAGGGTTCAGCTCTTTTGTCTATGTTTGAACCAAGGCTGTAATGAAGTCAGGAGCTGAGTGGCCCTGGCGGAACCCAAACTGGGCATCAGTGAGCAGGTTATTGCTAAGCAAGAGCTGCTTGATAGCACTGTTGATGACCCTTTCCATTACTTTACTGATGATGGAGAGTAGACTGATGTGGCGGTAATTGGCCAGGTTGGATTTGTCCTGCTTTTTGTGTACAGGACATATCTAGGCAATTTTCCACATAGCCGGGTAGATTCCAGTGTTGTAGCTGCACTGGAACAGCTTGGCTAGGGGCGCGGCAAGTTCTGGAGTACAAGCCTTCAGTACTATTGCCAGAATATTATCAGGGCCCATAGCCTTTGCAGTATCCAGTGCCTTCAGCTGTTTCTTGATATCACGTGGAGTGAATCGAATTGGCTGAAGACCGGCATCTGTGATGATGGGGACCTCCGGAGGAGGCTGAGATGGATCATCCACTAGGCACTTCTGGCTGAAGATTGTTGCGAATGCTTCAGCTTTATCTTTTGCACTGATGTGCTGGGCATCTCAGTCATTGAGGATGGGGATATTTGTGGAACCATCTCCTTCAATTGTTGTTTAATTGTCCACCACCATTCACAACTGGATGTGGCAGGACGGCGGAGCTTAGATCTAATCCGTTGGGTTGTGGGATCGTTTAGCTTTGTCTATTGCTTGCTGCACTTTTGGAGGGTCAGTACTGAGGGAGCGCTGCACTGTCAGAGGGTCTGTACTGAGGAAGCACTGCACTGTTTGAGGGTCAGTGCTGAGGGAGTACTGCACTTTCGGAGGGTCAGCACTGAGAGAGTGCTGCACTGTCAGAGGGTCAGTACTGAGGGTACGCTGCAGTGTAGGAGGGTCAGCACTGCGCTAGTACTGTACTGTTGGAGGGAATACTGAGGGAGTGCTGCACACTCAGAATGTCAATACTGAGGGAGTGATTCACTGTCAGAGGGTCAGTAGTAAAGGACTTCTGCACTGTTGGGGGATCAATACTGAGGGAGTGCTGCACTGTTGGATGGTCAGTACTGTGGGAGTGCTGCATTGTCAGAGGGTCAGTATTAAAGGACTTCTGCACTGTGGGGGGATCAATACTGAGGGAGTGCTGCGCTTTCGGGGTTCAGTACTGACATTTGGGGTTCAGTGCTGTAATATTTGACTGTCATTACTGAGGGAACACTGCAATGTTGGATGGTCAATACTAAGGGAGTTCTGGGCTATCAGGGGTTCAGTACTGAGGGAGTGCTGCACTGTCAGATAGTCAGTGCTGAGGGAATGCTGCATTGTTGGATGATCAATACTGAGGGAGTGCTACACTGTCAGAGGGTCATTGCAGAGGGAGTGCTGCACTGTCATATGATCAGTACTGAGGCAGTGCTGCACTGTCGAAGGGTCAGTACTGAGGGAGCACTGCACTGTCAGAGGGTCAGGACTGAGGAAGCACTGCACTGTCAGAGGGTCAGTACTGAAGGAATGCTGCATTGTCGATGGCACAGTACTGAGGGGCTGCTGCACTGTTGGGGGTCAGTATTGAGGGAGCGCTACACTGTGGGAGGGTCAGTACTCAGGGACTGCTGCACTTTCGGACGGTCAGTACAGAGGGAGTGCTACACTGTCAGAGGGTCAGTACTGAGGGAGCACTGCACTGTCAAAGGGTCAGTACTGAGAGAGCGCTAAACTGTCAGAGAGTTAGTTCTGAGGGAGTGCTGCACAATTTGAAGATCATTACTGATGGAGTGCGGCACAGTTCATTTGTCAGTACTGAGGGAGTGCTGCACTGCCGAAGGGACAGTACTGAGGGAGTGTTACATTCTCGGAGGATCAATGCTGAGTGACTACTGCACTGTCAGTGGTTCAGTACTATAGGGGTGCTGCACTGTCAGAGGGTGAGTACTGATGGGGTGCTGCACAGTTTAATTAACTGTACCTAGGGAGGATGGCACTGTCGGATGGTCAATATAAGAGGGAGTGCTGTCAGAGGGTTATTGCTGAAGGAGCGCTTCACTGTCGGAGGGTCAGTTCTGAGGCAGTGCTGCACAATTTGAGGATCAGTACCAAAGGAGTTCCGCACTGGCAGTGGGTCTGTACTAAGGGAGCACTGCACTGTCGGAGCGTCAATACTGCACTGTCAGGGGGTGAGTACTGAGGGAGTGCTGCAATGTCGATGGGAGAGTATTGAGGGAATGCTGCACTGTCAGTGCATCAGTGCTGAGGAAGTGTTGCACTATCAGAGGGTCATTACAGAGGGAGCGCTGCACTGTCGGAGGGTCAGTACTGAGAGAGCGCCACTCTGTCGGAGGGTTAGTAGTAAGGGAGGGCTGCACTGTTGGAGGGTAAGTAGTAAGGGAGTGCTGCAATGTTAGACGGTCAGTTCTGAGGGAGCACTGCACTGTTGGAGAGTCAGTACTTTTTTTTCATTCTTTCTTGGGATGTGGGCTTCGCTGTCTGGGGCAGCATTTATTGCCCATCCCTAATTGCCCTTGAGAAGATGGTGGTGAGCTGCCTTCTTGAGCCGCTGCAGCCAATGTGGTGTAGGTACACCCACAGTGCTGTTAGGGAGGGAGTTCCAGGATTTTGACCCAGCAACAGTGAAGGAGCAACGATATAAATCCAAGTCAGGATGGTGAGTGACTTGGAGGGAACTTCTAGGTGGTGGTGTTCCCATCAGAGGGTTTGTTGCACTGTTGGACATTAAGTCCTGAGGGAGCGCTGCAATGTCGAGGGGACAGTACTAAAGGAGTGCTGCACTGTCAGAGGGTCTGGAGTGAGGGACCCCAGCACTGTCGGAGGGTTAGTACTGAGCGGCTGTTGCACTGTAGGAGGATCAATATTGAGGGAGGGATGCAGTGTCGGAGGGTCAGTAGTGAGGGACTGCTGCACTTTCAGAGGGTCATTGATGATCAAGTGCTGCACTGAGGGAATGCTGCACTGTCGGAGTGCCAGGACTGAGAGAGTGCTGCACTGTTAGAGGGACAGTACTGAGGGAGTGCTGCACTTTTGGAGGGTCAGCACTGAGGGAGCGCTGCACTGTCAGAGGGACAGTAATGAGGGAGTGTTGCACTGTTGGACGTTAAGTACTGAGGGACCACTGCAATGTCGAAGGGACAGTACTAAGGGAATGTTGCACTGTCACCATGTTAATACCAGCACAGTGCTGCACTGTTGGATGGCCAGCACTGAGTAAGCATTGCACTATTGGAGGGTCAGTACTGAGGGAGCACTGCAATGTCGAAGGGACAGTAATGAGGGAGTGTTGCACTGTCATATGGTCAGAACGGAGTGAGTGCTGCATTTTTGGAGGGTTCATTCTGAGGGAGTGCTGCGATGTAGCAGGGCAAGTACTGAGGGAGTGTTGTACTGTTGGACATTCAGTTCTGAGGGAGCACTGCACTGTTGCAGGTTCAGCACTGAGTGGGTGCTGCACTGTTGGAGGATCAGCATTGAGAGAGTGCTGCAATTTCATAGGGTCAGGATTGAGGGAGCGCTGCACAGTTGGAGGGTCAGTAGTGAGGGAGAGCTGCAATTTCAGAGGGTCAATACTGAGGGAGCGCTGCACTGTCAGAGGGTCAATATTGAGCAAGCGCTGCACTGTCAGAGGGGCAGTACTAAGGGGCTGTTGCAATGAACGAGGGTCAGTACGTAGGCAGTACTGCACTGTCAGACGGTCAGTTCTAAGTGAGCACTGCACTGCCGGTATGTCTGTATTGATGGAGTACTGCACTGTCAGATTGTCAGTACTGAAGGAGTGCTGCACTGTCAGAGGGTCAATATTGAGGGTGTGCTGCACTGCCAGAGGGGCAGTACTGAGGGAGTGCAGCACTGTCAGAGGGTCAGTACTGAGGGGGTGCTGCACTGTTATGGGTCAGTACTGACGGAGTGCTGCACTGTCAGAGGGTCATTACTGAGGGAGCGCTGCACTGTTGGAGGGTCCGTACTGAGGGAGTGCTGCACTGTTGGAGGCTCAGTACTGAGGTAGTGCTGCACTTTCAGAGGGTCAGTACTGAGGGAGTGCTGCACTTTCAGAGGGTCAGTACTGAGGGTGTGCTGCACTGTCAGAGGGTCAGTACTGAGGGAGTGCTGCACTGTCGGAGGGTCAGTACCGAGGGAGTGCTGCACTGTCAGAGGGTCAGTACTGAGGGAGTGCTGCACTGTCGGAGGGTCAGTACTGAGGAAGTGCTGCACTGTCGGAGGGTCAGTACTGAGGGAGTGCTGCACTGTCGGAGGGTCAGAACTGAGGGAGTGCTGCACTGTACAATGTGCCCCATTTCAGCTCACAGGTTGAGCCATGATCCTGTCTGTCCTTTCAGGTGGCTGCAGAGGATCCGTTGCTCTATTCGAGAAAGCAGAGTGGGAGTTCTCCCCAGTGTCCTGGCCATCATTGAACCCTCAATTAACATCACTAAGCAGATTTTCTGGTCATCAGCCCATTGCTGTTTGTGGGATCTTGCTGTGCACAAATTGGTTGCTGTCTTCTGACAGTGCATACAGGATGTCCCAGGTTACTTCAAGGCTGTCTACAAGGGCCAGACTCTCATTCCCAGCTTGAGTAACAGACCGTCGTGCAGCTGCTCCTCCCACAAGGTTTAACACAGTTGAAGTCACTTTGTCAAGCCTGTGATCCCGTTACCTCCTGTCACACTATCCTGCCATCCTTGAAAAGTGTTCCAGAGTGGGGGTTGGCTGGAGGAATGTTACTGAATGTGGGCAGTAAGGGCGAATGCGGGTGCTGAGTGAGTGGTTAACAGACGAGTGCCCCTCAGTGTCAGAGCCTGCAGCTCTCACTCAGTCGGGGCTTGTCCCTCGTGCATCTCCTCCTCCATTCCCCAGCCTCCAGACCAGCTGGGGCTCTCCCCCCTGGAATGATCTTCCAGAAGGTGCATAGGAAGCTCAAAAGCTGCAGGATGTAACATATTGTGACGGCTCTCTTAAACTATCCAGTGGTCCTCCCAGTCACCTGGCTGGTGGAGGAATGTACATCATTGTGACTTCCTCAATTCGTAGAAAGTTTTTTACCCAGAGCACTCAACAAAAACAACAGCTTGTATTTATTGAATATCTTTAATGTAGAAACAGTCACAGAAGGAGGCATTCAGGGATTCTCTTCTCTTAGGCTCTCATTGAGCACCATCATTGCTGCTCATTCCCCACATTCAACAAAATTGCAAGCCAATTCCAGTCATTACATGTCATCCCAGGCAATTCCCACTTAAGAACATCATTACAGTAGTTTAGGACAGCTTTGAGTACCATTTGTGACTCCTCAGATACTGAAGCAGTCTATTTCCAGATGCAGCAAGACCTGGACAATATCCAGACTTGGGATGACAAGTGGCAAATAACATTCATGCCACACAAGTGCCAGGCAATGACCATCTCCAACAAGAGAGAATCTAACCATTGCCCCTTGACGTTCAATGCCATTACCATCGCTGAAGCCCCCACTATCAACATCCTCAGGGTTACCATTGACCAGAAACTGAACTGGACTAGCCACATAAATACTATGGCTACAAGAGCAGGTCAGAGGCTGGGAATCCTGTGACGAGCAACTCACCTCCTGACTCCCCAAAGCCTGTCCACCATCTACAAGGCACAATTCAGGGGTGTGATGGAATACTCCCCACTTGCCTGGATGAGTGCAGCTCCTACAACACTCAAGAAGCTTGATACCGTCCAGGACAAAGCAGCTGCTTGATTAGCACCACATCCACAAACATTCACTCCCTCCACCACTGATGCACAGTAGCAGCAGTGTGTACCATCTACAAGATGCACTGCAGGAATTCACCAAGGCTCCTCAGACAGCACCTTCCAAACCCACGACCACTACCATCTAGAAGGACAAGGGCAGAAGATAGATGGGAACACCACCATCTGGAATTTCTCCTCCAAGTCACTCACCATCCTGACTTGGAAATATATCCCCGTTCCTTCACTGTTGCTGGGTCAAATTCTTGGAATTCCCTTTCTAACAGCACTGTGGGTGTACCTACACCACATGGACTGCAGCAGTTCAAGAAGGCAGCTCACTACCACCTTCCCAAGGGCAACAAGCGGTGGACAATGAATACTGGCCCAGCCAGTGAAGCCCACATCCATTTTCCTTCTTTTGTGGGATGTGGATATTGCTGGCAAGGACAATATCTGTTGACCACTCATAATGAACAAAAAGAAAAGAGTTAACGTTTCAGGTCAATAATCTTTCATCTGAACTGAAGAAAGATAGGAATGTCAAGAGTTTTTAAGCCAGAGGTAAGAGGGAGGGGCAAGAAGAACAAAATGGAAGCTCTGCGATAGGCTGTAAGGCAGGAGAGATTGAATAACAAAAGATTTCCTGATGCTACAACCAGAGCGGTAATGGGTATCGTAAAGGGACAAAGGCTGTATCCAAATGAGGAGTGAATGGCTGGATAACAGCCATCTGAATGCAGCATGAAGGGGTAAAGAAAGTAAAGAGACAAGACTGACCCAGCAAAACAAAAAAAAACACAAGATAGAGGCTGATGTTCCTATCGAAAGTTGTTAAACTCGATGTTGAGTCCAGAAGGCTGTAAAGTGCCGAGTTGAAAGATGAGGTGTTCCTCAAGTTTGAATTTGAGCTTCGTTGTAACACTGCAGCAGGCCAAGGACATAAAGATCAGAGTGTGAGCAAGGTGGAGAATTAAAATGACAAGTGGCAGGAGGCTCGGGGTCACACTTAGGGACTGAACGGAGGTGTTCCACAAAGCAGCCATTTGGTTTTCCCAATGAAGAGGAGAGCACATTGTGAACAGTGAATACAGTAGATGAGGTTGAAAGAAGTTCAAGTATATCTCTGCTTCACCTGGAAGGAGTGTTTGGGAATTTAGATGCAGAGAAAGGAGGAGGTGAAAGGGCAGGTGTTACATTTATTTCACTTGTATGGAAAGGTGATGGAGGAATGGACTGGCTGGCTGAGGAATAGAACAGGGCTGTCACTGAGGGAACGGCCCCTTTGGAATGCTGAAAGGGTAGGGGAGAGGAAGATGTGTTTGGTGGTGGCATCATGCTGGGGGTGGCAGAAATGGCAGAGGATGATTCCTTGAATCTGGTGGCTGGTGGGTGGAAGGTGAGGACATGGGGCACCCTATCATGGCTCTGGGAGGGAGAGGACAGGGTGAGAGCAGAAGTGCGGGAAATGGGACTGGTACTGTCAAGGGCCCTGTCAACCAAGGTTCGGAGGATGTTGGGGGGTGGTGGGGTGAAATCCTCAGTTGAGGAAAAAGGAAGACATGTTGGAAGCACTAGTGTGGAAGGTTGCAAAGAAATGACGGAGGCAGAGACACTGGAAGAATAGAATAGAGTGCTTACAGGAAGCCAAGCGTGAAAAAGTGTTGTCAAGGAAGCTGTGGGAGTCAGTGGGCTTATAGTGAATATTGGTTGATATCCTATCCCCAGGAATGGAGACAGAGAAATCAAGAAAGGGAAGGGAAATATTCTCTTTACTCTTTCACAGGATGTGGGTGTCATTGGCAAGGCCAGCATTTGTTGCCCATCTCTAATTGCCCTTGAACCATGTGGCTTGCTTAGCCATTTCAGGGGGCAGTTAAGAGTCAACTACATTGCTGTGGGTCTGGAGTCACATGTAGGCCAGACCAGGTAAGGACAGCAGATTTCCTCCCCTAAAGGACATTAGTGACCCAGATGGGTTTTTATGACAATTGATGATAGCTTCATGTTCACTATTACTGAGAGTAGCTTTCAATTCTAGATTTTGTTAATTGAATTCAAACTCCACCAGCTGCTATGGTTGGATTTGAACCAATGCCCTTCGAGTGTTAGTCTGGGCCTCTGGATTACTAGTTCAGTGACATTACCACGACACCACCGTCTCCCTGCAAAGTGTCGGAGATGGGTCATATGAAGGTGAGAGAAGGGTGGAAATTGGAAGCAAAATTGACAAAGGTTTCTAGTTCTGGGCGAGAGCAGGATACGGCACTGATACAGCCATCAATGTACTGGTAAAAGAGGTGAGGGGGAACTGAAGTAAGACTGGAACAAGCAATGTTCCACATGTCCCATAAAAAGACAGGTATAGCTAGGACCCATGCAGGTACCCACAGCAACACCTTTTATTTGGAGGAAGTGAGTGGAGTTGAAGGAGAAGTTATTTAGAGTGAGAACAAGTTCAGCCCAGAAGAGGAGGATGATTGTGGATGGGGATTGGTTGGGCTTCTGCTCGAGGAAGAAATGGAGAGCCCAGAGACCACCCTTGTGGGGGATGGAGGTGTAGAGGGATTTGGAGTCCATGGAAAAGGGGGAGAGGGTTGGGGCCAGGAAATTGGAAGCTGTTAAAGTGACAAAAGACGGAGGACATCCAAAGAGTCACAGATGTAAGTGGAAAGAGACTGGGCTAAGGGAGAAATCAGTTCAGTGGGGCAGAAACAGGCTGAAATGAGGGTTTTCCAGACAGTCCTGTTTGTGGATCTTGGAAAAGAGATAGAAGCTGGTTCCCATCCCAACAATTCAATTAAACTCAATCAGCTTTGTCCCAGTATCATCGGATGCATCCCATTCGGTTATAGAGCAATAGAGGTCTACAGCACAGAAAAGGCCCTTCAGCCCATTGAGTCTGCACTGGTCAAACAAGCACCTAACTATTCTAAACCCATTTTCCAGCACTAGGCCCATAGCCTTGTATGCCATGGCTTCACAAGTGCACATCCAAATACTTCTTAAATGTTATGAGGGTTCCTGCCTCTACCACCCTTTCAGGCAGTGAGTTCCAGATACCCACCAGCCTCTAGGTGAAAAGATTCTTCCTCACATCCCCTCTAAACCTCCTGCCCCTTACCTTAAACCTATGCCCCCTGATTATTGATCCCTCCACCAAGGGGAAAAGTTCCTTCCTGTCTACCCTCTCTATGTCCTTCATAATTTTATACACCTCAATCATGTTCCCCCTCAATCTCCTCTGCTCCAAGGAAAATAACCCCAGTCTATCCAATCTCTCCTCATAACTAAAACTCTCCAGCCCAGGCAACATCCTGGTAAATCTCCTCTGCACTCTCTCTAGTGCAGAGAGAGTCCTGGTGACTTATCAACTTTACATACAGCCAGCCTTTCTAATACCTCCTCTTTATCAATATTTAGCCCATCCAATTTCTTAACTACCTCCTATTAATAAAGCCTAGGATACTATATGCTTTTCTCTCTCAACCACTCTCTCAACCTGCCCTGCTGCCTTCAATGATTTATGTACATATACATCCAGGTCCCTTTGCTCCTGCCATCCCGTTAGAGTTGTACCCTTTATTTTATATCGTCTCTCCATGTTCTCCTGCCAAAATGAATCACTTCACATTTCTCTGCATTAAATTGCATCTGCCACTTGTCCACCCATTCCACCAACTTGTCTATGTCCTTCTGAAGTTCTACACTATCCTCCTCACAGTTTACAATGCTTCCAAGTTTCGTATGATTTGCAAATTTTGAAATTGTCCCCTGTACACCAAGGTCTAGATCATTAACATCTTTCAGGAAAAGCAAGGGTCCCAACACTGACCCTGGGGAACTCCACTACAAACCTTCCTCCAGCCTGAATAACGTCCATTCACCACTACTCTGTTTCCTGTCACTCAGCCAATTTTGTATCCATGTTGCTACTTTCCCTTTTATTCCACGAGCTCTAAGATTGTTGGATCAAATACCTTTGGAAGTCCATGTACACCACATCAACAGCATTACCCTCGTCAACCGTCTCTATTACCTCTTCAAAAAACTCCAGCAAGTTAGTTAAACACGATTTTCCCTAAACAAATCCATGCTGGCTTTCCTTAAATTGACTCACAATCTCCCAAGTAACTCATTTTTATTCTGAATCATTTTTTCTGGAAGTTTCCCTACCACAGAAGTTAAACTGACTGGCCTGTAGTTGCTGGGCTTATCTTTACCCCCTTTTTTGAACAAGGGTGTAATGTTTGCAATTCTCCAGTCCTCTGGTACCACCCCTCAGTCTAAGGAAGAATGGAAAATTGTGGCCAGTGCCACTGTAATTTCCACCTTCACTTCCCTCAATATCCTTGCATGCATCTCACACTGGTGTCTTATCAACATTAACTACAGACAGATTATCTAATACCTCCTCCTTATCAATTTTAAACCCTTTGAGTGTCTTTGCTTTTCTTTTTTGCTTTTTCACTTCCTCTCTGAATTTTCTATATTCAGCCTAGTCTTTACTTGCATTATCAACCTGACATCTGTCATGTGCACCCTTTTCCTGCTTCATCTTACTCTCTCTCTTTCATCAGCTTAGACTTTGGTTCCTCTACCATTCCCCCTTGTGGGAATGTACCTCAACTGTACCCAAACTAACTCCTCTTTAAAGGTAGCCCATTGCAGTTTTGCCTGTCAAACTTTCAGTCAATATTAGGATAATTAAATTCCCTCATTATAATTATTCTGTAGTTTTTTCACCTCTCTGTAATTTCCCTGCACATTTATTCCTCTACATCTTTCCCAATATTTGTCGGCCTGTAGAATACACCCAGTAGTGCAATGGTGTACATTACATTAAGAAACTTAATTAATAGTTTCTTAACTCTAACCAATTAAATTCTGTCCCTGACCCCTCCGGGATATCCTGTCTTAGAAACATAGAAACTAGGAGCAGGAGTAGGCCATTCAGCCCTTCGAACCTGCTCTGCGATTCATTATGATCATGGCTGATCATCCAATTCAATAGACTGCTCCCGCTTTCTCCCCATATCCTTTGATCCCTTTCGTCCCAAGAGCTATATCTAACACCTTCTTGAAAACTTATAATGTTTTGGTCTCAACTACTTTCTGTGGTAATGAATTCCACAGGCTCACCACTCTCTGGGTGAAGAAATTTCTCCTCATCTCAGTCCTAAATGGTCTACCCCATGTCCTCAGACTGTGACCCCTGGTTCTGGACTCCCCCACCATCGGGAACATCCTTCCTGTATCTGCCCTGTCTAGTCCTGTTAGAATTTTATAGGTTTCTATGAGATCCCCCCTCATTCTTCTGAACTCCAGCGAATATAATCCTAATCGACTCAATCTCCCCTCATATGTCAGTCCCGCCATCCCAGGAATCAGTCAGGTAAACCTTCACTGCACTCCCTCTATGGCAAGTACATCCCTGTACAGTTGCAGCAAGACATCCCTGTTCCTATACTCAAATCCTCTGGCTATAAAGGCCAACATACCATTTGCCTTCTTTACTGCCTGCTGCACCTGCATGCTTACCTTCAGCGACTGGTGTACAAGGACACTCAGGTCTTGTTGCACATCCCCCTCTCTCAATTTATAGCCATTCAGATAATAACCTGCCTTCCTGTTTTTGCTACCAAAATGGATAACCTCACATTTATCCACATTATACTGCATCTGCCATGCATTTGCCCACACACTCAGCTTGTCCAAATCACACTGAAGCATCTCTGCATCCTCCTCACAGCTCACCCTCCCACCCAGCTTTGTGTCATCTGCAAATTTGGAGATATTACATTTAATTCCCTCATCTAGATCATTAATATATATTGTGAATAACTGGGGTCCCAGCATCGATCCCTGCGGTATCCCACTAGTCACTGCCTGCCATTCGGAAAAAGACCTGTTTATTCTTACTCTTTGTTTCCTGTCTGCCAACCAGTTTTCTATCCATCTCAATCCACTACCCCCAATCCCATGTGCTTTAATTTTACACACTAATCTCTATGTCTTTGTCGAAAGCCTTCTGAAAGTCCAAATAAACCACATCCACTGGCTCCCCATCATCAACTCTACTAGTTACATCCTCGAAAAATTCCAGTAGATTTGTCAAGCCTGATTTCCCTTTCATAAATCCATGCTGACTCTGTCCGATTCTGCCACTGTTTTCCACCTGCTCAGCTATTAAATCTTTTATAATGGACTCTAGAATTTTCCCCACTACCGACATCAGGCTAACTGGTCTATAATTCCCTGTTTTCTCTCTGCCTCCCTTTTTAAATAGTGGGGTTACATTAACTACCCTCCAATCTGTAGGAACTGTTCCAGAGTCGATAGAATCTCGGAAGATAACCACCAATGCATCCACTATTTCTAGGGCCACTTCCTTAGGTACTCTGGGATGTAGATTATCAGGACCCAGGGATTTATCGGCCTTCAATCCCATCAATTTCCCCAACACCATTTCCCTACTAATACTGATTTCTTTCAGTTCCTCCCTCTCACTAAACCATGTGTTCCCCAACATTTCTGGTATGTCTTCCCAGCTGTGTAACAAAACAAAGGTGCTTCCCAGGAGTGGTATCAAACAAAATATGATCCTGAGCCACATAAAGAGAAATTAGAACAGGTGACCTTTTTTGTCAAAGAGGTGGGTTTTAAGCAGTGTCTTAAAGGAGATAAGGGACATAGAGAGTTGGAGAGGGGATTCCAGGGCTTAGTTTCTGGGAAAGTTGAATATACGGCCACAGGAGCTGGAGCCATTAATATTGGAGATGCTCATGTTTCAGTATGAGACTCTGCACATGAGGAAATACCTCCATTTTCTTCCCCAGAATGAAGCAGGAGGGAGCAGCAAGCTTCACCTGGGGTAGAGGGCACTGCAGGCTGCACACATATCACCAGTCTGGCATCTTGCTTAATAAAAAAAGCATTCCACTCCTTCAACATCCAGCTGCTTTAAGAGTTTGAACAGCACACCATGCAGATGTGTGTCCACAATCCCAGCATCAATCAGGATTCTTTCATCCTGTGCCAGTCCTCTGTGCCAGCTTTATTCTAACCAGGCTGCCACATTAAAGGCTGGCTACTGGCTGACAAGAGATGTCCCACTAGACATGGCTCCTGAGTCCTATCGGGACCTCAGGCGTAGCTGCAAGGCAGGCCCACAAGAACCATGCTGCTAAGGAACATCATCAAACAAACAATTGGTGTCCGAAGCAACACATTCCTGGCCTGGCCTGTGTGGGAGGGGTTACACTCCCACGCTAGTATCTAGATCTGTGCTCATCTGCTGCATGCTCCATGACTTAATCATCATGAGGGAACAGCCTGGACCACCAGGTGGCGGGACATGGGGCAGGAGGAGAAGCAGAATGAGCAGGAGGGAGAGAAGAAGGGAGAGAAAGGAAAGGAGGAGGGATATGAAAAGGGAGAGGGGGAGGGGGAGGAGGAGGGAGAGGAGGAAAAGGAAAGAGGGAGACAAAAAGGGAGAGGAGAAGGGAAGGAGGAGGGGAGGAAGTGGGAGAGGAGGGGGGAGAAGAGGAGGGAGAAGAGGAGGGAGAAGAGGAAGGAGAGGAGCAAGGAGAGGACAGAGAGGAGGAGGGAGAGGAGGAGGGGGAGAGGAAATGGGAGAGGAGGAGGGGGAGGAGGATGGAGAGGAGGAGGATGAGGAGAAAAAGGAGGAGGGAGTCGAGGAGGATGTGGAGAGAGGAGGAGGGAGAGGGGGAGGGGGAGGAGGAGAGTAAGGAGGAGGAGGAGGGAAAGATGCAGGAAAAGGAGAAGTGTGGTGCAGCATTGATCACCAGTGACCCCAGCTGCCCAAACTCTCAGGGAGCAAATGATCCCAGAGTGTTTGATGTGAACCAGCTCTCCCATCGCCAACACCAACAATTCACAGTTTTACTACATTATCCAATTAACAGAGTGACGGAATTCGAGACTCCAGGGTCACTGCAGTGTATTGAGGTAGTGATGTCCCCCTGGTATTTAGGGACAGGGTGCTGAGGTGCTTCAGATGTTGGGCGACTCTTACACTGTTACATAAATACTGAAAGTGCCTCCTCATTACTGGACTATATTAATTGTGCAGGGTTTCTATTCAGCCTCCCTGTGTGTGGGAGTCGGTCTGAAAGGGAGTTGTTAGCAATGATCACAGTGTGTCAGTGCTAATGTGCTCTCACTGATTCATCATTTGCTGCTTAACTCTTGCACTGATGTCTCTACTCTCTCTTTATTCATTACTTTTCCTTTGCATCCTTCTTGTGCCTTAATGTTACCATGACAACTGACACATTATACATCAGGCACACTGTAGCAGAGAGCAGGGTCATGGAACGTGCTAGAAAGAGAGGTCAGAATTGCTGTTGAATCAACCTTTTGTACAAAAAGGTGCTGGAGAGGCAGGACAGGTCCATGGGGGGCTATTGTGGAGATAGGGCCTGTGATACCAAAATGCCTACTTAATGGAGGAACAGTGCAATTATCAGTAAAAAGCTTGTCACCATGGAGATAGCAACCAAATACAACAATTATACAATTTTTCCTTTCAAAAATGAGATTTCTACAAATCACAGCGAATTACATAGACTCCACAACACAGAAACAGGCCATTCAGCACAACTTGCTGGCCTAATGCTCCACTTGAGCCTCCCATCTTTCCTCATCTAAATCGATCATAGTAACCCTCTATTCCCTTCTTGCAATTGTCTAGTTTCTCCTTAACTGTCCTTAAATTTCCCTTAAATCATTCACTTCAACCACTCCCTATGGTAGTGAGTTCCACATTCACACCACTCTTTGGGTAAAGAAGTTTTTTCTGAATTCCCTATTGGATTTCTTGGTGGACTCTCATATTGACGGCCTCTAGTTATGCTCTTCCCCACAAGAGGAACCATTCCCTCTGTACCCACTCTTTCAAAAACTTTCAGAATTTTATAGACCTCCATTAGGTCACCCCCTCAGTCTTCACTTTTTAAGGGAAGACACCCAGCCTGTTTCCTGGGCCAGGGTTTTTAGGATGGCGGGGTTTCCTGTCCTGCCATCTGAAGAGTTGATTGGGGAACAGACCCCCACAGACACTGTCTGGCCCGCAGCCACTTCACGCTCCAATGAGTGTTCATTGGCTGCAGATGGGACCTCCACCTTCACTCAGGAGGACGACCCACTTTGAGAGCTACCAGGCAATCTGATTGGCCAGCAGCTCTGTTAGTCCCTGCAGCACCAGAAGCTGCAGTGGACAGGACTGGAACTGCAATCAGTCCGCGGAGCCGACGGGCAGAATCCTCCCAGATTTGCATTAATGCAGTAACGGGCAGGTAAAATGACATTTTACCCACCAGCCACAATGGTGGCTTTTCATGCCTCATTAATTATGCAGTCCTGTGAAACGCCGTTTCCATGGCGGGCGGGCCCCCATTCACCCCCACACTATCATCTCGCTGCTTCATCACACTGGGCATCATATTTAAAGTGCAGCCGTGCGCACACCTCTCAGTGCTTCCAGCCCAGGACTGCTGCACGGAAGACATGAAAGGCAAGAAGACTGCAGCCCTCTGGTTTAATGACGCGTCCCTCGAGCGCCTTTTGGATGCAGTGGAGGCCCGCCGGGATGTCCACTACCCCCGCTCTGGCCGCAGGATGGGCAGCAACATCACCAATCCGGCTTGGGAGGTGGTGGCAGGGGAGGAGTCAGCGCCAACGCCCTTCAAAACAGGACAGCCACCCAGTGCCACAAGAGGATGAATGATGATCTCTGTTCCACCAGGGTAAGTCTCTCTTTTCATCACTCTCAACTCACACACTCACAAACCCATCACACACCCACAGGGATCTCATACCTCAAGGGACAACATCACTAACTCTCACACACACCCTCACATCTCCATCAGGCTCATATCCTCTCGAGCTCCCACTCTCATCTTGTCCATGGCTCCGCTCACCACACAAACATTCAACACAGTGCCATGTGTCCTGCTCACACTCTCTCCATCGGTTTCCATGCGGGAGAAGCTGGCTCACAACAGCAAGGAGAGGTCCCAAACTGGGAGTGGACTGGCCCACATTAGGCACCACCCTCACTTTGAGGAGCGTACCATGGCGCTGACTGGTGAGGACGTGGGCCCTGGAGACAGTGAGGTGGGTGGCGAACACCCACGTGAGGATCCTGCACCACATCATTCCTCTCTCAACACAACCGTGAGTGCTCTCTCTCTCCTGCTTGTGACTCTGCTGACATGCACTCATTATCACCACTTCGCTTCACAGGGAGCTCTGCCTAGTGACCGACACCCTCAGCCAGCCAGACACTCAGCTCCATCCACGTCCTCACCTCCAGCCAAGAGGACACCTCCTCCATTGAAGAGCTGGAAATAAGCAGCCTGGAAGACCTGTCACAGCGCTTACCCACACCCTCCACCAGCACAGAGACACACACCTTGGTGGGAGCTAGATCTAGAGCAGGTTTGGGTTCACATTCTGGTGGTCAC
Organism: Cetorhinus maximus; assembly: GCF_964194155.1. NCBI lineage: Eukaryota > Metazoa > Chordata > Chondrichthyes > Lamniformes > Cetorhinidae > Cetorhinus > Cetorhinus maximus. Next base: position 49,913,566 of record NC_135888.1, on the reverse strand, counting down.
TACACAGACCCATGTCCGCAGCAGGAGGAGGCAGGTTCATGCAAGTTCCCTGACACTCGGAGGACTGCTGGGGAAGAGGCATCTGTGAGGTCCGAGTCAGATGACGAGCCTCTGGGTTTGGCCTTCCAACTCATCCTGGAGAGTCAGCAGAAGGTGGGGGAACATCACGCTGAGCTTGTTGGAAGCCCTCAACAGAGTGGCTCTTGAGTCAGGGGAGTGCGTCCACCTGCTCTCTGATGAAGTGGTGCCCACATGTGCGCATGGGGAGGATGGCAGACGCCATGGAGACCCTGGTCCAGCAGAACGCGGAGATGTGTGCAGACCTGCACTCCATCACAGACACCATGGGTGAGTTCCTGCAGTGACATCGCTAGAGGGAAATGGGGCACCTTGATGTTTCTCCAGGTGCTCCTTCCCCTCTAGGTGTCAGGCCAGGACCTTCAGGTACCTGAAGGGAGGAGTGGCAGTTGGTCACCCCTGGGCCATCCACTCGGGAATCTCAGAGGCTGTCCTCTCCCTCCGAGTCCCCTTTGCCTGTGACCCCCTCAACCTCATCCTCTGTCACAGCAGAGGGAGCAGCTGGTCCACGAGTGATTCTGGAGGGAGAAGTGTGTGTGTGTGTGTGTGGCAGGGCCTCTCAGAGCCTCGTGCAAGCACTCCCCCACGCACGGGGATCCTTCATGTTTCATACTCACCCCAATGTCCTGAGCGTTTTGAATGCTGCCTACTGGGGTTTGCTTTCAGTTGTCTATCTGAGCTGAGCTGCATCTCTGCCCACCCACTGATCACACTCCCATGCAGCACCTGCTCTCACCCACCACAACTCTCGTTTCACTTTCAATTTGGACAGCATGGTCTGGATTCACTTTTTCATCTTTTCCCCTCCCCCAGTCACCCATTTCCTTTTTCCCATCACAGTTGACTCCCCAGCATCACCTTCCACCTCCCCTCTGTGACCTACCAGTTACAACTCTTTTCCTGCGGGGATGTCCAGGTGAACATGCATGTTCCCTTCCTTCCCGAAAATCCCACCCCCATCCACATTCAGCTCCCCAACCTCCTCCTTCCCACCACCAGGGTCCGTGTCTGACTCCGGGTCCCCGCCAACTACCCTCGCTGTCCCTTCTACCGATACCATTGAACCCTCACCCTCCCAGCCTACCACCTCAATCTGCCCTCGGCCATTCTCACCATTCCTTCCTACCCTCAGTTCTCTCCCCAGGAGTTAGCCATGGACCCATCAGACCCCTCCCTTGCATGTTCGCCTGGACATCCCCCCATTCTGAACCCATTCCCCCTGGAACCCCTTCCCCCCTCTGGAACCCTTCCCACCCAGAACCCTTCCCACCCCATAGAACCCCTTCCCATCCCCCTCTTCACCCTTCCACCCCCTGGACTCCCCCCACTTAGTCTATTCCCATTCCCGACTCCCTCAGACACCCTTACTTACAGTAATTGGGGAACATACCTTCAAATATTTGAGTAATGGCAAACATCAATTAAATTTGGAAGGAACAACCACCGAATTAAAAACATACACGGGTGGAGACATCCAAGTCAAAGGCAGAAGTAAAGTAACTTTACATTATGGGAACTAATCGGTAAAGCTGCCAGTGTTGGTATTGAGAGGCAGAGGACCAAGCCTCCTAAGGCAAAATTGGCTAAGGGAAATCAACCTTGAGGGAGCACTGAGATTCCAAAAGGAAGCAGGAAGCATCCCTGCTTTGGAGAGGGAGTGTGTAAAGACTTAACAAACTGAAGAACTGCAGGCTGTCTTGAGCCAAAACATGGAAGAATAGCAGAAGGAACGCGAAGAGACCCTGCTTAAGGACAGAGTTCGAGATGAGGTGAGCAACCTCCAAAACAAAAAAGAAAACCTGCTGAAAGACCTTCACACACACAAGATTCCCTCAGGTCAAAGTTTGTACCACTGGAAAAGTACGAAGAGAAACAGAAAGAATTCAGCACCTCCCTGACCAAACTGAAGGATGAGTTGGCAGAGAAGACACAACAATACTTAATTTTCCAGGAGGTAGCAAACAAATACAGAAATGAGATGGAAGAGATGAAGAATCAGTTATGTGAAGCCAAAGAAGCTTTGGGGTCAAAGGTAACAGAACTTTCTGAGAAGCAGACAGATGATAAAATTCTGGGAGACTCAACCACTGAGTTCACTCAAGTTTACATCTGGGATTAGCTTGGCCAATATTGAAGTCGAAAAGGTGGCCGAGATTAAAGTCAACACTAGAAAGAAGAAGGCAAACAAAAATAAGGCACAAAAACACAAATAAGGCTTTAATCCTGGCAGCATACGAGTATACTTCTGTACATAGGCCTGGTAGCCAAATTGCAAATGCCAATGCACTTAGTCATTTGCCTTTACAAGAAAAGGATGTGGAAGTCCCAGTTCCACAAGAACTTATTTTGCTGTTACATTTCTTAGATTCATCACCTGTATGCACTCGACAGATCAGAAACTGGTCAAGTCGGGGCCCAAGCCTATCTCAAGTACAAGAACAAATGATTCATGGTTGGTCACAGGAGCCTATATCTGATTAAATGAAACTGTACTTCAACAGAAGGCATGAAATAACCAGCCAGGATGGCATCTTATTGTGGGGAACACGAGTGATAGTATCTCTAAAGGATAGAGAGCCATTGCTAATTGAACTATACAGCGCACATCCAGGAATTTCCTGAATGAAGACCATAGCTCGCAGCTACCTATGGTGGCCAGGGATGGATGGCAAAATAGAGAGTTTAGTGAAGAATTGTGTGCAATGTCAACAACTGCAAAAGTTACCTTCAACAGCTCCATTGCACCCTTGGGAGTGGCCAGGAAGACCATGGGTGCGGTTACACATTGACTATGTGGGATCTTTCATGGGAACAATGTCTCTTTTCATTGTCGGTGCCCACTCAAAGTTGATGGACATATATGAGGTGAAGTCACCAACGTCTTCTGCTACAATTGAGAAGCTACATCAAAGTTTTGCCATTAACGGACTACCAGGAGTAGTCGTTTCCGATAACGGCACGGCATTTACGGGTGCTGAGTTTCAACGGTTTATCAGATTCAACGGTATCACTCTAGGCCCCCAAACAGTCAGAGAGAAATAGAAGAGCAGATATCTAGGCAAATTTCAGAGAAGTGTAAAATTAATAGGCTAGTAATAGTGGGGGATTTCAATTTCCCCAACATTAACTGGATTAATCATAGTGTGATAGGTTTAGAGGGAGTGGAATTTTTAAAATGCATCCAGGAGAACCTTTTAAGCCAGTATGTAGAAGGTCCTACAAGAAGGTCCTGGAATTAATTTTAGGGAATGAAGCCGGGCAAGCGGTAGAGGTTTCTGTGGTGGAGCGTTTTGCAGATAATGATCACAACTCAGTTCGATTCAAGGTTGTTATGGAAAAGGACAAGGATGGGCCAGAAATCAGAGTTCTAAATTGGGGGAAGGCCAATTTTAATAAGATCAGATATGATTTGGCCAGAGTGGACTGGGAGCAGCTACTTTTAGGCAAATCTGCGTCAGAGCAGTGGGACTCATTCAAGAAGGAAATAGGGAGAGTACAGGGCCAACATATTCCAGTAAAGATAAAGGGTGGGACCAACAAATCCAGGGAACCTTGGATGTTGAGGGATGTACAGGATTGGATAAAGAGAAAAAGGGAGGTTTATGGCAGATACCGAGGGCTCAAAACAGCGGAAGTCCTAGAGGAGTATAGAGTGTGTAGGGGGGAACTTAAAAAGGAAATTAGGAGATCAAAAAGGGGGCATGAGAAAACACTGGCAGGTAAAATAAAGGAACATCCAAAGTTATTTTACAAGTACATTAAGAGTAAGAGGATAACTAGGGAAATAGTAGGGCCCATTAAGGACCATAGTGGTAATTTGTGTGTGGAGCTGGAAGACGTAGGTAGGGTTCTAAATGAATACTTTGTGTCAGTGTTCACAAGTGAGAGGGACGATGTGGGTATGGAAATCAGGCAGAAGGACTGTGATATCATTAAAGATATTAGCATAGAAAGGGAGGAGGTTCTAAGTGGTCTGGCAGGCTTAAAAGTAGATAAATCTCCAGGTCCAGATGAAATGTATCCCAGGCTGTTGAGTGAGGCAAGGGAGGAGATAGCAGGGGCACTGGCAATAATTTTCAATACCTCCCTGGACACAGGAGAGGTGCCAGAGGACTGGAGGACAGCCAATGTGGTACCGTTATTCAAAAGGGAGGAAGGGATAAACCAGGGAACTACAGGCCAGTCAGTCTAATCTCAGTGGTGGGGAAACTATTGGAAGCAATTCTGAGGGACAGAATTAGTCTACACTTGGAGAGGCAGGGATTAATCAAGGACAGTCAGCATGGTTTGTTAAGGGGAGGGCATCTCTGACCAATTTGATTGAATTTTTTGAAGTGGTGACCATAGAAACATAGAAACCAGAAGCAGGAGTAGGCCATTCGGCCCTTCAAGCCTGCTCCGCCACTCATTATGATCATGGCTGATCATCCAACTCAATAGACTGCTCCCGCTTTCTCCCAATACCCTTTGATCCCTTTCGCCCCAAGAGCTATATCTAACTCCTTCTTGAAAACATACAATGTTTTGGTCTCAACTACTTTCTGTGGTAACGAATTCCACAGGCTCACCACTCTCTGGGTGAAGAAATTTCTCCTTATCTCAGTCCTAAGTGTTCTACCGCATATCCTCAGACTGTGACCCTTGGCTCTGGACTCCCCTACCATCGGGAACAGGTGTGTAGATGAGGGAAATGCATTTGACGTAATCTACTTGGACTTCAGCAAAGCTTTTGATAAAGTCCCGCATGGGAGACTGATAATGAAGGTAAGAACCCATGGGATCCAAGGCAATTTGGCAAATTGGATCCAGAATTGGCTGAGTGGCAGGAAGCAGAGGGTGATGGTCGAGGGGTGTTTTTGTGACTGGATGCCTGTGTCCAGTGGGGTTCCACAGGGATCGGTGTTGGGTCCCTTGCTGTTTGTGGTATATATAAACGATTTAGACTTGAATGTAAGAGGGTTGATCAGTAAGTTCATGGATGACACGAAAATTGATGGGGTGGTAAATAGTGAGGAGGATAGCCTTAGATTACAGGAGGATATAGACGGGCTGGTCAGATGGGCTGATCAGTGGAAAATGGAATTTAATCCGGTTAAGTGTGAGGTGATGCACTTGGGCAGGACAAACAAGACACGGGAATAGACGATGAATGGTAGGACCCTGGGAAGTACCAAGGATCAGAGGGACCTTGGTGTGCATGTCCACCGGTCCCTTAAGGTAGCGGGACAGATAGATAAGGTGGTTAAGAAGACATACTTGCCTTTATTAGCTAAGGCATAGAATGTAAGAGCAGGGACGTTATGCTGGAACTGTATAAAACACAGGTCAGGCCACAACTAGAGTATTGCGTGCAGTTCTGGAATCTGCATTATAAGAAGGATGTGATTGCACTAGAGAGAGTGCAGAGGAGATTTACCAGGATGTTGCCTGAGCTGGAGAGTTTTAGTTATGAGGAGAGATTGGATAGACTGGGGTTATTTTCCTTGGAACTGAGGAGATTGAGGGGGAACATGATTGAGGTGTATAAAATTATGAGGAGCATAGATAGGGTAGACAGGAAGGAACTTTTCCACTTGGTGGAGGGATCAATAACCACGGGGCATAGGTTTAAGGTAAGGGGCAGGAGGTTTAGAGGGGATATGAGGAAGAATTTTTTCACCCAGAGGGTGGTGGGAATCTGGAACTCACTGCCTGAAAGGGTGGTAGAGGCAGGAACCCTCATAACATTTAAGAAGTATTTGGATGTGCACTTGCGCTGTCATGACATACAAGGCTATGGGCCTGGTGCTGGAAAATGAGATTAGAATAGTTAGGTACTTGTTTAACTGGCGCAGACTCGATGGGCTGAAGGGCCTTTTTCTGTGCTGTAGACCTCTATGACTCTATGATTCTGACGCTATTCACGGTACCATCCCTTCTCAAATAGACTGACTGAAATAGCAGTTCAAACATTCAAGGCTGTTGTGAAGAAATTATTATTTTTTTATTCATTCACGGGATGTGGGTGTTGCTGGCTGGGCCAGCATTCATTGCCCATCCCTAATTGCCCTTGAGAAGATGGTGGTGAGCTGCCTTCTTGAACTGCTGCAGTCCATGTGGTGTAGGTACACCCACAGTGCTGTTAGGAAGGGAATTCCAGGATATTGACCCAGTGACATTGAAGGAACGGCGATATATTTCCAAGTCAGGTTGGTGTGTGACTTGGAGGGGAAATTCTAGGTGGTGGTGTTCCCATCTATCTGCTGCCTTTGTTCTTCTAGATGGTAGTGGTCATGGGTTTGGAAGGTTCTGTCTAAGGAACTTTAGTGAATTCCTGCAGTGCATCTTGTAGATGGGACACACTGCTGCCACTGTGCGTCAGTGGTGGAGGGAGTGAGTGTTTGTGGATGTGATGCCAATAAAGCAGGCTGTTTTGTCCTGGATGGTGTCCAGCTTCTTGAGTGTTGAGGGAGCTGCACTCATCCAGGCAAGTGGGGCGTATTCTATCACACCCCTGACTTGTGCCTTGTAGATGGTGGACATGCTTTGGGGAGTCAGGTGGGGGGTTACTCGTCGCACAATTCCTAGCCTCTGACCTGCTCTTGTAGCCACAGTATTTATATAGCTAGTCCAGTTCAGTTTCTGGTCAATGGTAATCCCCAGAATTGATAGTGGGGGATTCAGTGATGGTAATGCCATTGAACGTCAAGGGGCGATTGTTAGATTCTCTCTTGTTGGAGATGGTCATTGCCTGGCACTTGTGTGGTGTGAATGTTACTTGCCACTTGTCAGCCCAAGTCTGGATATTGTCCAGGTCTTGCTGCATTTGGACATGGACTGCTTCAGTATCTGAAGAGTCACAAATGGTGCTGAACAGTGTGCAATCATCAGCGAACATCCCCACTTCTGACCTAATGATGGAAGGAAGGTCATTGATGAAGCAGCTGAAGATGGTTGGGCCGTGGACACTACCCTGAGGAACTCCTGCAGTGATGTCCTGGAGCTGAGATGACTGACATCCAACAACCACAACCATCTTCCTTTATGCTAGGTATGACTCCAACCAGTGGAGAGTTTATCCCCTGATTCCCATTGACTCCAGTTTTGCTAGGGCTCCTTGGTGCCACACTCTGTCAAATGCAGCCTTGATGTCAAGGGCAGTCACTCTCACCTCCCCTCCGGGGTTCAGCTTTTCTGTCCATGTTTGAACCAAAGCCGTAATGAGGTCAGGAGCTGAGTGGCCCTGGCGGAACCCAAACTGGGCATCAGTGAGCAGGTTATTGCTAAGCAAGTGCCACTTGATAGCACTGTTGATGACCCCTTCCATTACTTTACTGATGATGGAGAGTAGACTGATGGGGCAGGTTGGATTTGTCCTGCTTTTTGTGTACAGGACATACCTGGAAAATTTTCCACATAGCCGGGTGGATGCCAATGTTGTAGCTGTACAGGGGCACGGCAAACTCTGGAGCACAAGTCTTCAGGACTATTGCCAGTAAGTGGTTACCGGGTGAAATAAGTGCAGTGAATGGACCTCTATCTTACCATGTGGAGGTGAAAGGCTGAGTCATACGGAGATATGTGGATCATCTAAGGAAGAGAGCAACTATGCACCAATAAATGATTCCACCAATGTTCATGACCAGGCCAGCATTTCCTGTTGCAAGAACTCAATCCAGTTCAGACACATCTGTTGTTCCTTCCAGAGTGGAGGATACAGATCTGCAGGAGCCCACCAAAACACCTGATGTTCAGGCAACTCCGGAAAAGGTGGTTTCTGACAAGGCATCTGAAATTATAGGGCAGAGGGGCTCTACATGTATAAGGAAACCCCCCAGAAATACTTAATTTGTAAATTACTTATCAGTGTAAATATTTTGCTATTTTGAGAAAATTGTAATTGTAAATATAAAATGTATTTCTGAGTAAAGGGGGAGGGATGTGGTAATCTGATGTGTAATATACCTTTAAGAAGAATGTTATAATGGAAGATCACATGATCTTAGTGTCCGATAGTAGAGTAACACGGGCTACCTCTGCAGTTAGTAGCCTGTCGTCAGTAGTTATAGTCAGTGTAGAGATAGAGATTGAAGTGTTAGCACATGTTTAGTTGCTGCTGAGTACCTTCGTAAATAAACAGAATTTCTACCAATGGAGTGTCTGCTACTCAACTTTATCATTAGTACCAAATCGGCCACCCCTTACAACAAGTGTGCGAACAGGATCCAACAAACTGGTGACTAGGATCCAACAAACTAGTGACGAGGATTTAACAAACTGGCGACGAGTAATTAACAAACTGGCAACGAGGATTTAACAATCCCTCGAGAAATAAATGCTAATGCTTGGTTTGTTTGTCTTCTGGCCTTGCTTACCCTGTGCTGCTACTTGGAATGATTTGTGTGTTTGTAATTCCAGATCCCTTTGCTGCTCCACCCCATTTAGATTCTGTCTCTTTGCACAGGGAGTGCCCATTATACTGTACACATTATTATAATGTAAACAGAGGATCAACAACAAAGTATTGCATTTATAAAACACCAATAACATCATAAAACACCCCAAGCTGTTGCACAGGAGGATTATCAAACAAAGTTGACACGGAGCCACATAAGGAGTTATGAGGACAGATGACCAAAAGCTTGATCAAGGAGGTAGGTTTCAAAGAGGAGCAATTAAAACCAGGGATGCGCAAGGGGCAGAATTAGAGGAGTGCAGAGATCTCGGAGGGTTGTAGAGCTAAAGGGGATTATGGACAGAGGGAGGGGCAAGGCCACGGAGAGATTTGAAAACACGGATGAGAATTTTAAAATGGAGGCATTGCTTGCCCAGGAGCTCAGATTGGTCAGTGAGCAGAGGGATGACAGGATGAAGGGACTTGGTGTGAGTTACGAATCAAGCAAAAGAGTTTTGGATGATCTCAAGTTTACAGAAAGTAGAATGTGGGAGAGCAGAAATGTGTCACGTCTGGAGGTAACAGAGACATGACTGACGGTTACAGCAACAGAGGAACTGAGGAAATGAGGTGATGTTACGGAGGTGGAAAGAGGCAGTCTTAGTGATTGTGTGCATTCAGAATCCTGGAAAAATGTCATTCCAGAGATCTGGAACTCCCTCCCTAACAGCACTGTGGGTGTACATACACCACCTGGACTGCAGCGGTTCAAGAGGGCAGCTCACCACCACCTTCTCAAGGGCAATTAGGGATGAGCAATAAATACTGGTCTAGCCAGCAACACCCAGATCCCAAGAATGAATTTAAAAAAGTTCATCTCACGAATAAATATGACACGAGGTTGGCATTGTAAGGCTCAGGTTCAAAGACTGTTGATAGGGAAAGGGATGGCATTGTCACCCGGGAGCAGCACAAAGACATTGGCTGTAGTCTCCCTGTTATCTCATAAGAGGAATTTCTGCTCATCCAGTACTGGATGTTGGACAAGTTATTGATAATTTAGAGACAGTGGAGGGGGTCAAGGAAGGTGGTGCTGAGGGAAAGCTGGGTGTAGTCAGTGTACATGTGGAAACTAACATGGTTTTGGATGATGTGACAATATTCCGGCAATAGTACTGAAGGCTTGTGCTCCAGAACATGCCGTGCCCCTAGCCAAGGTATTCCAGTACAGCTACAACACTGGCATCTACCAGTAATGTCTAAGATTGCCCAGTATCCAAAATGCATGATAAACCCAACCAGGCCAATTACCGCCCCATCAGTCTACTCTCAATCATTGATAAAGTGATAGAAGGAGTCAACAGTGATATTCATTTTGGATCCCTCTCATTCACCAAGCCAAACTTTCACTCAGGTTCCTTGTACCCCCACTATAGCCGTGCACCAGAATCATACTCCAGTTTCTCTCCTATCTCCGCTTTGCCCTCTCCGAGCTCACCTTGTCCATGAGACCCACATCCTAATCCAATTAAAATGTTAATCACCTAACTTGCTCTCTTTGTCTCCGTGTTCGCTGATATCATTCTGTCTACTCAGGTAGTGCCCACCCCCCTTTCCAACTCCCTCAAAAAACCCTCCCAAGAGCCAATTGTCCTTCAAAATTATCATCCCATCTCCAGTCTCCCTATCCTCTCCAACGTTCTTGAAAGTGATAAAAGCAAAATACTCCAGATGCTAGAAATCTGAAATAAAAACAGGAAATGCTGGAAAAACTCAGCAGGTCTGGCAGCGTCTGTGGAGAGAGAAACAGAGTTAACGTTTTGAGTCCGTACAACCCTCCTTCAGAGCTGAAGGGAAGTGGAAATGTAATGGATTGAATATTGTTTAAGAGGAGGTGGAGCATGTGGAATGAGACAGAAGGTCAGGGATAGTGGGAGCTAAGGAGAGATTGACAAAGATGACACAAGACCAAGGGGGTGTTAATAGTAGTGGTAAAGAGTAAAGAAGGTGCTGAGAGTGGCATGAAAGGCAGGATAGCAGAAGGTGCTAATAGCTGAAAAGGGTGAGTGCTCTGTGAAATAAAACATCAAAACAAGTGACAGAAGGGTCTGTGGGAGGAAGGGGGTGGGGGGGGGGGGGGGGTGGAGGGGCAGAGGGGAGGATTTTAAAAATGAACAAATAAATAAAAATAAAATTAACAAATAAATAAATAAATAAAAATAAAAATTGGATTTTAAAAGGGGTCAGGATGGAAGAGAGAGTTCATGGTCTGAAGTTGTTGAACTCAATGGGCAAGATTTTCCGGCCGTCATGAAAGTATTATAATTCTCATAATATTATTGTGTATTTTTATAAGAGTAGGTTAATAGTGGGGTTTAGATAGTTTTTCTGTGTGTGTGTGTGTGTGTGGGATTTAATTGAATTGGAGACAGCTGGTCTGGAGGCTTTGACTCATTAAAATAAGTTAGGTTTGAAATGCTAAATATGTAAACATGGCTAAAGCCTTAGAATGTGAATCTGCACTTTTAGATAAATCAGGGCAGTTTGAATTTCAAAGAGATGGTAATATGTTACACCTAGCCAGAGAAGCTAGGCCAAGCAGTGTGTTTATTTTCCCCAAAGGTTATTGACAATATCAGCACCATGAAAACATTTATATTATGAGAAAGGTAAGGTTCCAAAGACATATGGGAACAATGGGATTTATATTGAAAGGGAGAAACATGTATAAAGGAGAATGAAGCTGTGTCAGGGAAGGCATTGTAAGATCTAACAGAAGGGTGCCTCCTCTTCACCATGGGCGTCCAATCCCTCTACACCTCCATCCCCCACCAGGATGGTCTGAGGACTCTCCGCTTCTTCCTTGAACAGAGGCCCAAACAATCCCCATCTGCCTCCACTCTCCGTCTGGCTGAACTTGTTCTCTCACTGAACAATTTCTCCTTAAACTTGTGTAATTTCCTCCAAATAAAAGATGTTGCTATGGATACCCACATGGGCCCCAGTTATGCCTATCCCTTTATGGGTTATGTGGAATATTCCTTGTTCCAGTCCTACTCAGGCCCCCTCCCACAACTCTTTCTCCGGTACATCGATGACTGCTTCGGTGCCACTTCATGCTCTCGTCTGGACCTAGAAAAATTGATCGATTTTGATTCCAATTTCCATGCCTCTATCACCTTCACATTGTCCATTTCCGACACTTCCCTCTCCTTCCTTGACCTCTCTGAATCCATTTCTGGTGATAGACTATCTACCAACGTTCATTAAAAGCCCACCGACTCCCACAGCTGCCTCGAATACAGCTCCTCACACCCTGCTTCCTGTAAGGACTCCATCCCATTCTCTCAGTTCCTTCACCTCTGTCGCATCTGTTCTGATGATGCCACTTTCAAAAACAGTTCCTCTGACTTGTCTTCCTTCTTCCTTAACCGAAGTTTTTCACCCACAGTGGTTGACAGGGCCCTCAACCATGTCCGGACCATCTTCCGCACCTCTGCCCTCACACCTTCCCCTCCCTCCCAGAACCCCCTTGACCTCACTTTTAACCCCACCAGCCTCTGCATTCAAAGGATCATCCTCTGCCATTTCCGCCAACTCCAGCATGATGCCACCACCAAACACATCTTCCCCTCAAACCCCCTGTTGGCATTCCATCGAGACTGTTCCCTCTGTAACACCCTGGTCCAGTCCTCCATCACTCCCAACTCCTCGCACCCTTCCCACAGCACCTCCCCATGCAATCGCAGAAGGTGCAACACCTGCCCCTTTACCTCCTCCCTCCTCACCGTCCAAAGCCCCAAACACTGCTTTCAGGTGAAGCAGCATTTCACTTGCACCTCTTTCAATTTAGTCTACTGTATTCACTGCTCCCAATGCGGTTTCCTCTACATTGGAGAGACCAAACGCAGACTGGGTGACCGCTTTGCGGAACACCTTCGGTCTGTCCGCAAGCATGACCCAGACTTCCCTGTCGCTTGCCATTTCAACACTCCACCCTGCTCTCATGCCCACATGTCCGTCCTTGGCCTGCTGCAATGTTCCAGTGAAGCTCAACGCAAACTGGAGGAACAGCACCTCATCTTCCGACTAGGCACTTTACAGCCTTCCGGACTGAATATTGGGCAGGATTTTATGTCCCACAGGCGGGCATCTGCCCGACACAACTGGGCATGAAATCATGCATGGTGACGTCAGGCAAGCGTCATCGCACGCTCACGCGACCTCTCAGTCAGCGGCGCAAGTGAGAGTTGGCAGCATGCCCACTGGCAATTAAAAGGCCTATTAAGACCCTTAAGCCGGTAATTAGTCTATATTTTTTGCTGCCCGTCGAACTGTTTGGTTGGCGGGCAGGCAAATTGGCCAGGCGGCCTTTGGATTTTTTATGAAACCTCATCCACGGGCAGGATGAGGTTTCCAGAAGTAATTAAAAAAGAATAAGCATTCTTAAACATTATTTTAAACATGTCCCTCTTTATGTGACTGAGTCACATGTGGGGGCATTAAGATAAAAGCAAAATACTGCGGATGCTGGAAATATAGAACAAAAACAAAAATAGCTGGAAAAACTCAGCAGGTCTGACAGCATCTGCGGAGAGGAACACAGTTAACGTTTCAAGTCCGAATGACCCTTCAACAGAACCATCTTTTCTGACGAAGAGTCATACGGACTTGAAACGTTAACTGTGTTCCTCTCCGCAGATGCTGTCAGACCTGCTGAGTTTTTCCAGCTATTTTTGTTTTTGTTCCACATGTGGGGACATGTTTCTCTCATTTTTAAAATGTTTAAATTTGTGTCCACAATTCTTCAGCTCCCTGAGGCAGCTCTGTGCCCTGAGGGAGTTTTCAGTGCATGCTCCCCCTGCACATGTGCCAACTTCTCTCACCCCCACCTCGGCAGCGCTGAGCCTTTCAGTGCGCATTTCACGCTGGCTGCCCGTTTATTGGCCAGCCAGTGTGAAACCCTGGTCGGGGCTCAATGGCAGGCAGCTCCCTGGCCCGTCCGCTACACCCACCCAACAACCGGAAAATCCTGCCCATTGAGTTCAGCAACTTCAGACCATGAACTCTCTCCGCCATCCTCACCCCTTTTTCAATCCAATTTTTATTTATTTATTTGTTAATTTTATTCTATCCTTTTCTTTACTTGTTCATTTTTAAAAATCCTTTTTCCCCACTCTCCCTCTCCCCACAGACCCTTCTGTCACTTGTTTTGATGTTTTATTTCACAGAGCACTCACCCTTTTCAGCTATTAGCACCTTCTGCTATCCTGCCTTTCATGCCACTCTCAGCACCTTCTTTACTCTTTACCACTACTATTAACACCCCCTTGGTCTTGTGTCATCTTTGTCAATCTCTCCTTAGCTCCCACTATCCCTGACCTTCTGTCTCATTCCACCTACTCCACCTCCTCTTAAACAATATTCAATCCATTACATTTCCACTTCCCTTCAGCTCTGAAGGAGGGTTGTACGGACTCAAAACGTTAACTCTGTTTCTCTCTCCACAGACGCTGCCAGACCTGCTGAGTTTTTCCAGCATTTCCTGTTTTTATTTCAGATTTCTAGCATCTGGAGTATTTTGCTTTTATCACTTTCAGGAACGTTGGAGAGGATAGGGAGACTGGAGATGGGATGATAATTTTGAAGGACAATTGGCTCTTGGGAGGGTTTTTTGAGGGGGATGGAAAGGGGGGTGGGCACTACCTGAGTAGACAGAATGATATCAACGAACACGGAGACAAAGAGGGCAAGTTAGGCGATTAACATTCTAATTGGATTAGGATTTGGGTCTCATGGACAAGGTGAGCTCGGAGAGGGCAGAGCGGAGATAGGAGAGAAACTGGAGTATGATTCTGGTGCACGGCTATAGTGGGGGTACAGGGAACCTGAGTGAAAGTTTGGCTTGGTGAGCAAGGGGGATCCAAAATGAATATCACTGTTCACTCTCTTCCAATAATCCTGAATCAATCAAAATATAATCCTGTGTCCCTGTAATATTTCTTTACATCAAATATTCATCCAATTTTCCTTTGAAAATGCATTGGCTTCTGTGTCAAACACCTACCTTGTCCAGCGCAGTCCTAAGGGAAGTCCTCCATTCTTGGATTTTTTTGTGGGATAGCTTAGAAGAAGAATGTTCCTGACACCCCAGGTTCATGTTACAGAACTGCTCCAATGTCCTGAAGCCTCGAATTAGGGGCAGGGAATGGTGTGACGCATGCGTCCTGTGCATGTGTGTACATATATGCTGTGTGTTTCTGTGCATGTTTGTGTGCATACTGCCTGTCTTTTCCTTTCTCTCTCTCTGTCTCCATCTCTTTCTCTCACTGTATTTGTCTATCTCTATCTAGGGATATATGGGCAGATGGAGGCTATTCAGCTTCTCGAGCCAGTTCCACCATTCAGCCAGAACACGCTAGATCTATGACCAAACACCATTTGTCCCAGTCCCTTAATACCGTTAGATACCAAAAAAGTCTAATTTTTAGACTTTTGCCCCCTTAGCCCTAACTTCCTGCCAGGGGAAATATATTCCCTCTAGTGGTTACATTCTACCCTGTTAGTTCCCCTTAATACCTTAAAAACTTCGATCAAATCACCCTTACCTCTCCAAAATTCCAGGGAATAGAACCCTAGTTTGTGGAATTTCTCCATGTAATTTAACCCTTCGAGTTCCGCTATCATTCTGGCAAACCTACATTGCATTCCCTCCAAGGCCAATATACCCTTTCTCAGGTGATTCTCACAGTATTCCAGATGTGGTCACATCAGGGTCTGGAATATCTGAAATAAAACAGAAAATGCTGGAAATACTCAGCAGGTCAGGCAGTATCTGTGGAGCGAGAAGCAGAGTTAATGTTCAGATTGATTACCTTTCATCTGAAGTTTCTATTATCACCACTCTGCCTCTGCTCAGCCAATTTCTGAACCAGGTCAATCTTTAGCCTGAGGGATTTTCTCAAATAACATTTTATCAAATCAAATACATGAAGAGCTGTAGCTATGAGGATAGATTGGAGAGGTTGAGACTGTTTTCCTTGGAGAAAAGAAGGCTGAGAGGAGACTTGATGGAGGTTTTCAAGATCCTGAGGGGTATGGAGAGGGTAAATAGTGAGAAACTGCTCCCACTCAAGAGAACATCAAGAACTAGAGGGCACAGACTCAAAATAATTGACAAAAGGAGTAAATGTGATGTGAGGAAAAAATTGTTCACCCAGAGGGTGTTTGGAGTCTGGACCAAGCTTCCTGAGAGGATGGTGGAGGCAGATTCGATCAAGGTATTCAAAATGGAATTGGATTGCTACCTGGAAAGAAAGAATGTGCAAGGTTATGGGGATAAGGCAGGGGAATGGGGCTAGGTGGAATGCTTTTTCAGAGACCCAGTGCAGACTCGATGGGCCAAATGGCCTCCTTCTGCACTGTAAAGATACTGTGATGTCTCTTTATTCATCTTTTTTTTCAATTTCTCCCCTTCTTTCTCGCTCTGTGACGATATCCCTGTCAGTTTCTCACTCTCCCTCTCCCTGTCTCTGGTTTTCTTCTCCCCTCCTCTCTTTCTCTGTCTCTCTCTCTCAGCCAGGCTGGTACCGGCAGGGGCAGTGCTGATCGGATTGGAAAAGTACAATCCCCCAATATCCAGCAGATGTGGGACTGGCTGTGATTCTCTCACCCAAACCCGAGCGAGAGAGAGAGAGGGGGAGAGGGATCGACGGATCTGCAGCGAGTGTCAGCGAGAGGAGGCGGAGGCGGAGGAGGAGGCAGCTGAGTGTGGCCAGGGGCAGATGCAGCAGAGAGGACAGGCAATGGGAACACCGAGAGAGAAGCAGCACTCAGAGAGGAGGAGCAGCAGCAGCAGGGCACTGATGGAAATCGGGACAAATGAAGGAGGCAGGAGGTGAGTGAATTACTCCAGCCCCGGGGTGTGTGTGTGTGAGAACCGCATCTGAGAACTCAAGAACACAGGAGATCGAGAGAAAACCGAACCGAACCGAGTCAGGCGGGTGAGAGACAGGAGGGGTGAGGAATGGGGAGAGAGGAGGGGTGAGGAGAGGGAGGAATGGGGAGAGAGAGGAGGGGTGAGGAGGGGGAGGAATGGGGAGGGAGAGGAGGGGTGAGGAGGGGGAGGAATGGGGAGAGAGAGGAGGGGTGAGAGGGGGGACAGAGAGAGAGAATCGGGCAGAGAGAGTGGAATGGGAGAGAGGAGCAGTGATGGGGGTGGGGGGTGTGAGAGACAGGGGGAGAGGGTCGGGGGAGAGAGTCAGGGGGAGACCCCGATGAGCTGCTGAGAGCGATGAAACCAATCTCATTGGAGGACGACCCAGGTTCCCTCATAATCACCCTGCAGCAATAACCCCTCCCTCCCTCATTCTGCCCCTCCCTAATTCTCCACCTCCCTCCCTCATTCTCCCCCTCCCTCATTCTCCCCTCCCTCATTCTCCCCTCCCTCATTTTCCACCTCCCTCATTCTCCCCCTCCCTCCCTCATTCTCCCCCTCCCTTCCCTCATTCTCCCCTCCCTCATTCTCAGCCCCTCTCCCTCCCTCATTCTCCCCTCCCTCATTCTCAGCCCCTCTCCCTCCCTCATTCTCCCCCTCCCTCCCTCATTCTTCCCCTCCCACCCTCATTCTCCCCCTCACTCCCTCATTCTCCTCCTCACTCCCTCATTCTCCCCCTCCATCCCTCCCTCATTCTCCCCCTCCCCCCCCCGCTCATTCTCCCCCTCCCTCCCTCATTCTCCCCCTCCATCCCACCCTCATTCTCCACCTCCCTCCCTCATTCTGCCCCTCCCTCATTCTCCCCCTCCCTCCCTCATTCTCCCCCTCCATCCCTCCCTCATTCTCCCCCTCCCTCCCCTCTCTCATTCTCCCCCTCCCTCCCCTCTCTCATTCTCCCCTCCGTCCCTCCCTCATTCTCCCCTCCCTCCCTCATTCTCCCCCTCCCACCCTCATTCTCCCCCTCTCTCCCGCCCTCATTCTCCCCCTCCCTCATTCTCCCACTCCATCCCTCCCTCATTCTCCCCCCTCCCTCGCTCATTCTCCCCCTCCCTCGCTCATTCTCCCCCTCTCATTCTCCCCCTCCCTCATTCTCCCCCTCCATCCCTCCCTCATTCTCCCCCTCTCTCATTCTCCACCTCCCTCCCTCATTCTCCCCCTCTCTCCCACCATCATTCTCCCCTCCCCCTCATTCCCCCAACGCCCTCGCTCATTCTCCCCTCCCACCTCATTCCCCCTCCCTCATTCCCCCCTCCCCTCCCTTATTCCCCTCCCTCCCTCCCCCTCATTCCCGCTCCCTCTCTCCTCATTTCCCCACCCTCCCCCCTCATTCCCCCCCCCCTCCCCACTCCCTCTGGCCAACCTCCCCCTCCTTCCCCCCAACCTGCCCCTCATTCCCCCCTCCTTCCCTCCCTCATCCCCTTCCTCCCTCCCTCATTCTCTCCCTCCCGCCCTCGTTCTCCCCCGCTCTCTCTGCCTCATTCTCCCCATCCCTCCCTCCCTCCTCTCTCATTCTGACCTCCCTCCCTCATTCCCCCTCCCTCTCTCCCTCATTCCCCTCCCTCCCCCTCATTCCCACCTCAACCCCCTTCCCTCCCCCTCATTCCCCCTCCCTCCCCATTCCATCCTCCTTCCCTCCCTCATTCTCCCACTCCCTCCCTCTCTCATTCTCCCCCTCCCAACCTCCCTCATTCTCTGCCCCCACCCTCCCTCATTCTCCCCCTCCCTCCCCCTCATTCTCTCCCTCATCCCCCTCACCCCCTCAATCTCCAAAACCCCCTTTGCTCCCTCATTCTCCCCTCCCTCCCTCCCTCATTCTCCCGCTCCCTCATTCACCCCGCTCCCTCCCTCATTCTCCCCTCCCTCATTCTGCACCTCCCTCCTCCCTCATTCTTCCCCTCCCTCCATCCTCCCTCATTCACCCCCTCCCTCCCTCCCTCATGCTCCCCACTCCCTCCTTCATGCTCCCCCTCCCTCCCTCATGCTCTCCCTCCCTCCATCATGCTCCCCTTCATTCCATCATTTTCCTCTACCCTCCCTCATTCTCCCCTTCTGTCCCTCATTCTGTCTTCCCTCCCTCATTCTCCCTTTCCCCCTCATTCTTCCCTTCCCCCTCAATCTCCTCCCCCTCATTCTCCCCCTCCATCCCTCATTCTACCCCTCCCTCCCTCATCCTGCCACTCCCTCCCTCATTCTGCCCTCTTTCGCTTGACAATTCCCCATCTCCCTCGCTTGATCATTCTCCCCCTTCCTCCCATCCCTCCTTCACTTCTCCGAGCTTCCTCCCTCCCTCATTCTCCTGCCTACCTCCCTCCCGCTCTCAATTTCCCAACTCCCTCCCTCCCTCCTTCCCCTCCCTCCCTCAGCCCCTCCCTCCGGAATCCTCTCCCTCATACATTCTCCCATCCCTCCCTCCCTCTGCCTGCTCCATCCTTCACTCTGCCTGCTCCTCCTCCCTCATTCAGCCCCCTCCCTGCCTCATTCGGCCCCCTCCCTCCCTCATTCCCCCCCCCTCTCTCCCCCATTCCCCCTCCCTCCCCCTCATTCCACTCTCCTTCCCTCGCTCATTCCCCCTCCCTCCCTCATTCTCCCACTCCCTTCCTCATTCTCCTCCTCCCGCTCTCCCTCATTCTCCCACTCCCTTCCTCATTCTCCTCCCTCCCTCATTCTCCCCCTCCCTCCCTCATTACCACTCTCCCTCCCCTCCCTCATTCCCCCTCCCCCTCAACCCCCCACATTCCCCACTCTATCCCCCTTCCCTCCCCCTCATTCTCCCCTCTCTATCCCACTTCCCTCCCTCATTCCCCCTCCCTCCTTCATTCTCCCACTCCCTCCCTCATTCTCCCCCTCCCCCCATTCTCCCCCTCCCTCCATTCTCCCCCTCCCTCCCTCATTCATTCTCCCCCTCCCTCCCTCCATCACTCTGCCCGCTCCTTTCCTCACTGTCTGCTCCCCCTCCCTCATTCAGACCCCTCCATACCTCATTCAGCCCCCTTCCTCCCACATTCTCCCTTACCTCCCTACCTCATACTCCCCCTCCCTCCCTCCCTCCCTCATTCTCCTAAACCCCCTCCCTCCATCATTTTCCCCTCCCATCCTCCCTCATTCTCCCCCTCCCTCCCTCCCGCATTCTCTCCCTCCTTCCCTCATTCTCCCCCTCCCTCACTCATTCTCCACATCCCTCATTCTCCCCCTCCCTCCGCCCTCCCTCATTCTCCCCCTCCCTCATTCTCCCCTCCCCCTCATTCCCTCCCTTATTACTCCTCCCCCTTCCTCATTCCCCTCCCTCCCTCATTCCCCCCTCCCTCCCGCTCATTCCCCCTCCCTCCCCCCTCATTCCCCTTCCCTCCCCCCTCATTCCCCTTCCCTCCTCCTCTTCCCCTCCTTCAGACCACCCTCCCCCTCATTTCCGCCTCCCTCCCCTCATTCCCCCCTCCTTCCCTCCATCATCCCCTCTCTCCGTCATTCTCCCCCACCCTCCCTCCCTCATTCTCTCCATCCATCCTTCCCTCCCTCATTCTCCCCCTCCCTCCCTCTCTCATTCTCCCCTCCCGCCCTCCCTCATTCCCCTCACTCCCCCTCATTACCCCTCTATTCCCCCTCACCCCTCATTCCCCCCTCCTTCCCTCCCTCATTCTCCCCCTCCCTCCATCCCTCATTCTCCCCCTCCCTCCATCCCTCATTCTGTCCTTTCCTCCTACCTCATTCCCACCCTCCCTCCTCCCTCATTCTGCACCTCCCTCCCACATTCTGCCCCCCTCGTTATCCCGCCTCCCTCCCTCATTCTCCTGCCTCCCTCATTCTTCCCCTACCTCCCTCCCTCATTCTCCCCCTCCCTCTCGCCCTCATTCCACCCCCTCATTCTCTCCCCTCCATCCCTCATTCTCCCCGATTCCCTCCCATTCACCGTCTCCATCCCGCTTTCCCTCCCTCATTCTCCCCCTCCCACCTCATTCTCCTGCCCTCCCTCCCTCCCTCCCTATAACTCTCCGTCCCTCATTCTGTCCCTCCCTCATTCTCCCATTCCCTCCTCATTGCCCCTCCCTCCCTCATTCTCCCATTCCCTCCCTCATTCTCCCCCTCCCTCCCTCATTCTGTCCTTTCCTCCTCCCTCATTCCCACCCTCCCTCCTCCCACATTCTGCCCCCCTTGTTATCCCACCTCCCTCCCACATTCTTCCCTCCCTCATTCACCCCTCACCCTTATTCTCCCTCTCTCATTCACTCCATCCCACTTCCCCCCACTCATCCTTCCCCTCTTCCATCTCTCCTTCCTCCCCTTATTCTCCCCTTCCTCGCTCATTATCCCCTCCCACCCTTCGCCTCTTCCATTCTCTCCCTCCCCCTCCTCCTCATACTACCCCTCCCTCCCTTATTTCCCCATTCTCATTCTCCCCCTCCCCCATTTCCGCTCCTTCCATCCTTCATTCTCCCCTCCCTCATTCTGCACCTCCCTCCTCCCTCATTCTGCCCCTCCCTCCATCCTTCCTCATTCACCCCCTCCCTCCCTCCCCCATGCTCCCCCTCCCTCCAGCATGCTCCCTTTCATTCCCTCATTCCCCCCTCATTCTCCCCTTCTGTCCCTCATTCTGTCTTCCCTCCCTCAATCTCCCCCTCATTTTCCCCTCCATCCCTCATTCTACCCCTCCCTCCCTCATCCTGCCACTCCCTCCCCCCCCATTCTCCTGCCTACCTCCCTCCCGCTCTCAATTTCCCAACTCCCTCCCTCCTTCCCTCTTGCACCTCCCTCCCTCAGCCCCTCACTCCGGAATCCTCTCCCTCATTCATTCTCCCATCCCTCCCTCCCTCATTCTGCCTGCTCCCTCCCTCACTCTGCCTGCTCCCCCTCCCTCATTCTGCCTGCTCCCCCTCCCTCACTCTGCCCATGCCCCCTCCCTCATTCAGCCCCCTCCCTGCCTCATTCGGCCCCCTCTCTCCCTCATTCTCCCCCTCCTTCCCTACCTCATACTGCCCCTCTCTCCCTCCCTCCTTCATTCTACCCCCTTCCTCCCTCCCTCATTTTACCCCTAACCTCCTTCATTCTACTCCTATCCTCCCTCATTCTACACCTCCCTCCCTCATTCTACTCCCCTCCCTTTCTCCCTCATTCCATCCCCTCCATCTCTCCCTTCTTCCCTCATTCTCCCCTCCCACCCTCGTTCTCCTACTCCCACCCTCCGTGCCTCATTCTGTCCCTCATCCTCACCCTCCCTGCTCCCTCATTCTGCACCTCCCCTCATTACCCACTTCCTCCCTCATTCTCCCCCCTCTCTCCCCCTCATTCCTCCCTCTATCCCCCCTCCCTCCTCCTCATTCCCCTCTCCCTCCCCCTCATTCCACCCTCCCTCCCTCATTCTCCCCCTCCCTCCCTCATTCATTCTCCCCCCTCCCTCACTCTGTCCGCTCCCTCCCTAACTCTGCCTGCTTCCCCTCCCTCATTCAGCCCCCTCCCTCCCTCATTCTCCCCTCCGTCCCTATCTCATACCCTCCCTCCCTCCCACATTCTCCCTCACCCTCCCTCCCTCATTCCCACCTCGCCCTCCCTCATTCCCCCTCTACCTTCCTAGTTCTCCCCCTCTCACCCTCATTCTGTCCCTTCCTCCTCCCTCATTTCCCCCCTCCCTCTCACCCTCATACTATCCACTCTCCCTCCCTCCTTCATTCTACCCCCCTTCCTCCCACCCTCATTTTACCCCCAACCTCCCTCATTCTACTCTTAACCTCCCTCATTCTACACCTCCCTCCCTCATTCTACCCCCTCCCTTTCTCCCTTATTCCACCCCCTCAATCTCTCCCAGCTTCCCTCATTCTCCCCTCCCTCCCTCTTTCTCCCCTTCCCATCCCCCTACCCCTCATTCTGCCCCTCCCTCCATTCTCCCTCAGTCTCCCCCTCCCTCCCTCATTCTCCCCTCCCCCTTCATTCTCCCGCCCTCCCTCATTCTCTCCCTCCCTCATTTTCCACCTCCCTCATTCCCCCCGCATTCTCCCCTCCCTCATTCACCCCTCACCCTTAATCTCCCTCCCTCATTCACTCCTCCATTCCACTTTCACCCACTCATTCTTCCCCTCCTTCCATCTCTCATTCCTCCCCTTATTCTCCCCTTCCTCGCTCATTATCCCCTCCCACCGTTCCTCTCTCTCATTCTCTCCCTCCCCCTCATTCTCCCCCTCCCCCATTTCCACTCCTTCCCACCCACCTCCCCCTCCCTAATTCTGCACCCCCCTCCTCCCTCATTCTTCTCCACCCGCCATTCTCCCTCATTCTCCCCCTCCCTCCCTCCCTCATTCTCCCCTCCCCCATTCACCCCCTCCCTCCGTCCCCCCCCATGCTGCCCACACCCTCCCTCATGCTCCCCCTCCTTCCTTCATGCTTCCCCTCCCTCCCTCATGCTCCCCTTCACTCCCTCATTCTCCCCTTCCCTCATTCCCCTCCTTCCCCCCTCATTCTCCCCTTCCCTCCCTCATTCTCCATCTTCCCTCCCTCATTCTCCCCTTCCTCGTCATTCTTCCCTTCCCCCTCAGTCTCCCCCTCCCTCCCTCATTCTATCCCTCCCTCCCTCTCTCCCTCATCCTGCCACTCCCTCCCTCATTCTGCCCTCTCTCCCTTGACCATTCCCCTCCTCCCTCGCTTGATCATTCTCCCCCTTCCACCCCTCCCTTCCCCCTATCCCTCCTTCTCCGACCTTCCTCCCCCTTTCATTCTCCTGCCTACCTCCCTCCCGCTCTCAATTTCCCAACTCCCTCCTCCCTCATTCATTCTCCCATCCCTCCCTCCCTCATTCTGCCCGCTCCCTCCCTCAATCTGCCTGCTCCATCCCTCACTCTGCCCACTCCTCTTCCCTCATTCAGCCCCCTCCCTGCCTCATTCGGCCCCCTCCCTCCCTCATTCTCCCCCTCCCTCCCTACCTCATACTGCCCCTCCCTCCCTCCTTCATTCTACCCCCTTCCTCCCTCCCTCATTTTACCCCTAACCTCCTTCATTCTACTCCTAACCTCCCTCATTCTACACCTCCCTCCCTCATTCTACCCCCCTCCCTTTCTCCTTCATTCCATCTCCTCCATCTTTCCCTCCTTCCCTCATTCTCCCCTCCCACCCTCGTTCTCCTACTCCCACCC
Organism: Cetorhinus maximus; assembly: GCF_964194155.1. Classification (NCBI taxonomy): domain Eukaryota; kingdom Metazoa; phylum Chordata; class Chondrichthyes; order Lamniformes; family Cetorhinidae; genus Cetorhinus; species Cetorhinus maximus. Next base: position 49,890,006 of record NC_135888.1, on the reverse strand, counting down.
TCCGTGCCTCATTCTGTCCCTTCCTCTTCCCTCACCCTCCCTCATTCTGCACCTCCCCTCATTCTGCTCCCCTCATTATCCCCCCTCCCTCCCTCATTCTCCTGCCTCCCTCATTCTTCCCCTACCTCCCTCCCTCTCACCCTCATTCACTCCCCCATACCTCATTCTCCCTGACTCCCTCCCATTCACCGCCTCCATCCCGCTTTCCCTTCTCATTCTTTCCCTCCCTCCATCTCGCCCTCCTTCCCTCATTCTCCCCTCCCTCCCTCATTCTCCCCCCCTCTCTCATTCTCCCCCTCCCACCTTCATTCTCCCCCTCCCACCTTCATTCTCCCCCTCCCACCTTCATTCACCCCCTCCCTCCCTCATTCTACCCCACTTCATTCTCCCTCCCTCACTCTCCACCTCTCTCATTCCCCCCTCATTCTCCCCTTGTTCATTCTCCCTTCCCTCATTCACCTCACTCTTATTCACCAACTCTCCCTCATTCTCCCCATCCCTCCCTCCCCTCATTCATTCTTCCCTACCTACCCCCTCTCTCATTCCCCCTTTCCTAATTCCCACCCTCACTTTCCCCCTCATATGATCATTCTCCCCTTCCTCCCTCCCTCATTCCCCTACCTACCTCCTCCCTTCTCAATCTCCCAACTCCCTCCCTCTGCCCCTCCCTCCCTTTCCCCCTCTGCCCCTCCCTCATTCACCCCGCTCACTCTCTTCCTCCCTCATTCTCCCCTCCCTCCCTCATTCTCCCCCCTTCATTCTCCCTCCCTCCCTCAATCTCTCCCTCCCTAACTCTCACTCTATCATTCCCCCCTCATTCTCCCCATCCCTCCCTCATTTCCCCCTCCCATTCTACCCCTCCCCCATTTCCGCTCCTTCCCTCCCTCATTCTCCCCCTCCCTCATTCTGCACCTCCCTCCATCCTCCCTCATTCTCTCCCTCCCTCGTTCTTACCCTCCCTCATTCACCCCCTCCCTCCCCATTCATTCTCCCCCTCCCTCATTCTGCCCCTCCCTCCATCCTCCCCTCCCTCATTTTCCCCACCTTCCCTCCCTCGTTCACCCTCTCCCTTCCTCGTTCACCCCTTCCTCTCTTGATCCTTCTTACCCTTTCTCGTTTGATCATTCTCCCCCCTCTCCCTCATTCTCCCCCTCACTTACTCATTCTCCCCCTCCCTCATTCTCCCCTCCCTCACTCATTCTCCAGCACCCTCACTTATTCTCCCCCTCCCTCGCTTGATCATTCTCCCCTTTCTCCCTCCCTCCTGCATCATTCTCTCCCTCCCTCATTCTCCCCCTCCCTCCCTCGCCACTCATTTTGCCCCGCCCTCCCTCATTCTGCCCCTCACTACCTCATTCTCCTCCCTTGCTTGATCATTCTCCCCCTCCCTCCCTCTCCACTCATTTTGCCCCGCCCTCCCTCATTCTGCCCCTCACTCCCTCATTCTGCCCCTCACTACCTCATTCTCCTCCTTTGCTTGATCTTTCTCCCCCTTCCTCCCACCCTCATTTTCCCCTTCGCTCTTTCTCCACCTCCCACCCTCCCTCCGTCATTCTGCCCCTCCCTCCTCCCTCATTATGCCCCTCCCTCCCTCATTCTCACCCTCCCTCCGTCCCTCCCTCCCTCATTCTCCCCCTCCGTTCCTCATTCATCCCTCCCTCTCTTGATCATTCTTCCCCTCCCTCGCTTGATCATTCTCCCCTTCCTCCCTCCCTCCTGCCTCATTCTCCCCTCCCTCCCTCCTTCATTCTCCCCCTCCTTCTCTCCTTCATTCTCCCCCTCCCTCCCTCTCCCCTCATTTTGCCCCTTCCTCCCTCATTCTGCCCCTCACTCCCACATTCTCCTCCTCCCTCAGTTGATCATTCTCTCCTTCCTCCCTCCCTCATTCTCCGACCTTCCTCCCTCCCTCATTCTCCTGCCTACCTCCCTCCCTCTCTCAATTTCCAAACTCCCTCTACCCCCTCCCTCAATCTCCCATCCCTCCCTCCCTCATTCTGCCGCCTCCCTCCCTCTTTCTACCCCTTCATCCCTCATTCTACACATCCTTGCCTCATTCTACACCTTCCCTTCCTCAATAATTCTGCCCCTTCATTCTTTCCCCTCCATCCCTCATTCTCCCCCTCCCTCCCATTAACCCCCTCCATCCTGCTTTCCCTCCCTCATTCCTCCCTCCCTCCCTCTTTTTCCTCTCCCTCCTTTGTTCATTCTCCCACTCCCTCCCTTGACCTTTCTCCCCCTCCCTCCCTTGACCATTCTCCCCCTCCCTCGCTTGATCATTCTCCCCTTCCCTCCTCCCTCCCTCCCACCCTCATTTTTCCATGTTCCTCTCTCCCTCATTCTCCTGCCTACCCCCCTCATTTCACCCCTTCCCCATCTCTCTCCCTCCCTCCCTCATTCTTCCCCCTCCCTCTCCCTACCTCATTCTCCCCCTCCCTCTCTCATTCTACCCCCTCCCTCCCTCTTTCTACCCCTCTGTTCCTCATTCTACCCATCTTTCCCTCATTCTACACCCTCCCTTCCTCAATAATTCCACCCCTTCATTCTTTCCCCTCCATCCCACAATCTCCCTCTCCCTCTCA